>NC_084947.1:17618842-17936511 GCF_949316205.1 Platichthys flesus
ATGAATGGGAATTTCTCAATATAACCATTACAGAACTGATCACTGGCATGTGAATGTGAGGTTGGGGTTTTAATTGTTGCGACACCCTGTGCATGCATTCGTCACTTGGGGCAGGACACCTGGAACAAGATTCCGATTATCTGAAGATTTGAAAAGTTTGGATGATAAAAAGTATGTATTCATGTGTAATCATGCTGATGGATATTAACGTGATAGCTGCTTGACACACTTTCATTTACAATGAGTGAATGAGCAGGCTAATAACATGTGAATTTGACTTACAGCAATATTTTCTGTTGAGTTTGGTGATCATTATCCTCCATAAGAATGCTCTGTATTTAATGGTGTCATTTTATAATTTTTTGCATTTTATTTTCTTTAGTTCTGATGGTGTTTTGACAGGATGTTTGAGACGTCTTTGATGGAAATGAATGCCTGTAACCAAAAGAACATTTCAACTGAAAGGAGGCAACCCAAAGTAAAAAGTTAAAGTTAAGTTAATACACCTTTCAAGGTCAACACGATCTGCAGGACAACACTGAGACTTTTCTGGAATACGTTAAAAAAAAATACATAATTATAGTTATAGATATGATTTTAGAACATTTTAGTAGTGCACTTTATCACCCACTGTTCTTTCATTTGAGGCAGTGGGTGTATGAAAAAGGGGGAACTGACAGTTTTTATAATTATTATAGAAATCTTATTTAAATTCAGGAGCTTACAGATTTTTTTTCTTGTGAGGGACACTTTAAAAAGCTGTCATGCACACCAACCACAGGCATTTCCTCCTCCCTCCCCTCCCCTCTCTCCTCGGCTCTCCGTTTTTGTGATATCCTCTAATTTTGCCTGTGCCTCTGCAAATTTGTCGCGGCGCGTGGGCCCGTTTGATTTCATTAAACAGAATATTTAAGCATAAAAATTGTTTAATCGTCTCATGTCATTAGGAGATGGATTTCATTTTGCATACATTTGCATACTTCCCCCTCAAATTAAAGCAGGCAAATATGCAAATGCAGAGGCCCAGGTTATGGCGGAGGTGTTTATTGTCATCACTTCAGGCAGTTCCACACTGCGGCGCCTCCGCAGAACAGGGGTGACAGCAACATCTGGAGGCCTGGGGGTTGGGGAGGGAGGAAAGGGGAGAGGCAGAAGGTGTAGGTGTGCGGATGAAGGTGTGTAATAGGCTGCGGTTCCGTTTTGGCATTTTCAACAGCAGAACGCACTGATCCACCACCGCAACTGCCGCAGCATCTAGTGCACCGCAAAAACGGAGTATCTGTCATCCCACCATACTGGCTGCACTAATTACCAACTTCATCCCCTGTGCTTTGGACGTCCCCGCACTAAAATGTATAGTGAGCCGATGAAGACATAAAACGCAGCACTGTTCTTTCAACTGTAGCCTCTGCATGTGTTTTTATCAGCTGTTCTGCTGCTATTGTCCACATGGCTAAGCACTGCTGCTAATGAGGCAGTAATTAGCAACAGCGTAACGCTTCTTCACCCGTGCTTAAGTCCTCACTCAATTTTTCTCCCCCCTGCACTGTAATTTGCTCATGCTGCAATTTCAGGCATCACAGCAGAATTTGTTCTGGCACAGTAAAAAGGTTTAACTGCAGATATGAACGGGGCAGAACATTAGCACAGGCGATTGCAACTGCAAAAGCGTCCGTCTGGATCAAACCTCGTTTCATTTACAATCAGGACGAGGCAATGCTGGTGATCCAGAGGAGGGCGTCACCTTTCACCTTATACTCTATTCTCACTGTATCACACCCAAGTGTTGTTGCTTATTAAAGATGGAAACTAAAGGAGCGTACCATTGTGTGCTGTGGCAATAAATACTGTACACAGCAATTGAACATGATCCTGAGGAGGTTCACTAAAGACAAGGAATAATCATGAAGGAGAATCTGGGGAGGAGGCACAACCGGTGTGTTTATGTATCTGGTTATTACCCATGTTGATGCACAGCTTGAAAAATGAATGAACAACAGGACTGTGACCTGTTTGTAAGACCAACCAAAAGAAAGAGGGAGCGAGTGTCTAAATAGAAACAGTCTAAACATACCTCAGCAGGACCTGCCTCAGTACGTACCCCCACAGCTTCATAAACAAGCTGCAGAGACTAATGACAGATTGATTGCTGTGTGTGTGTGTGTGTGTGTGTGTTTGTGTGTGTGCAACTCACTGAAATGGACATAAAGCCATATTCAGCGTTTCACATAATATTCCTCTTCATGTGGTCGCAGAGTGATTATCTACGTTAGCATAATGAACGCTTTGGCAACATTTGTGCAGGATGTGTGGACTGATTGACCCCTGCCGACTCTGTGTTGTAACCTTCACACGTCCGCTCTGCGTGCGCTGCCTCTCAGTCTGCACTTACAGATGAAAAGGAGAAATAAAGATGAGACATACTGTGAGCGGCTCAAGTCTCTGCTTCTTTCAGAACATCGCTTGGAGACGGACGCTTCGTCAAAGTTGCCACGGGTGTGATTTTATTCGCCTAACCTAAAAGAGAAAGGGTTTATTTAATTTGTGTTTATAATGAATTATTTCTCAAGGTCTTTCTTACGTTTCATTTATTAAATAAACTGCTGATACTATGTCTGTTTTCTCCTCATATCAAAACGCTTGAGGCAGTGAGAGTTCTGGACTCTGGCAGGAAGAACATGCTTCAGTTGTTTGAGAAGCGTGAACACAAGGCACAAACCTGTCTCATGTTGGAAATGCTGGACAGGAGGTTTTTTATTTAATTGTTCACACAGACTGACACTGGAAGCTACCATCTCAGTGAGATAAGAACAATAACACACCGGTCGGGACTATGTGGCTTTATCTATTCATCAACAAGTAGTGAAAGTATTATAATGAAATTAAACTGTATTTCCTGTGCTGTTTACTGGCAAGGTATCTTAATCTGTTTGTGTCAGTTGTCTCTGCAGTTGCTGAGAGAGTTTGACAGCCTGAAGGACATCAGTGCTGTTCACTTGGACCTGAAGTGGGAGAGGGAGAGCGTGGCCTAGGGGATAGAGCGGGTGCTCTGCAACATGAAGGTCGCCGGTTCGAATCCCACTCTATCCCATCTGCATGCCTAAGTATCCTTGGCAAGATACTGAACCCCTAGATGGCCCCTCATAAAATGATGAGTGTTCTAAAAAAAAAAAAAATGTAAGTCGCTTTGGATAAAGGCGTCAGCTAAATGACATGTAATGTAATGTAATGTAATGTAATGAAGTCAGGGACCATAATGCTTTTCAAGCCACCTGTGTGAGGCCTTCAGAGTGAAACAAATAGATTGTGGCGTGTCCTTCACTACCTGAGAAGAGACACAATTCCACCTCTGGGTTACATTTGTGGATTAAATCTGCAAAGCTTATCTTTCATGGCACTTTCACACCTTATTTATTTAGCCACAACCATAATAACAGGCGTGAAAGGTGCCTCGGACCACGTTACAGTTCTGACTTACGGACCAATTGCAGAGAGTTGAGCCAGCATAAAATAGTAGAGGAAGAAGAAGAAGCCTCACTGTCTCTCCAGAAATTGAGTTGCCCAGGTTCACAGGATTGCCTCCAGTCTCCATGTAATGTTTGATTGACAAGGATGTTCAACTAGTGTTTGACCTCTGTGCTGCTGAAAGTCAAAACATAATGATATTTCAGTGTTAACGAAATGAACAAAAAGCTAATTCATTTTCTCCATTCAAGCGGAGAGACGTCTTTTTCTTAATCCACTTTATTCAGTAAATACAAAACGCCAGCGTCAGACACACCGCCGTCTGCAAATCACTCAATGTCATGTGGGCATAGATGCAGCCCACAGAGGTGAGGACGACAGGAAGCATGTGTGTCATACAAAAGTCTTTAGTGCGCTCCCTAACTTACAATCTGAAACCAAAACTACAGGAAGATCAAATGTAAGCTCTGTAACAAAGATATGAACTTTAGGTGAAGACCAATTTAATGATTGTGTGTGTGTTTGCACGCGTGAATGTTTGCCTATAATCATGAGGGCCAATTTTGGCAGGTCCTCACAAATTAAATTGGCTTTATGAAGGTTAAGATTTGGTTTTAGGGTTAGGGCTCGGCATTAAGTTGTGATGTTAAGGATAGGGGAAGGGGCTAGGCAATGCATTATGTCAATAAATGTCCTAACAACTATAGAGAGTGTGTGTGTGTGTGTGTGTGTGTGTGTGTGTGTGTGTGTGTGTGTGTGTGTGTGTGTGTGTGTGCTTTCTAATAACAAAACAAGGCTGTTACACAAAGAAAGGTGACACTGAAAGATTCTGACAAGCCACTAGCTCTATATGTTGCTATCAGCCCAGCATTACCATGTTGTAACAGGTTAGACAACTGCAGAGAGCCGGAGCCCGACATGAGGTCCGGGTGAGAAACCAGGGCCCTGTTGTGACTGTGCAGAGTGGCAGAGGCCTGATGACACTCAGCCCCAGTGGCAGGGACTGGGGTAATAAATCATGGGCAGTGGCAGTCAGATAAACGGTGCTCCGAAGCTGATTGGGAGAAGAAACTATTGTGACGAGTGTGAGGTGGAGAGGAGGCATTGATGACCTGAGTGAATAAGGGTCACCACTCGGCGAAGGCAGACCCAAACAGCTCCCTGAGTTTTAATTTACCCTGAAAAGCCATTACAGCCACTCGGCTTGCCTCTTCCTGACCCTCCCCTCCTCTCTACTTCTCCTCTCGCTCGCAGAGGAACAGTCATTCTCCAGGACCTCAATGGCCCTTCAGCACAAACTCTGAAATAAGCTCTACTATCTGGAAGCAGACGTTGTTCCACCCTGAGGAGCCGGTGTCTCACAGAGTGGTGGCCCCTCTGCTGGTCATTCAGGTACTACTAGACTAATTCATAATGATCTCAGAGATTGTTTATTAATGGTTTCTAGAGCTGCTTGCATTGGCCAGACCTTTTTTCCAGCCCCTCAAAAAAAATGTTAATCGTGACTATAAAACGTTGTCAGGATTGTAGCTTAAAAACATGCTTTTATATTTAGTCAAATAAACTAGCCAATTTAATTAAGTATTTGTTTGAGGTACTGTGTAAATGCTGTTTTTATACTAAAACATTACTTCAACTCAACTGCGTTTGGCATTAAATATTACCAAATTTTCACAAGTATATGGTAGAAATTAAGATTTTCTAAACAAAACATTTGATGAGTTTATATAAGTTATAGATATTGTAACCTTCAGTTTAGCAAACAAACTCCTACATCAGAAAAATGCTAATAACATAAAATTATATCTCAAATGATGATACTGACACAGACCATTTTTCTCACGTGTACTTTTGTTTTTGGTACTTTGAATAAACTTATATAATTACTTACGTTTATAATAATAAACTTCACTATTAATAACAAAAGACTTCTACTTTTACTTAAGTAAACTGCTTTCCTTAAGTAAACTACTTTAACACATCATCCAATGTGTTAAAGTAAAATATGTTTTTATAAGCACAAAAAACTCAAATAACATAAAGCAAGCAATAATCATCTTTTAATTGAGTAAACATAATGCAGAGAGATGGATGATTTAACCTTGATTATAATTATAATAATAATAACAATAGTAATAATTATTATTATCATTATCTTTTTGTTATGATGCTGACTTCCTCAGTGAACCTCACTAAAAACAGCTCGACCTCTCCAGACTCAGGTTGCTCACTGGAGGATAACTTCTTTCTACAAGGGAATAAATCAGATTTTGATGTTGTCCATAACAGGTTTCAGTCACTTGTATTCTCTGGAATAATATTTGAAAAAATATATTTATTTACAATTAAAAATAAAGTTGAAGTGAATGAGTGATGTGTTGGCTGGTTGCCTGGTTCAATTTGGAGCTGACTCCTTGTTGTTGTTCAATAATTTTTGCGAATAAAAGTAAAACAGTTTTAAGCAAAGCTCCAGTGGCAGTGAAGAAATTAAAAAGCAACATTTATGACTCACTGTATTCATCGGAGCCAGCACTAACACAGGTGCTGTGTGCTGCTGGGTCACTTGGCAGAGCTAAAAACTACTTAGTAATCCTTCTTGATTATTAAAAAACTGTTCAAAACTACAAAACAGCTCTATGACTTAACTTGACCAGTAAATCAGGACTCCCACTTGATGTCATGAATAAAGGACACAGTTTCCAAAACAAAAACAGCCATTAGTCTCAAATTGTAACCACCTGATACAACAGCGAGGTGGCAAAGAGAGAAGCTGATGTCAAGTATCACAAGATTTGTGTAAAACGATTTGTGCTTTAAAAACCTGTTGTGTTACCACATGATAACCCACAGTATGCTCTGAATAGTTTATAAAGGAATAAACTAAAACGACAATACTGCTAATATAGCTCCACAATAAACTTAAGAAATAACTGAAAAATGCATTGACGAAAATGAGCGAGAGACTAAATTTAAAGTTTAGATTGATCAGAAAATTTTTCCCATCATATGATATATAAAATGTGTCATCATAAGTAAAAAAACATAAGAAGTCAGACGATTACATCATGTATCCTTCAAGATAACAATTATTCAAGGTATCTCTGCATCCTATTGGACAATAGACATATATAGAATGAAAAATAATTCATGATCATATGGCAGGATATCATCATGACATCAGTATGAGGTAATGCATTAGCTTAAGAAAGCACAAAGATTACTGACAAGACCTTAAGCTTAATGAGATAAACCAATAGTCCATAATCATATGAAAAAGATGATATCATGATGTTGTCCTCATGAAATTACATTATTACAATATACAAACAGTATATCCGCTGTGTACGTGCACTGTATCACCCCCATGATGCTTTTAATTATTTATTTTTTGCTTTACTCTGCAGCTACTACGATAACATGCCCAGAGCAAAAGAAGTAAAAAGAGTTTTTCTGTTTTACTAAATCCTTTAATTACTGTTGGTCTAGTGAATGTTTCCAGAAGTCAAGTCCAGATTACAGTGACAGTCCATCACTGGTCCAAAACAATATGGTGACTGAAGCTTGTGTACAGCGCTGTGCAGAGGAGGAATTACAATGTTTGCAGTGGCTCATCCAACCAGCGCCTGGAAACTCGCTCCCCTGAGTGACGCCTGTCAGTGACACTCTATCAGCTGCCTACATGCACCCCGCTCCCCTCTGCTCCACCCCTCTCTGAGTTCTTTCTCTCTGTTCCCGCTATGTACTATCTTGCCTCCTCTCCTCTCCTTGCATTGTTTCTCTCCTTTTCTGCTCTCTCACTCTCAATCTTTTTTTCCCCTTATGTGTTTAACGCTCCTTCTCCCTCCTCATGTCTTTTCACTCCAACTGTCTCTCTCTAAAACTCTTCCCTTATCCTCCTCTCCCCAACTTACTCCTTATCCAAGCTTTTCCTTCCTATTCCCCGTCTCATGATTAGATAGCACTGGTGTTTGTGCATTGGCTCCCAGCGGACAATCACGCTGGGAGAGAGGACGGTGGCGGGAATGCAAGGGTTCCATTTTCTATTAGAACAAAACATGCCTGTGGGGCCAGCAGGCGTCAACTGGAAATGCAATCTGGGCCTTTGAGCTGACACCCAGAGTGAGGTAGAGGTGTAGTGTGGGGAGCGGGCGCCGCTGTTGTGTGGTGGTACTCCAGAGTGAATGTTATCATTCTCTGGAGATCCAAGGCTGCCTCCCCGGGCCCCTCCCTCAAACCTGGACACCTCTGAGAAAAACTGGTCCCAGTGGCCTGCAGTGAGAAGTGCTAATTCTGAGCACGGTGCCCTCTAGCATTTCCCCTTTATCACAGCCAGATGCAATGTTCAGAAGCTTTTATTGATCGCAGACCACTATTTGTTAAAAAATGCTCAGTTTATATGCCTATGTTATCAGATAGGAGTGTCACTCTCCACAGACCAGAAGATAAGTGAGTAGAAATGTGTAGGAAGAGGCAAGAGAAGGACAGATGAAGGGAACATATAGGTGGTTGGTCTCAGCAGGGCTGGTGTGAATGCAGATAGGGAGTTCCTGGACATGCATAATTCACCACATGGGAGATAGGAGAGGAGGTGGGTAGGAAGAAAGGGAATAGGAGGATGGGTGGGTGGGTGAGAGAGAGAGACAGAGAGACAGAGAGAGAGGAGGGTGGGAGAGAAGGAAAGATGGAGAAAGGAGAAAGAGGAAAATGAGCAGTGCGTCTCAGGCAGCGTCAGCGTCTACAGTGAGGAGGTAATTAGGGAGCTGTCACTTGTTCCTGTCAGGCACTACTCCTGCTGAAACATTGAGTGTGTGTGTGTGTGTGTGTGTGTGTGTGTGTGTGTGTGTGTGTGTGTGTGTGTGTGTGTGTGTGTGTGTGTGTGTGTGTGTGTGTGCGTTAGGTTTCTCTTGTGGGGGAGGGCTGAGCTTGTGTATGCCTGTGTGTATGTGTCTGTGTGCGTTTGTGTGTGTGTGTCCGAGTGCACGAGTGTGTATGTTTGTGAATGCATGCAGGGTTGCATGTGTATATAAATTGTGTGGAAGCGAGTGGGGAGGGAGCGGCGCAAGTTGAATTCAAATGAGACAGAAACACCAGAAGAAAACAGAACAAAGTAACAGATTTACTGCGAGGGACTTGTAATATGGTGGATAAATATGACTCAGAAGTGCACGGCTGAAAGGGTTAACAGAGGGGCTGTGGAAAGACGAACTGTCTGGACGGGGACAAGGACAGAGAGAGAGATGAGGGCGGATCACATTTGATAAGCGATATTTGCGCCTACCATGGATTATTACACACTCACACACAGACACAGACACACACAGACACAGACACACACACACACACACACACACACACACACACACACACACACACACACACACACACACCCACACCCACCCACACACACACACACACAGGACCCGAAACCCCCAGAGCAACAGCCAAGTGATTTGTTGTGGTAAACATATTCATATGCATGCATTATTGACACGACTCACACACACATACTCAGTAGCCAATGTGTCTACTGTCACCCCTCTGCATGCTGATAGTAATCTCAAGTCAAAACAAAAAAAAATACAAATGTTTAAACAGTCTACTTGTCATATCAGTGTGGGCAACGAGCATATACTTGACAGATCCTTAAGGAAGAGAGACAGAACACGCAGAGGTAGGTACATAAACACAGACATATATGACACACACACAAATGCACAGTCAGTCAGGGAATGTGATGCATGGGTATTTAAGGCTGTGAATGCCTTTATAATCTGCAGCCCCTCAGGAGACAGTAGCCCGCCATATGAGTGAACCAGTGTGGGCCTGTCTGTGGAGTTTTCCCTGTGACACCGGCACTCATACCACTCACTGGGTGTTCCAATTAAAACCCACCCCTGCCAGGAGAGCAACGGCTCTCCCACAATACTCCGCTCTGCCACATGGACGCGCACATGTGCACCGGGCACACGCACGCACACACACGCTGCTGACAGACCACAAACACCAGTCAGGCTGACGATGATGGATGGTGTGCATAACCTGGCTGGTGATATAGACTTTGGCTAAACAGCTCAGGCCTTCACCAGGGGTTTGTCCTCAGGCAGGTGGCGGGCTTCCTCCACACAGGTGGTTCGCGATGTGGAGGATAATTATCTCACGAGGAAAATTTACATATTATGAGGAACGTTTTTAAGCGTTGGTATGCAGCACAATAATGCATCGCGACAGCATTAAACAGTTAAAGTTTAGTAGGACTGTTATGTCCTAGTCGCTGTTTTCTTTCTGGCACTAAACGCTGCTGATTATTACATGAGGTTCCTAACAGGCGAGTTGGACGACCACACAAGTTATCAGCGACAGAGCATGTCAGCACAGAGAAAACAAGTTGATGAGACAAAACAAAACATGAATATACACATTCTTTTCATGAGGAAGAGCATAAT
Organism: Platichthys flesus; assembly: GCF_949316205.1. NCBI lineage: Eukaryota > Metazoa > Chordata > Actinopteri > Pleuronectiformes > Pleuronectidae > Platichthys > Platichthys flesus. The sequence goes on from NC_084947.1 coordinate 17,628,751, forward strand.
AACCCCGATAACAATTTGTAAGGACTTCTATGCATTGGTTTTCTGACTTGCCGATTCTGTGTAAACAAGGCATATTGCGCGCTAATGTCACGATCAGAGATGTGCCATTTTCCGCGGGCTGGCCCATAAAAGGCTCATTAGGGCACTTGAGACGTATTTGCTCTGCAAGGGGCTGCCATTAAACACATCACGAGGCCTAATAAATACATTATTTAAAAGCTGTGCTCCAATTACTAATTGATTAGAGTCGAGCACCTCATCAATAACGCAGAAGCAGCCCCTTCAAATCAAAACACACATGATTTATACATGAAAGGCTTTAAAACGGATAAGTTCTCTGCTAATCAGTCATAAATGTTTTAAACACCAAATTCTTTTTTCTCGCGTTTTGAAAAAAAAGAGAAAATTGAGGACCTGTCAGACAGCTTTGTGTGTGTGTGTGTGTGTGTGTGTGTGTGTGTATGTGCATGCGTAGGTGTGTTAGGGGAGAGGTTCAGTATTTGAAAGGTGCACCACAGACAGAGAAACGCAGACCTTTCCCATTGGGAATCAATTTCAATGAGGTGGAAAACATAGAATGAAGTAACCCCTCAGTCAAACATGACAAGTATATATGAGACAGATATTACTTTAATAGAGTAAAATTTGAATAAAATTCTAACAAGTGAAAATGGCTATCACTTTTCGTTCCATCTATATTAGCATTAGCGTCCCTATAGGCAGAGTACTCCTGTCTTTGAAGGCAATTGTTCCATTAACACTAATGCAATATTAATTACTAAACTATTTAATTAAACGTATGCGTACATGTGTCTTATACAATTGAAATGAATTATTTAATAATAGGCTCAATGGCATTCATTAATAAACTATACATATTTCAATATGACAGACCAACTGCAGCAGACCATGTCAAATAAATTGCTCTGAATAATTTTAAGAATATGTTTGGTGATTTTTTGTCTCAATCTTAGTTTTGTGAAACAGTGCAGTATATATGGAGGATGATCATCAAAGCCCTGTGGGAGGTTTTGCCATTTCAGTGTGCACAAAGAAAGGCTGGTCATCTTAACAGAGTATGAAACATTATATGAAGCACAAAACAAAATTACCAAAGCAGCATAAATAATGCAATAGACAGTTTTTTTGTGCCTCACCTTTCAAAGAGACATTGTTGTATATTTTTCCAGACATTTGAGCCCCTGTGCATAGCACTTGTTCTACGGCTGATCATAGCTGGGTAGCGTACCTGGAGGAAAGCAAGAGAGTACAAGCAGTAGTGCAATGAAAAACAAAGAAGTAATCAAAGGCTGGAGCTCCAGATGAGCAGGAGGCCCACAGGAGAGCCCAGAAATCAAGAAAAACTGCCTTACTACGGATATCAAACAAAATACAATGTAAAGAGAGATTAACATGGTTATGTCATGCATGTAATTCTTGCATGCATCCGGCCCTTCTACTGCTCAATGTTATCATCTTTAGTTGGTGACGACTGACGAGCAAAGAGTGTTTGAACAGGCCACCTTCACATAAGGTGTGTCAGACAGTTTAATGGGCTGAGACAAGCTCTCTAAGAGGAGATGTACGACAGGAATAAGTACAATTGAACTACGAGGATGGTAACAACTTTATGGACGATGGCAAGCATGCTGCAAATAGCCAAAACACCAAGTCATTATGCCTAGAAGAAGTGGTTCTGTGTGAAACTGTGGGGGAACAAATTAAAATATGCTGGGCTGCCACAGTCAAGATAATTACTGAGAAACACTGGTTTGACATTACAAGACATGAACCGCCTTGATGGAGGCATGTGTCCTCAGGACGACCTTCTAGTTTATTTATTTGTTTGCTCCTCTTTGTTAGCTTGCAGGATTACACAGAGGAATCTAGCCCGGGTCGGCAGAAACGCATTGACGTTTTGTGAGACACTAAAGAAAAATGCATTCATTTAGGTGAAGAGAATCTGACAGATTAAGGGGACTTGATTGGTGGAGGTATAAGATCTACCTAGTGTCATTCTAGTTGGTTATGGTATTTTTATGATACTTATTGATGATATAATAAATTCCAACAAGTTTTGGTTTGGATGAAAGCTTTAGATTTGTGTGTAGAGTGCATCCTTAGAAAAAAAGGTTTTGCGTCGGGTTTCAGTTGGAGAATCTAGTGTCAAGCCGGAAAAGTTTGATTGTGTGCTAAGTCAATAAAACTGTGGCGTGAAAGGCTTCCTGTAAATAAAAGATTACACGGGTATAGACAGTCACAGGGTTTTGTGTGAAAAGAAAATGTTTAGAGAGTTTGATTGTTTACTCTATATCACCTTTTCAGTAACTACAGACTGGAACACACACACTAACACACGCACACACACACACACTAACAAAAACACACACGTAACAGCCAGCAGCTATCTGATGCTCAACAAAGCATCCCAAAGAAATAGGTTAAGTCAGGTCATTCAGGTTCCTGAATTGACAGACTGGAAGGATGAAGAGGAAGAAGAGGGGAGGGAAGATGAAGAGGAGACAGGGGTCATGGAGCGGCTGAACCTTTGGGGGCCAGCCGACTGTGTACTTTACTGGTAAGAGCATTCAGACGTGAATGTCTCTGTATCAGCCAACCTGAGTACACAAGACCAGTCAAATCCAGCGCACCCTGTGAACAAGCTTTACATCAAGCTGCACCTGTCAGTCTGCGTGTGTTCAGACCAAGACGGGTAAGACAGCTCAGATCCTCAGGGTGGGTGTCATCGCTGATCAAATAAACTGCTTATGAGCACCACCACTGCCTTTGCTAAATCATAAGGTACCTACTGTTTGGAGCCCATAGGAGGGTTAGCTCAGTTTGAATATACATAGTGAGTTGCCATCATCTATGCTAATGAGGCTGAACATCTATTTTTCTGTTTAGCAGCAGCGTCGACACTGATAATAATGACACTGAGATAATACGTGAAACTGCAAGTGATGGAGAATGTGACGATTATATAGAAGTTAATGGATGTTAAGATGAAGGAGAAGAGGAGGATGATCGTGATTGCGCTGGTGACGGTGATGGAGGCTGGAGAACATATCGCCACTCTGGAGAGTCAGAAGCAGCTGGTCGGAGGAATTGAGGAGCTGAGCGCGGCGTGCCACGGGGGGTTGTCACTCCGCGATGAAGAGACAGGTCCATGCCTATGACGGAGTCTCCCAGCAGCCACCGCAGCGCCCCATGGAAGCTAAATCTAATCGCATGCGCTGGTGTTGCCCCCCCCCCCCCCCACTGTCAGCTCACTGAGCTGGCTCCGCATCACCAGGGAGCTCCACATACACACAGACACACACACACACACTGCCATACACTGACAGCAAGCGCAGCACAGGGACATACGAAGAGGAAGATGGTGGATGAAGGATGATCCTGTGGAGTTGGGATGCACGTATTCACCAGCTTGCAAGATCCTCCATGTGTGTGCATGGGTGTGTGTGTGGTATGCATGCTTCACTGTATGCACACGCACATTCACCCACGCACGTTCACACATTTCATGATGACACTAATGTGCGATAGTGCTTTAAACATAGGCATATCATTTGTCTGTTAATGAGTAGTGGGAGATGAGCACGTTGAATATGGTAATTTGCTGCCGTATTAGCCTCCAGAGGATAGCTTAGAAAGTGTGAGTGTGTGTGTGTGTGTATGTGTGTTTAGTAGGTAATGTACACTGGCCTTGTTGCTCTTTGAGTCACCCCTTGTCTTCCCATTTTACGGGAACTGCTGCCTCATTATTCTGCTATCTACCACTGCCTCTGTTTGCTTATTTAGGATGAGACGCTGTGCTTGTGAATGTGTCCAAGGAAGTCCCGTGATGTTTGCGTTGCCACGTTTACATGCCTGCCGCAGGGTTTATTTATCTACGGGTCTGCTAGATTTGTCTTATAGACTGCTTATGTCGTTTTTAACTGGTTTATTTGAGCATCAGCCCCGCCTGCATGCATGAGCTTTAATGTGAGAGTCTGGCTGTGCTCCAACAAGTTTTTTTTTTTAATATTATTCAGCGCGGTGTTGGCCATTTCTTTTCTGTAAGCTTTTATTGCGCTTGAGCTGAAGAAGGTGACAGATTTATGAATTGTAACTCTCTGTTGTCAGCCATTGCAGCACCACAATAAATTTTTTGTTTGCTTGCTCATCAGCTAAAGAGTACAGGTTAAACACTTGTGGGCCATTGAAAAGATGCATTAGCTTTTACAGGAATTGTTAACAATCCATTGTACATCTGCACAACACTGTTAATTCTTGCAATAAACGTTTGTTTTTCACCCAAGTGACCGAACAGTCATTTGTCCAAATGCATTGTTTTTAAAAAGCTCCAGTTGGCACCAAAGACTCAAGCAATCTAACAAGCTGAATGGTAAGATGATTAGCACGTGCACTGTAGTGTAGATACCATAAACAGTCTCTCTCCTCTTTTTCTCAATACAAACGACCTTGTGTAAAGGCTGTCACCCTGGAGGCTTAATTCTATGGATGATATACTTGTGTAGAACAGCGTCCTTGTCTGCAAGATGGAGCCTATGGTGGTGGTTCATATGGATGAGAAGTGACAGGGGTCGGGATGTGAAGAGGTGTCTGTCATATGCGTCTGTGCCTTTGACCTCATGTTCTCATAATAAGGGGTAAGGACTCTGCTTTGTCACTCCCAGGTCAGGTGACAGCGTGGCAGGCTTGGCATAGGACAAGCAGACAGGGGTGAATCTAAACAGCTATGCAGATACAGACTCACAAGGGTGGTGAGACATACAACATACTATTCACAAACACACACAATGACACTAAGAGCAATACACATACACATATTTTTGCATGTTGCTTTCCTTAATCCTCTTCCTTAAGACCCAAGCGCCTGATGTACCCTCCCTCTTCTCCCCTTCTCCTTTACCACCCCTATAGGTCTCCTTAATATTCCAATTGGAACACATTAAAGCAATGGCCGAGAAATGGAAGGATGCCAGGCGGCCAAAAGGAGCATTACTCATCGAGGTCATGCTCCACTGCACAAAACACAATCCCTCATACATCATCATAACTGCCTCCCAGTGACAATTACAATTGAGATGGCAAGAACTAGGAAAGAGCTACTTAATTTAACATCCAATTATTACAAGTTATCAGCCCTTGATCAATGTAATATAACAGACATTCAATGTTGCATGTGACACTAGAGGTGGAGGCCTGCATGGGTTGGTTGCCTTAAGGGTGATAGGTGGTGGGGAAACATACAGCACCTCAAGGATAAATTAGTTTCCTGTGATTCTTCCTATGAGTCAGTCGACACCCTTGGTGTGCATCACGTGACCAGCAACGAGGGTGGAAGTCTATAAATAGCTATTTGACATTATCACATTTATGTATATGCATAAAAGCTGTGAGCCAACTACCTTGGGAGATGCTTTAAAAAACAAAGGAGTAACGAAGGCAGGCAATAGTCGGCATATATGATAAAAACTTTAGCAGTAAATATAGCTTTTTCAAGATTCCTTTTGTATCCGTGGCTGCAGCATCTTCAAACACTGAAAAGTGACTGCAGGTTGTTGGGAAGCACTTGATCATAAGACAGTGGCTTGTGATGGCTTTCTGTGTGATATTCTGCCCGTCATTCCGACAGCAGCGAAATATTCCTCATCTTCTGTAGATCAATCCAAAACAGGTCTGCAATAACATCCCAACATCCATGCTATTGATTATTTACTGGCACAACAATAAACCGATATGACCTGTAGCCGAAATGCGTTACCACAAGAGATTAAGTCATAAAACAACAGCCTGTGCCAATAAACTGCACTGTTTACTGGATTGATATATTCTACAGAGAGGGAGACTTTTCCTCTGTTTCTAATAGGGCTTGACACTCCTCTGGATTACACATAAAGGTTGGTGACAAATTATAGGAGGATCATCGTTACCCTAACTACTGTAACTAATGAGGCAAATTAGAATGATGATGTAGATGATTTTGAGGACGGCAATAATCATAAAGATGAGGAGGAACTGTAGGACGGGCTTTTATTGTTTCAACGAAATGGGAAACCAGCCAAAATCCGGCAATGTCTATCCTCTTGCATTAAATGGAGGATGTGAGTTCCTGTAAGCCTCTTTGAACATAAACTAAAACAAACACACTTGACTCACTGTGGCAAAGAAGAGTAAAATCCATTTAGTAAATCTGCATATCAATATTAGCCACTATTAGCATAGTGTATCAATGTTGAATATACAAATTCACATCCCCTTTTCAGAGTGATCCGAGGCTGGTGTCATAGTGGAATAATCAAAATAGGCCTTAAAGCCTTTTAAATCCTAATTCAAATATATATGCTAATTAATCTGGATTAATTTATAATTTATGTTAATTATGTATCTTCTGTTAGTATTGTGTCTGTTGTTTTTTTCTTAGTAAATGTAGGCGGGAGCACCGCTGACTGCACTGAGATGGTAAATGTGTATATCCACAAGTTCAATTCCTTCTTCTTTGCCCTTTTTTCTTATAGCTGCTCCAATTTTTCCTTTAACGTCCTCTTTCTTTTCTTTCCCTATGATTTTATCACCCTCACAACTCTGCTCTCTGAGCCCAGTGGCAGATTCCTTCAGCATTTCAATCAGGTGCTAAAAATAACCATCTTTTCTTTTATTCACACTGGCTTTGCTATAATGCAGCCACACTGCACGGGCAGACTAGAGGTCAATCCATTATCTCACCAGTACCCATACAAGCTGCTGTCTGACTCCTCAGCGCCAAACACAGAGACAAACCTCGCCTCCCTCAGTCTGCTACACAATCTTCTCACAGATTTAGTATTTCCACAATCTTCTTCAAAGGCATCCATCGCCATATACGCCTTTTTAGCAAGAAACCATATGCAATTTTTCAATACTTATCCACAAAGACAGTTTATTAGCTCTGTGTTTTGTAGCACCCTTAATATATTTTTGCATTATCTCAACAAAAAAGGATAATATGATTGTGCAAGGTTTCATGTGTGCCGCATTCACTTTGCATTCAAAATTATTGCTTCCTTTCTGTTGATTTAGCTGATAACCACAGCATGCGGATTATTTATGTGGAAAATGTTGCAAATCAGCGGATCCAGTTATACTTATTAGGGAGATAAAAGCTATTAATATTCTGACATGTATTACTTTACGTCTGCATGCCACCGCTCCCTATGCTTTAATTTCCATATGGCTGTGGCACTTTATTCTCCATCTGCAATAATGTGATCCTTCCTCTGGAAAGATTAAAGATCAATATCCTCTCAGGCCTGTGAGTTAAGGGGGAAAGCAGGAAAAATAAGACCATCCACTTCATCCCTATTGATATATGTCATAGTAAGATGGTGTAGATGATAATGAAATTGTTGAAAATGTACAATTTATGTGTCAATGAGTTACCTTCTCTGAGGTTTCCACCATACTCCCCACAGGCCATTGTCAAGCCCAAACCATTAGCACGTTCTGTGGGTAACATTAACCTTTCCACATAGGCTTACCAATATCTCATCACAGCCCAGGTCTCACTGCCCCGCACCTTTAAATACTGCTCGTTTATGGGATTGGTTGTCTCACAGGCCTTTAAAACACATATATGCATTAGAAAAATGATCATTGGTAAAGTCCATCATCTGCCGCTTTTTATGACAATTTCTTTGAGTTACAGCCGTTAGTCGGGCTTCCGCCTGCTCGTCTCCAGGGGCCTGGAGGAGTCAGGCCACTTTCAGCCCTGAGACACGGGGTCTTTTTCCACAGCCATCAGCGAGGTGTCATTGTCTTTAAGAGCATGTTGCTCTTCATGTTTGGGTCAGGAGCTCGGAGGAGAAGATAGCACATGACCACTGGCTAGACAAGATGAAGCTGAAACATCACATGCTATATCGAAAACAATTTTAAACAGCTTTAAGGCAGTTAGAGGTTTCATTTATCAATATTCAATTCATTCATTTTTTATTTTTTTCAATATTTTATTTACATTCTTGTTATCTATGTAGTTATTAAAAATGGATTGTAACAATGAGTGACCAGTTTTATATTCAGAACCAGTGCTTATTTGAGAGTAGCTTACCTGCCAGTAAAAACATTTTGCATTATTAGTGTGCTGCATGCTTGTGAGCCTGTGTGTCTGCCTTGGTGTGTGTGTCGGTGTGCGTGTGCGTGTGTGTCAGGAGGTTGATTGTTGTGGTGGTCGTGATCGTGGCTGCAGGGCTCCTAATGAAGGTGTGCGTAATAAAATCAGTGCACTGGGTCCTCGTCTGCGCCCCGCCTCCCTCAAACTCCATCTGATTGAAAATGGAACAGCTGTGATGATTTAATTTACATGTTAATAACCAACGGGCCTCCAGAAAATCGTCCAATAAATGCCTTTTTATTACCGCCTGTATCTCCTGCGACGCAGGGGAATGAGTGAGTGAGGGTGTGAGTGGGGGAGAGAAGAAGGAGAGGAGATGGGGGGGGGGGGGCGAAAAGGCGACTGTAATTAATTGTTTTAAGCGATTCTATTTAAACAAAAATTATCTGGTGGAGATGTGCGCAGAATGAACATGGACTAGTTGGCGGAGATGAGCATGCAGGGCTTGAAGTGCAGAGGGGAGGGGGGGATGGCGCTGGTGATGGTGTGGGGGGGGTGTGGGTATGGGGGGGGTGGGCAACGGTGTCTCTCCTTCTAAAGCTCAGACGTGAATTATTCTATTCTACAGATTTTCATGAGCTCACATTCAGTCTGGATTTTCGGGATATCCTGCCAATCTGATTCCATCTTGTTGCCGAGGCTGAGACAGCATTAAGTTGTCAGCTTGAAGGGAATATAGACTTATTCACAGATGTGTGTGTACATACTATTATACACTTATTCAGTACGTGTCAGTGGTGGCTTCACAGCTGGATGTATAGTTTTATGACATTCTGCAGGATGTTAAACCTCAAGTTTGAATAGTTTAACTGAACGTTACCAACGTCATCACCATCATCATCATCACCATCGAATTCTTTACACCCTCTTCATTCGGGAACTCAGTGCAACTCTATTCAGTGGTTGACATCCTGTTTTTTATGGATCACCAGTACTTGCTATAGGAATGAATTCTTGACCAGCTGATTCAGAGTCTTCCATGGAGCTTGACTGGTGGCTAAATAATCCTCTGTCATTAACTTTTAGTGGCCTCCGGGGCAAAGCTGTGACATCACCAAGGCTAAAACAGTGATAAAGAATCTGGATTTGTTGAAGTTCTGCCTCTTGTGTGCCTGTTCTCCGCTGTGATTTAAACCTCTTCCCCTCCCCTCTCCTCATTCCACCTTTCTCTCTAAAACCACCCAGGGAACTGAGAATTCCTTCCCAACCACGGAGAATAGAGGACGAAGAAATAAGGGTTGAACCAAAGCTCGCTCCGCTCATCTTTCCCACCCCCTTTTCATTCTATCCATCTTTTCTCCTCCACCTCCCCAGCCCCCTCCTCCCCCTGTGTCCCAGTCCTTGGAGAGGTGGCCCTTCCACCGTGGCCATTCATGTCATTGTCAGCAAAGCCACATGGTCGCGTCTCCCCGCTTCTCTTGGGACATGGGGGGCAACGGAGACAGGGCCCTCGCTGGGTGGGAACAGTAATTAAAGAATAGAAGCAAAAAATATAAAGAGAAAGAACAAAAGGCAAATGAACAAAAGGAATAACAGATTAGGCTGGGAGGGGAACGAGAGCAGGCTTGAGGTCCGTGGAAACCATTAGGGAATATTCCCAGGCAGTGTACAGTACTGCACAACAGCTCAGTGGTGGGATCTATTAATGATCCAAATACCTCCAAGCCCTCTTACCACCACTCACATAAAGTGCTGCAGGGGAGATACGTATGCAAAGTGTTTGCATCGCTGTCTTGTGTCGTGTTGTAGAGAAACTTGGAATTTCATCCAACTGTCACAAGCATCCTTGTCACCACTTTGATCACCGGGTGTTCATTTTATTGACTTGGCTTACTGCTGGTGTGTGACATTAGAGAACACAGGTTGGCTGGGGTCCTCCCAGCCCTCTGAGATTTGACACAGTTAGAGCTGTAATGCACTCGGTGCCCTGAGGCCTTGTCATGCCAAGACGGAAAGCCAACCCACAAACAACACCTAAAGCTGTTTACCTTTCAATCCTAAAAGCAACGAGATCTGACTGTGACACTGCAGAAAGGCAGAGAAACAGAACCAAATTTATGCTAATAGAATATTGTTTAGTGGGCTTTAAAAGACATTCGCCTGCTATGTTGTGTTCGCAGTGGGGAGTGCAATGGGGAGAGGGATACAGACAGAGATACTGAAGAAGAAAAACACAGAGATAGCAAGGAGAGAGGGGAGGTAAACAGAGAGATCATGCCTACGTGTCGCACATTCCAATACAGATCGGAGAAAAGTTCTGGGGTGGTTCCCAGGAAGCGCTAACTTTGGAGAGGTAAAAGGTCACTGTATCTGGACAATGACGCCAGCTCAGCGTCTATTGACGGGGAGGGGCCAGGGGCATTGTGGGAAGGGCACAAAGTGGCTCTTACTGCCAGTCATGGTTGTGTAGTATTTGCATGGGCTGCCAATCACCTCAGAAAGGAATGCACTCAGGTCAGGAGGGTCAGGCAGGCGGAGTCGGGCCGAGAGTGAACACAACAAGCCCTGACGCATCAGGGCTTGATGGTCTGAAGTGTGTCTGCGTGTGTGTGTGTTACTGCTGCAGATAGTAAGATCAAACTGCAGAGCAAGTAAAGACCACCCCTATATCAATTTATAGCTCTGAAAATTCTCTATGTAAAAGTCTGATATCTTTTTTGAATATAATCAGTATTTGAAGGTAGAACTCTTATCAGGGTGGCCATACAACACCGGCACATCCCCTGGAAGCAAATTCTTTGCCCCTCCAGCTACTTTAACTCTGGCACCCATTTTAAAGTTTGTGTGACAATTCTAGCGGAGCCTGCAGCTCGCCCTAACCATCCTCACCCCCTCTCTCTGACCGTGAGCAGTTCTGTGAAATGGAAGGAGGAAGAAAGCAAATTGTTTGTGCCGTGGGCCCTGACAGGAGGCAACAGCACCCCAGTATTAGCTAAGGATAAAAGTAATGGGATTTGTAGTGGTGAGGCAGCGTGTGTCGCAAGGTGCTGTTGATGGGTGATAGGGGTGAATCGCCGCCTTTAAAAGCTGATAAGTATCTATGTGAGAGAGGGGACAGAGAGCAGGGCAGCCGGCAACAGAGCCTGCCGCAGATAAATACCGTTTCCTGTGACTACTCCTGTCTGTGTAACTTGTTATCCATGTGTTAGGATTTTGTCTCCCATCAGTGATTAAATTATATTATATCAAATTTCTTTTTATCAGTGAAGACATGTTCAGTCCACCATAAATCCGCCATTATAGAAATCTGCATTTCACTTACTAAGCCATAACAAAATGATTTTGTTGTCATCCAAAATTATTCATATACATTTTTAAGCCCTTTTTGTCAGCTGCTATTCAGTTTATTACTATACTTTCCTTTGTTACAAGCCTATTCAAATTATAATATATTACAATATACTACAGTATATTTTATAATTATATCATTTGTCATTTCTATTCGAAATTTTAAAAACTATTCCAAGAAACTTTCTTCCAGACTCGTATCTAGATAACAGCGGATAAGCGTCTATCACATGGTGCTCTGTTATAACAACTCCATATGGATTTAAAATATAATGACACAATCATTTTGTTTTAACTGGTATATGTTCCATCATATGTAAGAATATAAAGTGATTTTTGTTTGACAGGAAAGGTTTTGGATATTACGTCATTAAAACATGATTTTGTTACATGAGAAATGTCTAAATGGCCGTGACTAGAAGCACCATTTTGTTTTGATGCGGGCATCGAATACGTAAGCTGATTTAGGCATTAACTCACAGGATTCACACAAAAAAATTATAATGTTGGCATAATTTAATTTAATTTAGTTTTTAAAAAATTTGTATCTTCTCTTTATGCTTCAGCTCTTTAGGGAATGGAGCCGTTCGAATCACCAGATAAACAACTTAATAATATAGTAATATACAAATAGTAAATGTGTCAGTTGCACTGTTCTCTGACTCTGTCTGCACTGAGTGTCTTTGATTTCCTCTCACACTGTAGCACTTCTATCCCAGCAAAGACCATAATACCACTCTGATTACACAGATGTGACCAAATATCCCGGCGGACGGGGCGGCGAGGTGCTGTCGAGCCGGGCGGTGAGTGCCGGAGTCAAAGTGGTGAAGTGAGCCCTCTGACCACCTCGGTGGAAAAGGGTCAGTGTTGGCCGGCCTGCGGAGTTCAACACTACAACCACAGCGGCTGCATCTGTGACTCCTCAGAGCGAGAGCTGAACAGCAGGTGGAGGCACGGCCTGTACTCACTGCTACCGGAGCTGCTGTCCAACCTGCAAGCCAAGTGTGTCAGGTCAGGTGGCTTTCAGTTTGTAAAATGATTGTTAAGAGGAAACCTGAAGTTAATTGAAGTTCCTCTCATCAGCTGCAGATAGATTGTAAACTAAGCGAGGATTCATCAAACACTTCTTCTGCTTTTGAACTGAATGAGGTGCAGAGCAGAATGGCTGCAAACACATGTCAAATACAAATAAATACTACAATTACTTTAATAATATCAGATGAACCTTTCCTCAAGTTTAATCAAACATCTTAATGTCTTGTGTTTATTTTCTCGGGACACCAGAGCAGCGTGTCCCCTAAGAACCTATCTCGCTACCGCTCGGCTTTACTGTCAGCCACAAACTGGAAACATTGGTTCACTCCGCTAAAAAATGTCATCCTTTTTAAATTAAACCTACAAAGGAACCCTGAACCCATACACTTGAAAAATATACAGACATGTTATCCTTTGCATTCAAAAATACACATACTATCAGTGAATGTTTGGAGAGAGAGGTGAGGCAAGAGAGAGAAAAAAAAGGGAAGGAAGCAGACTTTTTCATATTGACTCAGCGGGCGCTTCGCCACGCAATTAGTCTAAACTACGAAGAGAGTGAGAGGCGGGGGAGAGTGAGATAACCCAAAAAATAAAAAGCTGTCTGTGGAAAATTTGGAGCACATCCCAAAATACACAAACTTTCCCGACGAGCACATTTCTTAGGTATGCTGTAATCTCATATGGCTGGCCTTTTCTGAGCCCCTCCGTGAGACTTCTCTCTCCTCTCCGCTGAGCTTTCCAAGCTCCCCAGCCCCCAGACCTAACCAGTCTACTTCACAGTCTGGCCTACTCTCAGGCCCCCAGTCCCTGCCTCCACAAAATCCCCTTGCAAAACCCACTGTCCACACATGGCAATCATTAGGCAACTCTCTTAAAGAGCAACACTATACCACCAATTGCAGCCTTGCATGAAATTTTGATCACTTAAAACCATCTTAAAGAGGCAGCAGCCACTTTCTGCTCCACAATCTCCTTTTCCCTCTCTCCATGAATGGCAATGGTAACCCCCTCTCCCTCATTGTACCAGCCCAACAAAGCCAAATGAGGCTTGTAGCCACTTAAAAGAATCAGCGACATTAAGGGACACTCTTTAAATAAACCTCACGAAGAAAGAGAAAGAAATACAATGCTATGTGATCTGTGTCGGTTGGTTAAACTGCATTTTCTGCTGCATTTGCTGCCCTTGTAGTGGAATGCAAACAAGAAAAGAGCAGCTCCTGGTACAGAGGAGATGAATATTTGCCAAATTCAAGCTCTAAAAAGCTAATCGCTATTTGCAGGACGTTGTCAAAATGCCATATCGGAGAGAATAGCACAGCGCTAAATGAGTAACAAAAGAATTGCGGGGACGCTAAATCGGGCCTAAGTGGACGGTGGAGAGAGAAGAGAACAACAGCCAAAAACCCTGCGGAGCTAACTCGTAAACAATGATTAAGGCACCTCAAGCGTTGGCATGCCCACTCTTTGACACTCACCTAACACCACTGGTTCATTAGCTCGGGCTTTTCCTTTACTGCTGGCTTTAGTGTCATAAAATTAACACATTTAGCAAAACAGCAGAAACAGGCTCAAACTGTGGTGAGGGTTTAACAAGCCTCTCCTGGGTGAACCGTTTGTCTCACCTAGCGGAAAAAGAACAGGGTCCCTGCAGGCCAGCAATTGCCATTTGTGGGGCAGGCGGAAACAGAGAGAGGTGGAGAGATATGAAAGATATAAAGATGGGAAAGGAAAGGAAAGGAGAAAGGAAAAGGGAAGGAAAAGGAGGGGAAGGAAAGGAAAGGAAAGGAGGGATGGGTGAAGAGGGGGATTAGGGCTCCATGTGGAGCCGTTTATCCTGAGGAGCACAGGGAGGAGAGATAAAGCTCCAGAGGGCCCCACACGGCCCCTCAGACAGACCCTGTGCCAGGGGAACAGCTTACCCTGCCTTGTGCCCAGCAGATGAATAGGATTTAAGCAAAAGTAGATTTTGCTGAACTCTTCCCCTTCCATTCATCTTCTGTCTAAAAAACTTTCCCCATTCTGAAGGGGGAGCCACAGTGGAGATAATGCTGTGTGGTAGATAGTCGGGTGGAGAGGAAGACGTGGCCAGTTGCCTTACTGGTGGAAGGGTTCAACTGGCATGGTTGCCAAGATTTAGAAACACATTATAATAAAACAAACTCATAATGAAACACCCAGTGCTAATATAAAACAAAGTGTAATGTGAATCGAATGATGTTTTTTTTTTTTTATGTTCTAACTGTAGTATTAGTAGTGGAGCTTGGAAACAATAATTTTACCATCATCACTCTCGAGTCTAATTACTACACAAAATGAGCCTGGAGGAAACATGAGTTGTACAAAAAGAACATCTTAGCACAATTACATTCTATGGGTCTTCCACACACAGTACACACATGGTTGGTAAGAAGGGCATTGAATACAATGACATCTAATCACTTCATATCTACACTACGCTGCAGCACCACTAGCACCGGGCTTATCCTGCTTTAACCTGTTTGCAGAAGATTGCAGCACAGCTCTCAGCTTTAAATCAGATATTCAGCCCTTACTTGGCCTGTTCGATTTTCCCCGCTAATTTTTTTTTTTTCTTGTGTGGCTGCATATTAAGAGGCACAACGTCGTTTGGAATGCTGGTTTCTATTTTTGAAATGTTCTGAAACGATGTTTGCATACATTTGCATAGCCAAGTGCAAATTGAGCCATGAATATGCAAATGCAGAGCTGATGTCTGTGGCAGCCTCCGCTCTGCCAGGTTTATAGAAGAATTCGTTTACACACACACATGCATGCATACACATGCACGCCCGCACGCACCCGTGCACACGCTCACACCCTTGCACATGCAGATTTCCTCTCACCCCTTCCAATCTCGGCACGTTTCGGGAGGACTACTTGTTTAAAACATGATTCTGAAAATCATTCATTTGCTCGTGCTGCCTTATTAACTTGGTATTTTCTGTGTGCTGTTTTTCTGTTGATGCGTTGCCCTGTATACTTTTCCATTGCCTCATTAAGGCGTGAGATGGACTGTGTGCTTGCATAAAGGTCCTCTAGCTGACACTGAGACCAGACGCCAGCTCATGCCCAGCGCAGCCGGCCCCTCAAAATAAAGTCTGACTTAATTTGTTTACTGTATCTGTGGGCGCTCACTCTGCCACCCTCTTAGCTGCCAAATCATCGCCCCCCCCCCCCCCCCCCCCCCCACCACCAATTCCTCCACTGTCTTTCTTCATCTTTGAACCTCAGAGCCAGTAGACGCACATGAGAGTTTTAAATAGAATTATTGCGGGTACAAAGTCTGCCTCCTGCTGAAGTTGTAGGCGTTGTTGTTAGACCTTTTGATAAAAAAACACTTGAGACACGGTGAGTATTATAATACCTCTTTTATGCCACAATTACTGAGTACGCGTGGTTTTTTAAAAGCTGCTAAACATGCTAAAAGCAACTCGGAAAAAAAGCCATTTACCCGCCTGTCACCTTTCAATCAATGCCGGTTGGAGCCGTGGCCGATTAAAACCTGTATCTACTATTGCAGAGTCATTAGACTATATGGGCATATCACTGAATTTCTCATAGGCTTTCTTTTACATAGTGAGATATGGCGTTAGCCTTGGCTCTCTGAACGCCGTTCTAATTTTCTCTCTTAAGTAGTTGCGCTTTTAGCTTCTTAGAAATCTGACAAGTAATCATTGGCCTTAAACAATTTTCTCAAGCCTGGCTGCTGTGAAAATACTCTGATCTATATGTTTTCCTACATTTTTTTATTTTACAGACAAAATGATTTCAAATATCTGCTGTCAGTCTGTAAATGTGTGTAAGCCTAATGCATCATTTCTTCCCCGCTTAGGTGGATTTTCAATGGCCCTCTGATTAGGGGTGGTCCAACATTTGTAATCCTCCATCCAGCCCTTAATGGCTTAAGTTGCAGTTCCTCACTGATTGGCACCAAGTCTGTACACAGTGTTATTGGATAAGGGGGGAAAGACAACAGTTTAATTAGGGAATAGGGAAGAAAAAAACAAATCTTGCATTTAAGTTTTCAATTAACCCAATTAAGGGCAAATGGATGAACAGCCAGAGACACAATAGGAGCTGTGTTGCTGGCAACGCTCGCCTTTACTGGTGCACTTACGCTTCTGTAACATCTCAGCGGTTTTTCTTGTGATTCTGTGCCTCCATTTCAGATCTCAGTGGGGATCCCAAACAAAGCCGACGAAATCTGCACATGTACTCCAGAGAAATTATGCTAATGAAGGGAAAACAAAAAAAGAACCTTATCGTGACGCTCCATTCCCCTGAGCCCCAGATTAAAAACTCATTCATTTGTTAAATATTTGACACATCTTTGCTTGAGCTTTGAGCCGAGGGATTTGTGGAGTACTTCATATCAACGTGTGTGGGAGAAATGCCCCCCTCTGATACTGGCACAGACAGCCTGGCACGTTTACAGAGGGCCAGACGAAATGTGTGCATGTGCATATAAACACAGAATCCACTATAACGCGCCCTGAGATGCATCGATACAGACAATTCTTTGTTTACGGAAGCGACAATGTCTTCACTGTGTGTATTTTGTCTACAAAGTGTTGTCTCAATATTTATTTTAACATCATTATTCTAATTTATTTTTCTATGTGGCCGCTGAACATACACACTTTAAATAGGACATATTATGTGTTGTGTTCTACACCTACAGGTTTTGACCTATAGTCCCCCTGCAGTGACATTACCTAACTCCCCAGTTCCTTCGTAGTGGGTGGTGTGTAAATGCTGCAACTAAACATGAGCACCTTCAACATTTGAAACACATCAGTCGCTTGTAGCTCAGGTTAGCATGTGAACCAGACACAGAGCTGTGCAAGCATGAAGGAGGGATGAGGAGAAACATGGGAGAAGTAATGCAGCAGGGCACAAAGCCATTACGCCTACCCCGAAAATAATTCACAAGGGACAAAGCAGCTTTACGGCTTCATTCCTGGATAAGAATAAAGGGAGGGGGTTAGGATTTTGTGTGTGTGTGTGTGTGTGTGGGGGGGGGAAATCAGGGAAGGGTAGGGAGGGGGTGGCATAATTAGATGATCACAAACTGTACCAGCGGCTCAGTTTTCAATCTGTGGTCCAAATTACAAACCGTCATATTTTTAAAGTCATGCTGACATTCTTTCGTTCCCAGCAGCTGCCAAGAACAACCGACGCCGGGCTTGTCTTGGCGTCGGATCAAAAAGAAGGACCTAGCTCCAGTCACACACAGCAACTGAAAACATTTACACAGCTGGGACCCTCGAACCCTGAGGCTGCCCTGCCCTGCTGCAAGGACCTGTGCTGGGACGATGGGAGAGAATAGAGGGAGGGGCTGGAGGGGGGACCAGGTGCTTCTGGGGAATGTAGGAGGTCCGAGGATGGAGCAAAGGATAATGACTGCTATGAGCTCACTGTTACTCGCCCGCTGTTCCCCCTTGTCCCAAAAGTCATGTTTATCTACGCCCCTGTTCTGATGGCAGTACAAAATACAGAGCGCGAACACAAAACAAGTGACTGCAAAGACATGCACAGACAAGCACACAAGCATCCATGCATATTTATATTCTACGAACCAGTTAGGAAAACGGATTTTGATAAGATTCTGCCATTAGTCCGGTAAATCTGTATTTATATTTATAAGCGCTCATGCATTAAATATACATTTGTGTACTCGTACCGAGATAAGGTAAGATTTCTTCCATTGCGCTGCATGCAGTAGGTCCGTAAAGTGTATGCATAGGTTCATAATTATACCAGATGTTTGCATCAATGCCATTTATGGAGGATATTGACTCCTTCACATTGTTTTTCTGCATAATGTGAAACCATCAGGATGAAATATAATATTGCTTTGCTTTCCTCCCTGAACAGCTACATACGTTCCGACACCTGTTATAATGAGCACTGAAAAACATGGGGCCAAAAGTGAGAAAGTCCCAGCAAGGCAAAAGCGTATCCTCCAGTTCAGGTTTGCGGAAATTGTTCAAATTTGATTGCTTTAGCATACGAGTGCATGCTTAAAAGCCAGGCAAGGAGACATCCACAGGACCGAATTTGGATTTTTGCCTTGAAGCAGCCCTCCTTTTACCTGTCAGTCCTAAATAAAGAAGGGGGCTCAGGTTTAAGTCTGGATTTAAACACTACAACCTTTGAATCCAATCCAGGTGAGGTGGAGATGGGTGAGGGGAGACCTCTGTATGAGAAACGTCTGGAGAAGAAAGGTAGTGTTTAAGTGGTGGTGGAGAGGAGGGGGCAGAGAGGAGCGATGAATCCAAGGTTGTGCTGACCCCATGTGACCTCATCCCAGTAACTCTAAAACCCCAGAGGAACAATGACATCACTCCCTCATTCCATGACTGAAAATCAAAGCACTGCGGTGATGAACCATCAATCGGCGCACGCACGCACACACACACACACACACACTAAACTATTAAACCCAATTTCTAATGTGCGTATGTGCATGTGACCATTCACCGCCGTGGAAACAGGAGACGAAGAGGGCGGGAACATCTCATAAGTAGAACCAGATTTGAATTTCAGACATATATGCCCACCACTTCTTATATGCTTGATCTCCCAATGAAAGCTTCTCATGTGAAAAACATTTCTCAGTGAAAGGTTCAGACGTATAAACTGACACGACCATGACCCGTCGCATCAAGCACCTTAGAACTTTTCCCCCTTATCTATGTTTCCACAGTTAATCCTATAAAAACAGGCATACGGTGTTCAGTGATTTACGATAGCAAAAAGTGAGAAGACTTAAATATCTCCACTCCACAGGCCACCAGTCACCAGATAAGTTGTGTATCGTTGGTCACTGTAAAACTCTTCAACTGATTTTATCTTATTTTCATGTAATAATTTTGCTGTTGTTTCGCTGCAACAGAGGAGTTCAGTGCAATTGTGAAATTGTGTACGCATATGGACCATTGTTAATCTGACAAGTATCATGCTGGGACATGAACCTTTAAGCTTAACTTGTAATTGTATTTAAAAGTTCATCTACCTATCTTTATATATGATCATACGGACGACAGTGTGTTAAGAAAAATCTAGAAAACATCGTTGTCTTTCAACTGTAACGTTATTTCATTCACAATTCCTATGTCAGTCTTTAATATGACACAGACACAATTAAATAGTTGAAGCAATGGACTTGTATTAAATGTATAAGTCCCTGTCTGTGTCTGAACAGAGGACACACCAGAAAAAGAAGGGAGACCTTAAGGAAAAATCCATACTACAATGTTTTCGTTTCAAAATCTCTGTCCAAGTAAGTGATTTGGCTCCTCATCAGTTTTAATCCCTGTCTGAAAACACATATCACGTGACCACTAACAGACACTGGGCATGTGAGTACCAAGGCAAACAGGAATTACTCGATTAACAGCTCATCTCCTACACCTTGTAAGCAGTTGATTCAATGTAAAATGCTGAATTTAACTAAACAACAGCTGGTAGCCAAGACAACATGGTCCCCAACCCCTGCAATTGATCATTAATGTTATTTTGCACATGTAGATGACGCTTATGCTGTTTGTTTCCACCTGGAGAGGGTCATGTCTCTCGCTTAGCTCCGAGGGATTTGGGCTTTTGGGGCGCTGGTTGGTGGAAACTTTGTGATAATTTATCAAACAGATAGTCGTTTCAGTCTCCTCAAATAATTCTTGCCAGTAAAGCAAACTAAGTATATTTCCCAAAATGTTCAACTTTTCCTTTGAATAAAATGACCTGTGAACACATCGTTTAGGAGGCGAGTAGGAAGATGTATATGAATAAAAAACCATAACCCCAGACATTTATAAAAAATGTCTGTTTTGCAAATGTTAGTGTTAGTGCGCTGAAAAATACAGAATTTATCGTACACAGACTTCGGAGGAACGGAGCCAACATTGTAACCCTACCAACACAGCATGCTGCACACGGCTTCATCCTCACCTTCAGTGGAGACGGGGTAGGCCTGTGACAAAGAGCCTTGCAAATGGCAACATGCTAATTGTCGTAAGTATCTGATTGGTGTAATAGCGCTTTACAAGTTATGTGGTGGGTAATAAAGTGACAGTGCGTTTAGCTCCAAATCATGCGGAAGACGCATGCTGAGCTGTCTGACGCTGGCAGAAAGGACTGCTCAATTAGGGAGCAGATTTAAGATGAGAGCGTTCATTCCCCAGCCCAATTAATTAGCACTAAGAGAGGAGAGGCAGCCAGAGAGCAGAGGAGAGATTTAGCCAGGAAGTGCCCACCAGGGACTCGCTCTCCTGCTCCTATCTCCTCACCCTTACTCTATTCCATGCTCTATTTCCCTCTGTGTCCTGCTCATTCTTTTATTCTTACACTCTGTTCCTTTGACTCCTAGCTCACCATATGCCCCCCCCCCCCCCCGTTATTAACAGTCCTATAGAGGTCAAACACACCAGTATAATTGTCTGCATTTGATTACACAACCATTGCAATTTCTCATTAGAGCATCAAGTTAGATGGATCTACAGACATTGTCATTTGCTGTCCCTGTAAACACATGTGATGGAACTAAAGCATTATTTAAGCTCACATTAGTATTAGTTTAAAGGTTAAGTGTGTAGAATTTAGTGGCATCTAGTGGTGAAGTTGCATGTTGCAGCTGATTAACTCTTATCTCACCCTCTCCTTCCAAACATGCAAGAGAACCTGTGGAAACCTTCCGTCGTCATAAAACTCAAAAGGGGTTAGTTTGTCAAGTTTGGGCTATTGTTAAAAACATGGCAGGCTCCGTAGAGAGGACCCGCTCCCGATGTAAATATAAAGTATTTAAATATAAAGGGGCCATTCATTAGAATTTAGATGAAACACACTAGTGAAAACATCAGGATTCGTTTATATTAATTTATTCGTTTTTGTCAATAGATCCCTTTCACCTAAATCTTACAGACTGAACCTTTAAGCTCCAACTAAGCTCTAAAGGCTCTTCAAGGCATCACATGGCCAAATTTATTAGAGATGTCTATAAAATCATCTAAAAATCTGCATCTAATGAAATGGCGTATCGGATTGCCAGATTGTAAAATAATTTAAAATGACCCTTAAATAATTCACACAATATATATTCATATGGCTTGTGCTTATGTGAAGTCCTGGCATAAGCAGACACAGAATATATGTGTGTGTTAAATCAAACTCCCACACTGAATAAAGTGTTTCAACTATCTGGCACCACTTAAACCTGCAGTAAATTATTTTATGGGCATCAAATTGATGTGTTACATGGCCATCGCAAAGAGGGGCTTATTCGTACATCTACTCAGTCTGTCTGATAAATACAACTCCAATTACCCTCATCTCTTACGCGTGACTCCTTGTAAAGCTTGATTCTTCGCTAACTAGACTATGCAAAGTGGCTAACAGGTAGTACACAGGGGAGTTAACCCACATCTGGCTGGTTGACACGTATACAAAAAAGACACCGATTGGTTGAAGAGAACCACAAAAGTTAAGTTGCAAAGAAAAAAAAAAGAGGAACATTTTCTTAAAGCTCACAATAAAAAAAGACGTTTCATCAGTTGTTATTGTGGTTAACAGCTTTTAATGAGCAATATGTTTCTTCAGTCATTAGGGATCTATCAATGAAAACAATAACAAAGACCTAGTTCGATGATGTCGTGGAGCAGCATGGGATGACGGGAGGTGCTCTCTTCGCCACCTTTTCTCGCCCCATAATCTTCTTGGGTTGCTACTGTTTGTGTGTTTGCACTCGACGCGGAGAGGTTCGGCGTCAGAACGCACAGCTGGTGGCAATAAATAGTCATGATCTATTACGAGGGACCAATATAACAGCTGACTTGCTAACTAGCTAACTGGCTAGCAGTGTCATGCATGGTTTGCCCCATAAGTTATGGCAGAGATGGACAAAGCCACGGGTAAAGTGCGTATGAAGCAATTAAAATACGACTAAAATTAAATATCCTGTTAAGATTGAGAATTTCTTAAGGTTGGAAGCATTTTGGATAACATAATTACACAAGTCAGCAAAATATACAACATAGGACATTTTGAGGATGAATTGTTACATATTATATCTTTAAAGGGACACTGAGGTTCATGTTTTTACAGGGCCATGTGAGCAGACCCTAATGTCAAGGAAATACTGTGAAAAAGTATGTTTTTTTATCATTGAATGTTTTATATTAGAATATACACATACCTTCCAATATTATGAAAATTTCCCTCAGTTGCTAGATGCACAGAATATGTAAAACGCAGTGGCACAACATATTTAATGGTTGTTCTATAGTCATTCACGTCTTTGTTGCCAGAGTAAATGCAGGTTTCATCAAACCAGGCCATACATTTGTTATCATAATGCTTTTCAGATTAGTTTATGATGATGTCAGACCTTTCCCTTGGGCTGGTATTTCAACAACACACTGGAAACCGATTATTTGTGCCTAAAAGAAAGAAAGAAAGAAGCATACATATTTATAATGGGACGTAGCCGATACCTGCGATGGTTTGTCAATAAGCAAGGGCTGTTAATATATTGTGTCTGGACCCGTGACCCCGCCTGCCTGAATGTCAGATAACTTACACTATTACTGCCACTGCCCACCGGCCATCTATCAAAACACAGCAAAACATCAATATCAGAAGCTCGTCCCAAAACTCTAAAAATTACCCTGGTTAGAGGCAGGGAAATAAAAACCAATCAATGTGTGGTCTGAAAGGAAGGGCCAGTCCTCACTGTGCTGTATGAATTTTTGATGCCTCTGCTGCTTAAGCTCCAGACTATCAATTACGAGATAAACAGGGTCTAGGTGATTGTTGTCATGGTGCACAGGGCTGCCATCCAATTAGATCTCGCACCGATTAATGTGTTAATATCTTACATAATTGGTGTTCGGGGCTATTTTTTTCTCCCTCTCTCAAATACCACGCTGATCCTTATAGAGACTAATATTACACCATTAGCACAATCTTATCTGGGCAAAGTGATATAGATGAAATATATAGAAAGACACTGTATAATTCAAAAACCCATTCCGGTGGCTTGACAGACTATTTCTGCATGTTTCCAAATCATCACCTTTTTTAAGGTCCCACTCTCTTTCCGATTGTTAAGCCAACAATTCAATCAATAATATGAAAATAGTGTTCAGACCACTTGATTGTTCGGGCGAAATAAATTCTTATCAGTTTTATCACTTAGCTGAGAAAAGGCTCACAGATAAAACAACACCGGCTTTGTTGTCAGTTTTTTAGGGAGGAGGCTGGAACAAAAAAGAGACAGGGTGAAAAAACATTTGGTACAGAAAATAAGCAATGAGAGAGAGAGAGAGAGAGAGAGAGAGAGAGAGAGAGAAAGGAAAGAAACAACAGAGGAGAGAATATTTGAAAAGAGCCAAGGAAGAGTCCGGACAGAAGAAGGAGAGGAGGAAAAAAAGGAGAAAGAGAGACAAGAGCAAGGGATGAGACGGCTGCCTGGAAAGACAATTAGTATTCATGCGGCGTGGCGCTCCAGAGAGGATTAATGGACTCTGATGCCTAATATCCTGGAGAACAATTAATTTGCCCACAGTTTTGTCATGGTTGAAAGTCAAATGCTGGAACAGATCGATGCGCACAGCCGCCAGTGAAATCGCGGCAGCCCCTTCTGCCGGGCGCAGAATTTTAATTTCATCATCATCATTTTCCCCGGCTGCCACCCTCAACGAAGCTGTCCCTGACATGGCTGAGAGGGCCGCCACGTCCCGACAGGCACGGTGCACAAGCACACATGAAAAGACCAGTGCACACACACACACAAACACACAGCAGTCACACGTGCACATGATCGGTGTAGAAAACCCTCACAACCACACACACACACACTCCTTGATACAACATCCACACAAACCCTTTTCTATACACTTTTGCATCAGACATGTGCCACGTGCGACTGTGAACCTCTCCTTTGTCCTACCTGCATGGCTGAACAGACACAGCACATGTCTTCACTTTCATCCACGACTATTCTCTGAGATGGCCGAGAGTCTAACTATAAAACACAAAATCACACCACTGATTACTTGCTCCACGGTTAAGCGTTGTAAATGACGTACAGTACAACAAAAGACATGGTGAAAAGAAAAGAAAAAACAAAAGGAATTGATAGCGGTGGAAGGTGAATGGTGTGATACTGCGATGAGATCAGTAGAGATGGGCATTAGTCACATGGCACCGTCAAACGTCTACTGACAAAAAAAAAACAGGGACCACAAAAAAAAAGAGGAAAACTCTCGGACAATCACATTGCAGTAAGAGTGACAACTAATAACCAAAAGGCGGCGTGAGTGTAGAGATTCTCCAGGAGCGGGCCTATGCTAATAACATCAATAACACAATCACATGTCGACATCACCATAGGCAACACAGCGCTGATCGCCACGCGCCACCGCACCATCGTCAAAGGCGGTAAATATTTCATCAGGGATGCAGATGTGTCAATTAAAGATATGTAGAGACACAGCAAGAGCCCTCTTCTGACTCCTCGCTTTATTTGTCTTTTAGCTTCTCTGCCTTGCTCAAGGATATTCTCATTAGCACATTAATGCAACACAAATGAGAAGGACACAGGAAACAAGGAGGAAGACAAGTGGGAAAAAATAAAGACGTGCTTTTTGAGGATGTGCATCGCTTCCGATGAGCTTCACCCTGACTTCATCTGACCGGTGTAGTAATTAAATCTTAACTCAAGAGAAATGAAACCTAACAACAACAATACACATGAAACCTAAAATGATTTTAAAATGCAGCTACAATCTCAGAGAATATGTGGTTTCCAACCATCAACAGACCTGTTTTTATTTTTCCTTACTGGTGAGTGTCATCCTGTCCTCGGAACCGGCCGCTCTGCTCTGTATTATCATACGGTCCTGGTTTTCACTTCCATGGTTTTTGTCACAGTTACCCTCCGAGGGGGAGAAAAAACCCGTAGACATCACTCTATGAATTATTAAAGCCGCTGGTGCTAATTTATTTAATGAATTAAGAAGAGTCCAGTGGGGGGTATTTCAATAATGGAGCACTGTTAGTAGTGTTTTAATAAGGATGGCACACACTGATTGGGTAATTACATCTCAGCTCTCCCTATGCTGCTCCACTCTGGGGCCACGAGAGGACGAAGCATTGTGATGGTGGAGAAGTTGTCGGGCTTCTATATTTATCATAAAACACACATCACGACTCCTACTCACTGGCCTCCCATTAGAGATCGAACTGGGCTGTGCCGCACAGCAGTCAATTGAAAGGGTTATTGGATAGATGGGTGCAGAGCAAAATCAATCAGCAAGCAAATGTTTGTAAACATGAGCTTCAAAGCATATGTGGTGTATAGTATACATGCCTTTATTTTGTATATTATGGGATAGGGGTATTGCTTGTTTGTTTTTGTTTATTTTGACAAGTGAAATAATATGTTTTAAGAATAATTTTTTCCCTGTCAATCGACGTAACTTAAAAAGCTTTATTGAACATAAAAAATATTAATTCAAGCAGAGGAAATAAACACCTATTTTTTCCACCATCAATGTAAAATCTAACTAAGCATTTTATGCAGTCTAGCATTTTAATTAATACTACCAATTTAATGTAATGGTGCATAGTGATGCAGCCACATTGGTAATTTCTCTGTTATAACTATGAAATAATCACCGTCATTACAGTGATGTTCAATTTAACCACAATAAATCACAGAGGAAGAGTTCAGGTGAACCGTGGAAACCAGCGGCACAAAACAATAACGTCAGATAACAAATCTTTACGGTAACTATGACTACCGTGCAACAGCTCACAATAAAGACACTCATATTGTGCTATGGCCAGAACGCATAATACTCATTGATGCATTATAAGTCCTGTCATAAAACATTAAGCATTGGTGACTGGAAATATTTGAGAATAGTAATGCACTGTTCTAAGTTTCTTTTTCAATTTGAGATCTGTTCGGCCTCTCGTTAAGAGCAGATAAGAGGTGAAACGTTACTGCACATACAGCTCAGCATCAGGATTTACCACAGTACGAGTTAATCAGTTTAAATATGACCATCTTAAAAGATTTTCTTTCTTGATGTTTGTGATGAGATAAAAAAATTTAAAGGCAATGGAGAAACAAGAGTTGATGCGATCAAATAAATTTGCTGTTTCTATGTTTAGCTGTATTTCCGTATATTTATAGAGATATATTTATGCAATCATATTAAATATAGAGATTAACTACATATGTACTATTTCCTTTGTTAAGAAAAGTAAATGTTGACAAGTTGCATATGTAATGTCAATGTGACGGTTCCACCTGAGTTTACCACTGTCACTGTGTGAAGAGGACCCAAGCACAGAAACGTAAAAAAAATTAAACAATATTAATCTAAATTAAGTCAATAGTTTTAAACCTGACAACAGCACTGCTGCAGTAAAACATATGTTATAAATGGTAGGACTAATAAAATAAATAAAGTGTTAAAATACACAAGCCAGACGATTACAGTAAATATGTCTAACCACATATAGGTCAGAAAAACTGATCAATCCTGTCGGTGTGTGATTTTTAACACTTCTGCCACTTAAACCCAAACAATGAGAAAGATCACAAAGGAAAGTAGATGGAGGGAGAGAGGAAAATAATAATTTCTCAGCAAAAATGTCAGGCCCGGTTATGAATTTTTTAGAAAGCAATAAAGCCCACAAGCCTCGTCTGGCTCTTGTCTTACCGCTCAACACATTCAATAGCTCGCAGTGAGACACAGGGACGGAGAGAGGGAGGAGGAGAGAAAGAAAGACAGAGACCAGCAGAGTGAAAGAGAGAGAGTGAAAGAGACTGTATATAATGGGGGCTTCATTGGTCCAGGCTGGGCCTGTAATGGGACTGGATCCCGATCAATAGAGACGCTCCTCAGGCCATTCGTTGGCGTAATGACTTTAGGTTTCTCAATAATTAAGATATTGTCACTGTGCTGACTGCAGGGTCAGCCAATCATTAACCCCATGTTAAATATGCCTTTGTTTTAATTGCTTTGCCTTAACTCCTCCAGATACGCAGGCAGGCAAATTAAAGGGACAGCGCCTCTTTTCCCTGCGTGTATGAGAGTCAGAGAGGGAAAGGAGGAGAGAGATAGGAGCCCTGAGGCGTACTTGTATATGTACTGTTGAGGTGTCTGTGTTCAGCACATCACCAACCTATTAACTGCCTCTATTTTTAGCTTTCAGAATAGAATCTTTCTTCTAACAAAGGCATCAACTGTGCCATGGCATATATTCCTCTTCTCTTTAAATATAAAGATTCACTTCTGGAGGTTTGACAAGAGAGGAACCAGCCTCTTTTATTTTCTTTGAGCGCTCAGTCTATTGAGCAAATTCTTATGGAGGCTGTGTCATTTGATTTTCATTTGGGTGTTTCAAAGATAATGCGAGCTCTAAACATTTCAAAATTCTCGGCAGCGAGGCTGAATGAGGAGCCGGCAGCAGCACAGCCTACTCAGACAGTAATATTCCTACCTCACTTCCCCCATCCCAGCAATCACTCCCACCCATTCCTGCCCCAGCTGGGTGATGAGAAACAATGAATTTATATCTGACGTGCTGCCATTCTTTTCTCCCTTCCACACAGAGTGCTGTGCTTCCCTCTGTCCCGTCTGCCGCCTTGCCATTGGCTCTTGGTAAATGGACTAAAGCGCCACTCAATAGGCCGATGCACTCCGTGAAGGCGAGGGGGCTTGACCTTTCCTGGCGTGGGGAAACGCAATTCATATCGGCCCCAGACCAGCTGCCCGCTAAACGAACATCTATTCCAATTTCCAGACGCTTGCAACACAAAAAACAGGAGTGGGGTAGGGGGTGGGTGGGCGTGCATTGGGTGCTGGGGTAGGTGGGGTTCGGTTGGGTGGGGTTGAAGGGAGAGGGGATTGTGAGAAGGGAAGTCCTGATGGATTTTAGATTGGTTTCTCAATTTCTCCTCACTCAAGAGAGGTGGGGGGGAGATGAGACAAAGAGGAAAAACAAACAGCAAACACGTGAACGTCCGCACACATGCACACAAAGCTGGGAGCTAAAACTGACCCGGTGATTTACTGATTATTTATTTACTTGTCGGTGTGTTTATTATGCCGAGTTGTTAAATGATTTTATGGGATTTCACTTGATATATTTGACTGCATGCTTTTTTTTTTTACCGCGGCTAAATCATCAACACCAGACAGACTATTAATGACGGACCACCAAGAGAGACGGTTACTGTGGAGACCGCATTCCCCCGGGACCGACTCATGACAAACACACAAACAAGTATGAACACACAACACAGGATCCCACAATCAGACCCTCACAGAATGTACGCACACTCACACTTTGGACGCTTGCAAACACACAAACTCTCACGCGCCCATTCTCTGGATGTCGGGAGGAGTTTTCAGCGTGTGCAGCGGTTCAGTCAACACTTGGCTGCTTTTAAAGCATGATCATTTATTAAATCACAGAAGTTGGTGCACGCTGCAAAAAGGCAGAGTAAATTAAACGTTGGATTTGTCATCATATACACATGCGACTAAGACAAGTCCATTCAGATGCAAGGCAAGCAAACTGTCTGAGAGAGAAATGAGCATCTGCCCTGAACACGGGTCTATTTTTTTTTTGCAAGTGGGTGTCGGTACGGTGTGTGTGTGTGTACGAATGTGTGAAAGCAAGAAATCCAAACCCACACTCACACACACATACAAATTAAAATGAAAGTGGCTTATGCATTAAAGCAGTACTGTGGCCTGAACACTACATCACCATGTTGAGTCCCTTCTCTGTCTTAAGGATGGCTGCATTAATTGTACTGCTGTCTATAAATATATACTGTATAAATATATATGTATGCCTGTCTTCATTTTCCTTCTTACTGATTGAATATTTTACTCATCATTTATTATTTATCAGACACTAGCTTCATTTATCCAGTGGAAATAATATGGTACACATTTCAGTTTTGCTATGGCTGATCTACATGTTACCATTCGCTGCAGGGGATGTAAGAGACCTTGGTGGCAGAGCTGGAGAGGGCTGTTACAAAGACGCCTATACTGAGGCATGCAGACAAATGCGCTTACGCTTAAACAGAGACGTATACACAAGCACACAAACACACGCGGGCACAAGGAGGTAAACAATTCCCACTTTTGAGAGCTGGAGTTATGCCTTGGGCAACAAACCAATCATAGCGCTGCTGTATGAGCATGTTTTTTAGATAAACAACTGGTATTGGTAATTTGGCACAGCTCCCTTGGACATAGCAACGTGTAAGCAGTGTGTCCTTAAACTGTGAGTACACCAAATGAGCCACACAGCAGCACCAAGTCAGATACGAGGACGCGGTGCCTGAGGTCTCTCGGGTGTTCTGCTTTTCCCCGTAGCCCTCTGTCTGGCTGGCAATGTCTGCATGGCATTGTAAGGCCCGGCCCAATTAAACCTATTTAGAGAGCCTTCAGCCTTGGGCTCAGCGGGGACTCAACATGTCATCCTACCTTCCACAGACATGTGACTTCCTGCCTGTAACAAAGACGGCTCATGCGGTATGATGTAACCATTCAGCATTGTAGTGAAATATGCACTTTTCCACCACGGAGTTAATGTTTGTTATTTTTATTCCTCAAGAATCAATGATACCTGTTTTAGCAACTCTCCTCGTAGCTCCCTTCATTCTTGGTGGTACTGATGGGTGGGATGTGGGTTGGCTACATGGACGGAGATCAGATTTCCTACACCCCACAAAAGCAAACACAGCTAGTCGGCAGTGTGTGCCGTGCATCCCTGGAGTCCAACTGCTGCTCTGAAACCAATTTAGCAGCCCATGCTGGATGGAGTAAACCTCAGCCCCCTCCCTCTTTTCTTCTATCCATCCATCCTTTCCCTCCCTTTCCTTCCCTCTCCCTTCTGTCTTTACTCAGTTCTCCTCTCCCTAAGCGTTACTCTCTGGAAGACACGGTGGGGCCGAGGGAGAGGGAGGGAGGAGAGGGTGGGAGAGTTTTGGGCAAAAGGAGGGGGAAAAAAGAGGGGAAAGGGTTCTCTTCTTTCTGAAATCATGCTCTGGATCAGTCTGGAGAGGCCTTGTGTGTTTGGATTGGCATGGCGGCTGGCAGACGACAGGGGGAGGTGGAGCTGGAAGAGAGTTATAAATAAACATTTCAACAGGGCTGGGGAGAGGTGTCGGCAGGCCTCAGGCCTCCTTCCCTGGGCTCCTTGGCGCCCCTCCAGGTCACATTACAAGAGTAAACTGCTGCACAGCAACACTGTGTGTGTGTGTGTGTGTGTGTGTGTGTGTTTGTGTGTGTATATTCTCAATGAAGGCCTCACTATGCCAACCTGAGAGAATTAGCATATTATAACACAAAGACAAAATGTTCCAGTCAAACTTCCTTGAGTGAAGTTCTGGGTCTTTGGTGAAACAATTTCATTCATATCAAGATAATAATAAATAATAAATTGGAAAAATGTGTTTTATGTTGGCTGTAAATGTCATTAAAAAATGCATTTGTTTTTCCTGATATAAAATGTGTTTATGACAGTATTATTCAATGGTGCTCTAGGAAGGATTTTTTTAGTCTGTTTTGAAAATGATTTTCGAAAGGCCATCATCTTAGCAATCCACTTTGTGGCACCACACTTTACAATCAATCTGTATTAGGAGTTACATTCAATATCACTTTCCATATTGCGCCTTTTATTACCGTCACAGACATAAGAAAAATTAAACACAGCATAAACAGTCCTATGAAAACGAGACAATGATACATTGCATAACTGTGTATATCAACATATGCACACAATTGCAAGCAGGAATTTTTGTCTGATCCATTACTGTGTTGAAGACTCTGGCAGATCTGCCAAGCAGCTAACAGGCATTTTGAAAGAAGCCGCGGGGGTAAAGTGCAGCACAGTGAATCCAATCCTGGGAACGAGAACAGACGCCCAGTACTTTGCCCTCCTCTGCCCAGGCTGAGAGCTTGAGTTGGGCACTGGGCTAAGAAACCCTTGGCAGCAACACTTCGCCCTGCTCTTACGTGGATGGAAATGCGAAAATTGGATATCAGACTGTGCGGACTGAGGAATGGTTACAGTTATGCACTATATCTGTATCTGTATTTACAGATAGCACCTGTACACCTCACAAGACCGAAGGTTCCTGTAAGTATGTACCGTATGTGTAAGTATGAACTATGTTTTATGACTTTGGTGTGTAGATTTCTTTGTACAGTATAAACTCACCCTCCCAGATGGTTTTCCATCCAATCAGGCCTCAGCACTCCCCTCGAGTTCCCCTGTGTAACTCAGGTTCACGCTTGATGGACAGATCCCACAGTTCTGTTATAGGAAAAGAGGCATTTTGGTTTCATGGTTACTTATTGCAGGCAGATTTTTATGGTTGTATTTTGGCATAGAGCACTGGTGCTTTTGGCTTGAGCTTTCCACATCTGTGCTCCACGGGGGTCATCTTGTGCCTTCACTGCAACCCCTCGAAAAGAAAAACGGGGCATGGTGATCATATTTAGTTACATAGGTGTGGACAACCATCTACAGAATGGTGTCGTAGAACAAAATCATTGTTGTGACTGCACCATTACAGCAGCTAACTTTGGGACTTCTTGAACACATTAAGGCTCTGGTGAAAAATAAATCTTCCAACGGACGGCAGAAATGATAGACCACAGTTTTTAAAGGGCTGAAACAAAGAAAACTATTAGGAGGAGTGGTGGATCCAGCTGCATTTTAAATTAAGATGAAAGGGGGGGAGAAGAGAAGGGAAAGAACTCTGAAGGAAAAAGAACTCTGAAGGAAAAAGAACTCAAAGGGAAATGTCGACCACAAAATGCTATGAAGTCAGAGCGAGCCTATCTCTTTTTAGTCAATTGTGGTTTTGCTCCACGATTTACTATAAAAACCTGGCAGAGTCCTAGGGGGCTAGTTAGCAGTTCCCATTGATATGACTGGAGCTGGGTGGCTTCACCACATGCTTGGCCAGGGGTGAAGTGACTCATAAACACTTGGAGGCTGAGGGGTGGGGGTTGTTGGGTGGGTGGGGGGCCATCCACCTGTGGAGAGACTACACAGCCTGTAGTCAAAACAGACACCACTGACCCTCTGTTTAGGCGTCAGACGACTGGAGGGTTTCACATAGTCACTTTTATTTGGTGTAATTATGATAGAAATCACTCATAACTGAATAACTGGCACTGAGAAAAAACTAAATTCAATGTGCTAAGTTAGCACAAAACCAGTGACTCTCAAACAACTTTCCATTAGACTGCACTGTCTGAAGGCAAAAACAATTAAATCAGATTATTCCAATTGTGGTTATGAAAACCACTGGGTAAATACAAGCTTTTCTTAAACTATACAGTCTGTATCTGATGGATTATTATATAGCATGTACCAAATGCTTTTTCATACATGGACTGAACTAAGTGTAAAAACACAATGTGAACCTTTGCTGTGTTTTATGGCCCGGGTCCATTTTTCCACACATACATGTTATTACATGTCTGTTTTTTCTCCTTTTTTGTTAATTCAGACAGAGAGAGGGAGAGAATTGGGGATACAGAGAGGGGGAGGGAAGGCAGTGCAATACTATTACCATTTCCTGTTTCTGTGGAGCCCGGGGTCTTCGGGGAGCGAGCTGAGAGGAGTCCTGGCAGCCGGCCGCCTCCGTTGGGCCAAGACACACTGTGGAACGGGGAGAAAATCGTGAAACCTGCCTGTAGAGAAGCTACTTTTAAATAATCCCAACACAAGGCTCGGAGCACTCATTATACACGACTACGACCTAATGAGAAATTAACCTAACATTAGATAAGCACTCACAATATTTACAGGAATGGCTTCATAATGCGGCTTCTTAACTTTAGCATTTTCTGTGATAAATCTCTTTTCCTCCTAAATCTGGATAAAACTAGTCAACTAACGATATTTGCTCTCGGCATCTCATCTTCTCAACAGTAAAGCAACTGTTTCTAATTAAATTTTAGTATCACTTTCTGGATAGTCTTTACCGAGAAAACATTCTTATAACTCTGAGTCTTTTACACTGTGGCTTTTCACTATAAACAGTCATAATAATACACCACAATTTTATTGCAGAAAGAAAAAAACAGGGATGCAGAAATAGTAGCAGTGGAATTTGGAGGAGGATAGAGGAATATGTGAACAGAATCTAGTGAAGCATAAACCTACGTGCCGAAAAATACACTTTTGACCCAAAACTCCATACAGTTAATGCAGCAGTAACGCTGCATTAAGTTATTGCTACAGTAGAGTATTTCATGCTTATAGTCATTACACAGATATATTGGGTATAAATATTTCCACATATTACTTTGTTATAATAACAGCATTAACACAAAAAGTAATAGAAAGCTGTTTGTTTTTTTGTTACAGCCCAGGGTTTGGGTTTATAGACTGAACCATCAGGTAAATGTTTAACCAGAAAATTTGTACTTGGAAACCTGTCTTGTAAGGGATCACTTAAGTAAACAAATATAGTCAAATAAAAGACAAATGTTGAAGAGCCCCGAAACCCCTGGCCCACCCTGGAGGAGACCCCCTTTCTCCGGTTCTGCCCAACACAACCTCCAGCCCTGCCAGCATGCTGTTCTCCTGACAGGCTCCGGCTCTGAGGCCTTAAGAAAACAAACTGGCTCTGATTGTGAAAATAGTGCCGTAGGGCCCTCCCAGTGCCCGCCGCTTATCTCGCACAAGGCGGGCTTTGTGTACTGAGGGGGCTCCTTGATGGCCCTCAACCACCCCACCAGGTGGAGACTTCTACGGCCAAACTTCTCATCCTCCATCCACCCCCCATCGTTTTCTCTCATTGCCCTCATGCATACAGTGACGCCCCCTCAGAGACCTCTGTGTATATTTTTAAAGGGGAGCATCGGGAAATTGATCCACAGGCCCCACACCGGTCTGTTGGCAAGAACCAGTTCCTCAACAGTTGGAGATGTTGAGACTTTCAAACCACAAAATGCCGGAACATATTTCATCTACAGATTATAAATAATAGATGCTTGATATATGGAATCGCATTCATTGAAAATAAGCATTAGTAAAGCTCAGGATAAAAAGTGTTTTCACTAGTTTTTCTGTAGCATAGAACATGTTTAATTACTTTGTCAAGCCTTGTTAAAGAAAGTGATCTAGAATCTAAAAATCTAAATCTACCCCTTTATTTGGATTTGCATAACAATCGATTTCAGAACATTTTTTAAATAAATATCAAGACTTCTGAAACATTTCAACAAGGCAAATAGGCAAATAGGTAACAACAAAGCTTTTTTTTGCCAGAAACTGATGAATGTCATTAACTTACTTTACATATATTCAAATAAGAGTAACTATGACAAACACGACCCACTAGTTAACCCACATGCTTATCACCTGTTGTGACATCAGGGATGGAGGAAGAGAGAAGGTTCTGTTTCTTCTCTCCATTTGTAAGTATACTAGTTCATAACAAAAAAGCCTCTGTGAGAAAATCACACATAGAATGAAACTCAAACATATCAATTGAAAACCAGTTCTGTACATTGAGTCAATTGTGTGTGTTCTATTGGCCTGGGGAAGTGAAACTGTAGATTGGCACTTGGAAGTTTCAATCTACTCAGACAGTTCTATTTGACAATTAATCATATTCACAAATTTGCTCAGTATAGTAATTTCTGACACTTAATTCCCAGCAGTCAATTATTGCAAACTACCAGAAACTGCTTTACACTGGAATAAACTTGCCAGGTGATGGAAAGAGATTTTAGTTTAAAAAAGGTTTTGTATTGAGACAAGAACTGTAACTGCAATACTTTGCTTGCTTGCATTTATCTCAAAGCTGTTTATAACCCAGTGTCATACTAGACTGACATCAGTGGACCATCACAAAAACCATAAGGTTTTTACCACCTGTGTCTCTCTCTTTACCAGCTCCCTGTCTGTAGTTCAGGGTGTTCATGAGTGAAAGCATGTTCCAGGCCTCCAGAGGTTTACTGGTCAGTCAAAGCCAAGTTTCGATGCAGCGTAGCTATGCAGCTTTTTACAAAACCACCTGTCAGACTCAATGGCCCGAAACCATCTATAAGCTTAACCACTTGATTGATGGAGCAAGGTGTAAGCTGTACACAGTCTTTAAACTGGTTCACATGTGGATGGACAGAGTTCTAAGTGTTTGATAAT
Organism: Platichthys flesus; assembly: GCF_949316205.1. Classification (NCBI taxonomy): domain Eukaryota; kingdom Metazoa; phylum Chordata; class Actinopteri; order Pleuronectiformes; family Pleuronectidae; genus Platichthys; species Platichthys flesus. The sequence goes on from NC_084947.1 coordinate 17,664,464, forward strand.
TGAGGCAGTTGTTGGTGAATAAATTAGTGCATTTTACAATGAATCTCTATTTGTGCTAGAACGACGTTCCTATTTTTAATTAAAGCTCAGTGAGCAACAGCTTGGATATTACGACAGAATCAATGGTTGCTGGTGCTACAAGAATCTTCAGATGCAAATGGTACCAATGGCTCAACCTTACCAGTACACTTGTTTTCAAGTGTACTACTCAGCTTTATGACCAATCGCATACACCCTCTTTGATCAGATACATGACTAATGGTCTCAACTAATACAATGACCCTATTTTGATATGAATTAAGTGAATCTTTATCCCTTCACTTCTAGTCTATTTGTGTTTATTTGGAAATACCGACTGTTTCTGTAAGCATGTGCTTGAGTGTGTGGGTTGAGTTTAGCCTCTGACTAAACTCACCCGATCACACTACTTCGTCCTGTTATTTACTTCCAGTATGCATCCCTCATTTCCATCTTGTGCCTTTATGTTAATGGGGTGGATTTGTAAAGCCCTGGGATACTTTTGAAGTTTCCACTTAAGTTAGGATATATCTACGCTTACTAACCTTATGTTAAATTGTGCTGCCTCAAAGGTTCCCCTCACATTCTGCCTGAGCACACATTAAGGTCACATAATGACGACTGGGAAAAAATTTGATTGGTCTACTTAGTTTCCATAAAGTTCAACTTGTTAAAAAAACACAATTCCTCCTCCAACGACATATTTAGAACATCCCTTGGATTCAGGTGGACGCTCCGTCAACAGGGAGAAAAATCTACCTCATAATTGATTTAGTCTAATAGCTGTGATTTAGCACAGCTGCCAGCTGTGTAGACACAGACAAAGAGCACAACACAGAGAGCACCTTCACTATTCACTTATCCAGTCAACTCCATATACTGAAGTGGGGGTGGATAAAGAAAACAGCTAAAGATCGATGACGAAGGCAAATATTCTTTCTTTGAGGTTTTTGAAAAGTGGGCAGCAAATATAAAAAATAAAACAAAGGTGACAATTTATATATTTTCTAACTCTGAGGAATTTTTCCATCTTATTCTTGAAAAATGAAATGCAATGATGAAATTGTTACAATGGCATAAGGGGAAACTAATATCTTCCATATGGAACATAAACTGAGCCTCGTTTGAGGTGGATGCTGTTGCACCAACCGTATTTCAGTTGGAATTCATTAGGAAGCTGGGGTTACATATTTCTTATGGAAACCAAAAGAAATGAGAAATGTGGATGAGGTTGTTTTTTCCAAGGTCCTTGGAGAGCCTGTATGTGATCTGAGACACTCGGGGTGGCGTCTGGATGAGCATGGGTTTGGATCAGGACCCTGCATCTGGGGCACATGTGCCGTCAACAGGGACAGAGAGACGGGGATACCGAGCCAAAAACTCTCTCTCTCTCTCTCTCTCTCTCTCTCTGTGTCTCTTTTCCTTTGTCTGAAAAAAACCCAGACTTTCCTGACAAAGCCTCAAAACTTTAAACTTCCTAATGTAGTTTTAGAACTTACTTTGTGAATAAGATAAAAAATAGTTTTAAACAACTGTCTTTATGAAACAATGGTATTGACACGTCTAATTGAAAAATTATCTCAGCAAAGAGCCGGTTTTCCCTGCGGTTGAAGTGGTTTGGTGGTTCAGAGAAAACGCAAATCTGCTATAGACAACCAATACTACCAAAGATGAAAGGAGCAAAACTATGGAGCAGCGGTAAACAAAGAAAAGGCTGTGGTTGTTGTGCTTCTTTGGCTGAAGGAACCGCATCTCGTTCCCCCTTGCAGTTTTTGGCATCTCCCAGGCTCGCCGTCCATTAGCAGCATCAGGAGGCCCGGGGCAGCCGACAGGAGTGTGACCGGAGATTATTGTCCTGTGTGCTTGTTTGGGTTAAGGCTTTAGATGGGGAAATGGGATTAGGATAGGCCCGGCTGGAGGGACACACACTAATGGGAAGCAGAGGAGCACTCGCCTGATCCTCCTCGACTCAGAGAGAGCAACCCTGTTATCCCACCTGATTGGATTAGCCCCCTGTTAAATGTGCTATGATAAGGGAGGACCACTGCTGAGACTCTCCTCGGTGCTGCTGGGGTGGGAGCGCACAGATACATGTACAGGGAGCAAATAGATTCCTCCACACGCTTTTTAATATCTGCTTCATGCTTGGCTCTGATTTGGTTGTGACGTGTAACTTGATTGTAGCATACCACACTTGGACTCTCACTGCCCTGCCTCGTAGCTTTGGTTTTTTCATATTTATATAATTCTTTGCTTTCAGATATGATAGATAACAGCTTTCCAACTACATCTTCCATGTACTGTAGCTGCTTGCGTGGACCACTGAAGTATTTATGGCATAATTTACAGTAACCTCACCTTCTATCACGCATCTTTTTATATGTATGCAAATCTTCAAGACTCAAACTTGCTAATTGCAGCCACTCCACCAATCAGACAGTAATTACTGGTATCCTGTCTGACTTTCCTTCCATTGGCTGAGCAGCTAATTTGAGCCGCGGTTTAAACAGCTGGAAAATCGCATCTCATGACAAAACTGGCGGCTTATGTTTGACTGTGCATGCATGCGAATGTGTGAATGTGTATCTGTGCTATTCTTTAAGTGTATGCCAGTTTTTGGTGTGTAAGGTTTATTGAAATAAACTCATCGTAAAATCTGCCTGGGCAGATGCGTGTAATGTAATATTTCTACAGGATCTCCTTCATACCTGCAGCTCTGCTCCTCTATCAATATGTTAACTATCTGACCTACCTGCCAGATTAGTCCCCCTCTCCATGATTGATTAACATTTTATTAATGTTTCCATTTGCCACAGGTTCAGGTGATACAGCATGACACACAGTGCCTACTCTAGGTGATGATTGGATTAAAAAGGTTACTGATCCCATAATTGCTTTTAAATTACCCTCCATGTGAGTGTGCGTCATTAATGTAATGATTATCCACATCAGACCAATGTTACCTCAGTGAATCTTTAGCCATTTAGCCTTGATAAGGTGACATGTCACACTCATCATCGAACACAGGCATAATCTGCTCAGACAAAAAGATATAGAAATCTTTTTCCAGAAAACATCACGTGTTATTAAGAGTGAAAGCAGCGACGGCCAGTCAACTGGTCATTTTGGTAAAGTACAACCTCACAGCCAAACAACAGTTAAAACAATTATCCCAAAGCTCCCACATGTCCAGTTGACGGCTGCTTACCAATTAGTCCTCTGTATATAGATCACTGTTACCTACTTAACTAAATCGTTGCTAATGGCTCGCCAATGGCAAAGTAGCTACAAATGGGTCTGATTGCTTGCAACAAAACATTCATAACAAAGCATGGTTATTAAAAGTATTTCGTTACGCATAGTTTTTATGGCATCAAATAACATTAAAAACAAACTTAATAGAAATATTTGGAGGAGGCAGGATTTGTGACCTATCCTGCAGCCAGCCACTAGTTGGCGATAAAGAGAGTTTGGCTTAACTTCTGGGGAGCCATCATGTCGTCCATCTTTACATACAGTTTATGGTTAGAATACAAGCTCACGCATTGCTTAAAGGTTTCGTGGGTAGGATTTAGTGGCTTCTAGCAGTGAAATTGCCCCCCCCGCCCCAAGGATGTCAGAGAATATACAATGGCTATCATGGCAAAAATGAAGGGGCTCTACGGATGGTGCAACATAGCAGACTCCATTGAACAGAACTCTCTCCAAATGAATGTATAAAGGGCTCATTCTAAGTGAACAAAACTATAACAAATTTTTGTTTCAGATGATTATACACCAATTAAAACGTAGGACTGAAAACGAAATCCTCTTACATCCATTCAAACCCAGGAACTATGACTGAAAAGGTTTTTCTGTTTAAAAACTGTGACCAAACAAGTACAACATGAAAATAGAATTGCTTGGGGTTGCTAGCGGCTGTCATGTGGGCCAGTTGTGCATCAGGCGGTGGGCCGATACAAAATAAATGTTGCAGCCTTTCTTATTGCAGCAGAGTATTTTCCACCAGCTTGTGTTTTGTTCATCCAGTAAATTCTTAGGGGAAGGAGTGTTTCATGCTTATGCAACTGGATGTGTCAGTGGATTTTTTTTCTCCGGTAGTCCAAAGAAATGGCTCAGGGTACAATTACTGTACTTGTATAATGACCCAGAGACTGTTCCGTCGTTTGGGTTTGACGTAAACCTAACTTGAACCCAAATCACACAGATAACTTGGTGAACAATCTGAACAACAGCTTATTCTTCACAAAATAGATATAGGATGATTGATAATACATATTGTCTTAGCAAGTGCATATTAAGACTAAATCTTTATTTATTAATATAGCAGTCAACATGGATTCCTTAGTTAGGAGGGTCAAGAGCCAAAACACAACAGCCGTGCTTTTCTGCTTCAACGATGCCAGAAGACGTGCAGCAAACTCTTTCTGCTTCCCTGCAAACACAATCTCATTGGACGTTTTCCACTGGAACTAATAGAAAACAGTTCTGTTTAACCTATGACTGTTTTTCTCATTGTTGTTGTTTTATTAAACTGGAGAGTTTCAGATGCAAGTGCTGAACTTTTCTGACACTTCACGAAATGTAAAGAAGCAAATGTTTTTTTTAAGAATTAGAAGGTAGCGTAAGTATTTTACATGGGAATGTGCACAAAGATTGGCACAGGCGAGAAGCAACAAACATCTCTTACAGTGTTAAATGTAAAATGTGAGTCATGCTTAGGTAAATAACTCATGGGATGTTTCTCGATCTATTTTGTGCAGCATATTCATAGTTAAACCTCTATCTGCATCCAAATGTGTGTACCTGTGTGTTTGGAATGAGTGAGTGTTCATTCAGTGTTCGGTCGAGCTGCGTATGTGTGCGTGTGTCTTTCTCATCCAGAGCAAGTCGTGAAACCTAATTGCTTGCACATGTGGAGGATTTTCAAGTGTTTAGAATAAAGTTGGTTTCAAGAAGAAGAAAAGAAAATGTAAGGAGGGCGGGGGGGGGGGAGCAGTCTTCTGCTAGAGACAGCCGCCCTGAACCCCTCCCTCTGCTGAAACCAATGCCTTTCTCTTTCTCTACTCACGGGAGTAAAGGTCAGGGGTCACGGGGGGAAGATCTCCGTGATTGGACACAGGCATGTAGTATCTAACATGGAGGACACAGTAAAGTTATAGAGTGAAACGTGAGACTCGCTCGCATCAGATCAAAGTGATATAAATGAAAAAAAAAAAAAACACAGCTAAACTTCTACCTTGTGGTCACTAAATGTACATACAAAGCAAATGAGACGAAAAAAGAAAGGCACAGCAAAGGAAGAAAAAGCCTCACATACCTCGCCTCACCCCTCCTCTCACCCCTTAGTCCTTCTTAGGGGGGAGATAAAGTGTTCCAGAGACGGGGAACCCAGCACAATTTCAAAAGATGTATCAGAGGGTAAAGATGGAAAAGTGCTTTTAATCTTGTGTAACCCTATAGGGCCCTAAATGGGAAGGGCTTCAGAGAAGGAATCCTTTAAAGAGGACATATAACCCTAATCAAAACACAGAGCAGAGCTACCACTTGATCTGCTGGGGCCTCCGATTGAGCTCGACCAGGCTGTAGTTGGGGATCTTTTATTGTTGTTGAAGACACACTAATGAAATAATGGTCTATAGAAGCAAATCAAATGATCGTTATTGCTTTCATACATGGCTCTAATGAATACCTTTACTTCGCATAAACCGCTATTCGGAACACACGCAGGCTTCAAAGCTCAGAGCATGAAAACAACTGCAATCTAACAGACACATTACGGTGTACATAATCTGAAAATAGGCTTCATCTCTAACACAGCATCCAATGAGGTTTTTGTCCATTCCCATTGTAACCTTTGGAACCCTATACAAAAAAACGTGCTATTCTCATAATTACCTGTACAGACTTTCAGTGAGGCTAAAAACTCTAAACTCTAAAAACATAACGTTATGGCAAAAGTAATACTGCCCCCCCCCCACCACATCCTTTAAACAATCTCTCCCCAACTCTCTTTTGTCTCATTTTTAACAATCTGTGTCCTTTCTTTACAGTGGTGAGTCCCCCCCATTCTCCCCCCCCCACACTTCCATTGATCAGGGTAATTGAGAACAGTCATGTACCCCCACCCCACCACCACCACCCCACTTCTCTGCTGTCCTCATCCCCACTGCCCCTCCCCAGCCTCATGAAAGCCCAGACATCTGGTCCACATACACCCGAAAGTCTTCACCCCCCGGCCCCCGTCACCTCCGAGCCTGTGTCCTTCTCCGGAATAACCAGACAGAGTCCCAGGACATTTGAGTGGAGAACAAGAAAATGTATAAGAAGAAAAACACACGGATCCAACGAGGACAAAAAGATGGAGAAACCGAACACGCAAATACAAAAGTGAGGCCACAGAGAGCCTCTCAAAACATGTTGGCATGGTGTAGATCTAGATGATGGACCTAAAATAATTAGTTTATTTTTTCTTATTACATCATTTAAATGTTAATGAAAATGCCTCCACTTCTTCCTCACAGAGAAAACACCATATGATAGGCGATTGAGAGGCCTGGTTCTCCAGCAGCAGGATCATTTGCCTTTATGCATATAATATGGGCATAAAGGCTATGGTGTGAGGTATTATGGGACTATAAAGAAAAGTGACAATATCACCTATGAGAAAATATATTTTGCCACCCTGTAGTTCTTTTATGTTAGGAAATGTGTGTTCTCTCCAAGTCTGCAGTAGAAAATGTAATGATAGAAAGAGAAGTGTGGGATTTTATGTTGTGTGTGTGTGCGTGTGCGTGTGCGTGTGTGTAGCGGTGTAAGTTACATGTTGCAGATAGAGATCAGGCAGGGACAGATTTAATTAACAGATATCTCTGCTTAATGTAGATTCTTTTGGCTCCCTCAGATCCTCTTGTGCTTATCCAACCAGAAATAACTTATCTTGGCTCCACACTAGTCATAATGTATTTCTTACACCATTTAAGGGAACAGGGGCTTCGGCAGAGAGACTACACTTTCATGTTTACTCACAGCAAACGGCAGTTGGCAAGATTAGCGCCCTGAGAATTGTCGCTAATATCTGCAGTACGTGTTACATCCCCATACATTCCACATCCTATGCAGCATTTCACACGTTGTCTTTGGAGACTGTGTGTGTGTGTGTGTGTATTAATTTGCTTGCCATAAACTTAAGCTAATAGAGATTTGCCCTTTTAACTATCTCTCAAGGTGACCAGATTACTGACATCAATTAAAGCAGGTCCTGCTGGCTGGACGCCCAAAGCACACGCTCACCCTCAGAGGAAGAGAAGAGATCATCATCCAATAAATCACACGAGGAAAGGAGGGAAGGGGAGACAGGGAAAGAGGGAGGGGGAAAAAGTGAGTGAAACTGACAATACAGCAAATCAGACTTTAGAGAAACTTCGGTTTCCTCGTAGAAGCTATTTGCCTGTTTCAATGATTCCTACAAAGTAAATAATGAAATAAAGTTTAATGCTTATAGATTTTATATACGGTTTCTACACTAAGTACAGTCCTACTAAAGCTGCCACAGTTCAGTGATCTGGAAAGAGTCAATGGGATGGAAGAGGAAGAGAAGGAGAAATTAAAGACAAGTAGATGAGACTGTGAAGAGAAGGTCACAGACAGTTTATTTTTATACTGCACTGAAATACTCAATTATCAACACAGTCGTCCATACAACAAATGTGTGTTTTTGTTTGTCTAAGAGCATCAATTAATGCATGGGTGCATTAATAAGTGTGATTAAGAGAGTATGTGTATGTTTATTGCCTTACATTTGGTTACAGCAATCTTTGAGCCTATTGGTGACAATGAATCAGCCACTGGGGGCAAATATTTTGAGGTTTCTGGTTGAGACAGCGGGGGTCCAGCCGTTCACTGAACACTGGTTATAGTCCAACTAGTTTCTTTTAATACACGAGTCAAAAGTTTCTTCACATAAAACACAAACAGCAATTTTTATGAATATTTGAGGTCCAGACGACATTTTGGCTTGTAAATTAATAGAGATAAATCAAAAGGCTGATAGCTGAAGCATTTCGGTCAATGTGTTCCACCTCTTTTGCTCTCCACACCAAAGCCAAAGTCTGCTTGAATGGGATTGGTCAAAATCTTGCCTCTACAGATTCTTATACAACATATAGAATCTGTTCATACAGAGATTATGGTTATAGTTATTCACATGTAGTTCATGTGAATGTATGAAAATTCATATGGTTATGTGTTAGAAACATTTAGGACATTTGAGAGTTTGTGAGTGTCTGCATGCATGCGTGTCATTCCATGTGCGAGTGTGTGTGTGTCAGTCGAACTCTTCCCCCAGGCTTTCTTTCATGTCCGCTCATTAACACTTTACACTGAAAGTGGAGAGCTAAAGTTGCCTGAGCGTGAGTCAGATTCCCTCATCCAAGTCCACCGGCAGGCAGCCCGCTCCGCTCACTCTAAACTCTGTAGATTCAAAGTATTACACATCATTTTACAGGAATGTGAGGGCCTGTGGCTTAGTGGCTTGTTCAAGAGAGAGATCCACGAGTGGAGCTCCTGCATTCACCCCCGGTCTCTTCTTTTACAGTATTTCCCATTTGGCCGCCGGTGTAGGTTTACTTGAAACCAAATCAGTGCCTGGTGAATTCATTATGCAGGTGATGCAATGTCAACTTCTTTATGTGGGTGGGATAACTGATAGCAATCACTCCCTTAAGGCTATGTAGACTAATACATAGTGCTACTGCTGCGAATATATTACATTATGGAGAAGCACATGTCGTTTTGTGCAAGATAGCTGAATTTTAAGTATCAAACTAGGCATGCAAGCATCTATGTGTGCACCAAGTGATGATCTAAAATCCTCAGCATGTCCATCCGGTTACACCCACGTGCGCAGACACAATGAGTCCATCATTAAAAGGACTAAAATACAATCCAATGACACATAGCACTCTGTTTAAAAGCATACTTTAAGGGGGGGATGAGGAACTTTAATTAACCTGGGCTGCAGATAGGAGGGAAGGAGCAGTTATCCACTGGCCTCTGGCATGGTGCCTGTGCAGCCCGGAGAGGTGAAATATATTCTTATGGATCCGGAGTCAGCCCTGTGCAATATTCTCTGCCTTCACATACTCATTAACCTTGCAGGTGCGAATGCGGATAAAGATTGGGACAGATGATAGAGAGAAGGGATACAAGAGATAAGGAGTCAGATGAGAGGGAAAGGAGAGAGGGAAAGGGAGAGAAGAGAAATTGCCTGATCACTTCACCGCACACCGTTAGCAATTTAATCAAGGGCCTAACAAACATGGGGTTGTTTCTCTAACTGCATTGGAGTCTTCAGTTAATACAGTCGTCCCTAATTCAAAACAACGCCTGACGATGCTGCAGACACGAGTATGAGTGAAAAGATAATTGATTGTTTTTAATCGTTAAGACATTTTCCTTGCGTCAATGAAACTGCCCCCCCGGTCCTAAACTTGTCAGTTCTCAATGTAACACCTGCCCCTGTGGCCTCTCCTGTCTCTGTACCCCCCTTTCTTCAAAACATCCCCCCACCCACTCGCCCTCTGAGTTACTGACTCCGTAGACCTCGGGTCCAGCTTTCCCAGACGGTGATTTAAAATAACAATTGCATGCATATCGGGTTTCGGGCCTCTGAAATACATGTGAGATGAGGTAATGTGATCAGTCTAGAGCGCCATCCAAGCCTCTAACTCTCTCGCTGTGTGCATGTGTGAGTGCATGTCTTAACTGTCTTTATGTTTATATTTTGTTAAAAGGACTCTATGCATTTTAAATGCAGAATGTGGTGCAGGGAGAATAAATAGCGCAGAGAAGTTTAAAAACAGCCACTCTCCGTCATGCTGGACATCGTGTCGAGCGTGAGAGCTTAGTGCCTGTTTTCAATTAGATCCCGAGTTAAAATGGCATTAAACTCGTACATGGTTTCATTGAGTCAAAATTACAACTCAATTAATACCCCATAAAATGGTCACAGAGTTAACGATTGAGCAAAGAGACAGAGCCATAACGTTACCCATAACATTAAAATCAGAAGTCAGGGCTGCAGTGCCTCGCTGCACATGGAGAGGCACAGGACGCTTGTCGACCCAGTAAGTGCCAGTGAGTAAACACTAATAATAGCTTCCATAAACCCACTCATATGGCACTGTGGGCCAGGCCCACGGGGACCATTAAAAAATGCTGCGGCTTAGGGCATCCCTCGCAAAAAAAAAAGACCTGTGCAGAAGTATTGTGCCGCGCGTGACACTGGTGGATGGCGGCAGAGAAGGGTGATAAGAGCGACTCCTGGAAACAAAGAGCCGGAGGGACAGATACGACAAGCAATTAGAGAGGAGAATAAAAGCAGCCATTATGCAGGAAAAGAAACTACAGATGAATGCTCCGCAGTGATGGAGCAGCGCTCTGATTAACAGTAATACCAGGAGAATTGTTTTTGTGATTAGGAGCGACTGCAGCTTAGCATGGCAGTTCCACTCTCCGTATGATTTGTGGACTTCTCAACCAGCTTTGCATAAAAACGCTAACAAGCTACCTGGATGCAGTAAATAAAATATTTGGAAAGAAGGCAAATAACAGAGAAGTAAAGCAGCATCGGTAGGCTCGTTTTTTTTTGCTTCATCCACAGTCCCCGTACCACGCCCCCTTGTCGTAGATACTCTATAATTCCCTTCCCTCATCGCTCTCTCAACCCCCCCCCCCCCCCCCCCCCCCCCCCCCATCCTCTACATGGCTTTAATAAACACACACTCCTGGTTTAATCTCACCGCAACACGTTCATCTCACTGCAGAGACGGGACTGAAATCACTCACTCCTATCCTCCCCCACATGTCCTTTTTTTTTTATTCTCCCCCAGCTCCTTCCCTCCCATGACAGGTACCTTTCAATCAGGTAATCACTGGTTAAGTAGCCATTTTCCATTTCTGGGCCTATTGAGGTCTGGCCATGTAGAAAAGACAGGGCCTTGTAGGTATGGCTGCTAATGGGGCAACAGACAAGGCCTCCCCATTCTGTCAAGGGGAGCCGAGAAGGAGAGTGTCTTATCAGCGAGCCACAGCCACCATCCCTCACCAAATTGGCTTCTCCTTACCATCTCCTCCTTTCTCCTCCTCTCTCTTTCTGCTGGCCACCGTCCCCACCTGCTTATCCGTAACTTCTTCCCACCCTTGTAACTTTTCATTTTTCGAAAAAAAAAAAAAAATCAGAAGTCGCTTCTTTTTTCCCCTTCAGATCACAGCGCTGTATGAGGAATGATGACAGGTTAGTTCACGTATTTCATCGCCGGCTCCACGTGTAATCCGCCTTGCTGGAGAAGGCCATCCACAGCCCTCAAGTCTCTCTGACTGCTCCCTCACTCTGAGAACTACAGAAATGCACTCAGTAGTTTTCCATAGACGCTTTTCTGCTTCTCGTTTTTAATTTTTTTCTCCATTTTTTCTTTCGCGGGCTCCAATTTTTAAGTGAAAACACTGAAACAACTTGTGCCATTATATGCAATCGACCATTACACATAGCTCCCTTTCTCTCTGCATTTTTTCCAAATATTCCTGCTCGTTCCCTTTTATCCCGGGATGTGCGCAATTAAAGTGCAATCTCCTCTCCTGCTCCCCCCCTCGGTCCCATATGTTGTTGAGTGGCGAAGCTGTTGAGAAAGAGAAGTGTTAACCTCCTCTCCAAACCGCAGGCAGAAGGGCTGCATTCCTCCCCGAGTACTCAACGTGCTGTTTATCTGCAACCATGCACTCAGTCGCCATGGCAACCCCAACCAAATACACTGGCCTGTTCAACTCTGTTTAATTTTTTCCTCCCCTTTTTTGATTTCATCATTGGGCTCCCAAGCTCCCTCTCTCTCTAAGATAAACAGAGATGGAGCCTGTACTTAGCCAAGCCTGCGTGAGTTTGTTTTGAGTCTCCGCCCGGTTCGGGTCCATGACGCTGTTTCGCCATCCCTCTCACTTTTTCACAGCTTGAGAATTGGAAAATGCTCAGCGCTTGTGGAGCAGAGGAGGCCGGGGCTGCGGTCGGAGTTGGCCCGGCTCATCCGAGACATAACGCCCCAAATAGTTTCGGAGCGGCGTGTTCATTGCCTGGCTTACGACATGTCAACCTCGGAGATGAGTCGCGTCTTAAAAAACGGTGGCCTCTGGGAGCACTGAAGATTCATAATTTATCTGTTTACACACTGTCACCACCGAACGAAATAAACAAATTTTATCACTCGATTTCATACGCAGAGCACTCATACGCAATCACACACAAGCTTGTCATATTCAGGAAATCAGTGAGATGAGCCCTAAAACTCACATTAACGGACTATAGCCTGTAAGACGACACTTTGTTCTCTTAATTAGCACTTCTTCTACTCCATTCAGCCGACGTTCCAATGGTTGACTATTCCTTTATTAGGCAGGATTCCATCTCCAGCTTTCCAATAGGCACTTAACTCCTGTCTAATAGAGGATTTTCCCACACTTCCTCTGACAAGTCATTCAACTGAGAAGAGTTAATTTGTTTCTAATGCTTGGCTAATGGAGGAATCCCGATGGCAGGAATTGAGTGCTGGATTTTTTGGGGGATTGACTTCCTCGCCACATCCTCGTCTCAAATGAAGTCTATAAGATGAGGATTTTTTTTTTTTTGCCTCCTTCAAACCACAGAGTTGTAGCAAGAATCAGTTTACTCGAGGTCTTAAGAACGAGGGAGAGGGAAAAATGGAAACTATAAGGGCTAAGTTACACTCCACTAAACGTTAAGCTGAATTGAATGTTGAGCCCTTAGAGTCCAATCAGAAGTCACAATACTGCAGCGAGAAAGGACTGCCCTCCTGCAACGGTGCATACATTGTTGGTTTTTATTATTCTCTCTCTTTTTCTAGCTGCGGATGTCAGAGGGGGACTCGGTGGGACTATCTCAGCCCTGCAGTGGCCAGTCAGTTAGCGTGTGAGTGACAGCCTGTGGCACTATCAGCTGTCCTGCTGCACAGCAGAAGTGTCAGAGAGGGAGAGAGCCGGGGTGAGGGTGAGGATGAAAGTAGAGCCATGCCAGGCACAGGGGATGAGGCTCACCAAGGGCTATCTGGAAATAGCACTGTGGCCCAAATATGGCTCCTCTAATCAATCTAATTCCGTCTGCAAGCTCTGGCCTTCTCTCTCAGACGTTTCTCTGCGTCAAGATAACCTTATCTTAACCTGCCACATCCTTTACAATTAGCGCTCGTTCTATAGACACACACAATAGCACACACCAGCACAGTGGAAAACACACACAAATCTACAGCCTGTGTACTGCGCGGGTAAATCAGCTTTTACCAATTTGGTAACCGCTCCATCTTTAGATACAGAACATTTGTAATTGAAAATTGTGTCGAGTTGAACCTCACGTCACTTCCCGAATATTGCAAACCACCTGAAAACATTTTTTTCCGGAGATTTGCATGGTTTCATTTCTTTGCTAATGTCCGTAGCAGCTGTCAGACGTTTAACGTGATCTGGGAAGCGAAGTGCATCCACTGGGACGGTGCATGACAATAGCTTGAAAAGGCAAAACGTTGTTTAGCAGAAAAAAACTTCAGCTCTGCTACTGTTTATACTTCACACCTGTGTTCTGGAAGAGCGAGCGCTAGTGGGGCATCGTATGCCGGTGATACATGATCATCAGAGCATTTTGGTATGGCTAGTGTGGCGGAGGGAGGGGTAGACGACGAAGGGGGGGGGGGTGTTCAAAGTGCTGTGGGCTCTGTCACGTCATCTTAGATTGGAGGGGGTAGAGAACTATGAAGATGAGACTTTAATGAGCTAGCACTCAACATGGCGACACTCACCACACCTGATCAGCTCCTGATTGCCATGGGAATCCTCTGTTCCCTAACCTGCCGGGAGGCAAAGCAGAGACAGCAACTCCTGCTGGAAACATGGGCAGATCAAAGAGAATCTGCCAGAAATGAATATGTTTATGCTTGTGTGCATTAGCATAAGAGAGGGGAAGGGATTCTTTTCTTTCTTCCCTTTATGAGCGTAACGATCAAGTATTGGAGTAGGTGCAATTCTTTTGTTCCATTTTAAACTTGCTCTGTGTTATCCTGGCCAATCTTCAAAAATATCTCCACAGAAGATAAATCTCAGCAAGGTCAAACTAACAAAGACTTTACCTCCTCCCTGTTTTCTCTTCCCTCTGATAACTCTTTGGATTTCAAATACATTCTCTGCTGCCTTCCCTGAAGTCAGGGACACAAGCCGCCTATTGATCCATCGCTCCGCTGTTTTATGTCTGTGCATTCAGTGTGTGTTGGTGTCTGTGCCAAGAATATATGCATGTATGCTCCTGTGTACATGCACGCACGCATGCACGCACGCACGCACACACAAGCCAATGGTGACTTACCAAGATAATTAGGACTAGTAATGATGTGGTGGGTGGGGAGCCTTTACTTCACCAATGCTGATGACCAGTGCCCTTGAAATCCATCATGGGGATGAAGGTGGAGAGATAGAGCCTGATCAGCATACAGCCAGTCAAAAAGAAAAACACAGCAGCTACACCACCTTCCATCACATTCAAAAGATGTTTTATCTTTTTACACTACATAATGAAAAGGGAAATGATTAATCACGTCCTTTATATAACTAAAACTACAATGGTGGCATATTTCTCTGAAACACTGATAATCTCTGCCTCTTTAACATTTCTATAACAATGACGTGATTTAATGGACAAGCATATTTGGAGCGGCTCACCTCTGAAGGGGGCAAGAGTATTTGAAGACTCTTAACAGTAGCACAGAGAGCAAGAGAACCAAAGCGTTTAACCCACAGCAGTTTGCCCCTCATTTGACACCACACCAAAAAAAAAAAGATTAAAATAATTGATCAATTTACTCAGGGGCCAAACTGATCAATAAGATACATTATTAAAAGAAGGCTATTGATCAGGATGGAGGCAAGCCGACTAAAATGTTTACCGCAGCAGAGAGGCCGGGATCAATTGTGCGGCCAATGCAGTTGAATAGAGCCCCATGTGGATCAATGCAAGATGGAGCAATAGGGCTTATGGATCTGCCCACTCTCCAATGTGTCTTTGTAGCAGGCTGAAAATGAAAAAGTGAAAGTTTGAGATACAGTAGAGATCGAGTCAGAGGCGGGACAGGCTTTGCCTTCTTTACCACCACAGCACAGACTTTTTTTGTGAGGAAGAAATGGATTTAATGCATTCAGAGCTCTTATTTTGTATATGGTGAGCATTCTGTGCATTATGGATATTAGCATGACCTTTTTAGTCTCTGAAATCAATGTCTATATCTTTTTGAAAAATGAGTGTCCTACAATTGAATGTTGTACAATGCAATATGACAACACAACTTTTACAGCAAAAAACTAACAAACTTTTTATCTTTCTCACAATATCTTCTACCTGCGTTTCAGTTTAGCGGCTAACTGTCACATTCTCCAATTTTGTCTGAGTATAAACCAGTATTTACTGTAAATGCTAAATTAGTAAGTAGACATTTCAAATGACTCTGCACTTTCAATTGCTTCACCACATAATGATGAGGTAACTTTAACAAATATAAATGGATTTCTTATGAAAGTCGAAGGTGGGGAAATCCCAGACAACCGTCTGCAGCTACTTCATGTAAATACATGTAAAAACAATGCAAATTTGGTCTTCAAATACACACATATAATGTTGAATAAATAAATATATTTGACAAAGCTATGTATGTATAAACTGTATTGATATATGTATACATAGTGACTGCACAAACTCAAATTTCCATGTACATTCCTATGTGTTATGTGTGCACACAGTACTGTATACTGTGTGTGTGTGTGTGTGTGTGTGTGTGTGTGTGTGTGTGTGAATTTATGGGCTGTTGACTGTGGACAGGAACATTTAAAAAAAGTCAACACAGACCACTACTCCGCCATCAGTTCAAGGAGCTATTTTCCACACAAAAGAAAGCTTTGAGGAGAGAAAAGAGAAGGGCAGAAAAAAGAAACTGATTTTAAAATGTGCTCTAAAGAAAAGCAGACTCAAGGCTCCTCTCTTCGCTCCCTTCTTTTCTGGCTCCTTTCTTTGCCGCTATAGAAAGGAACAGAATGATTGTGGGGTGCAATCGGAGGGGGGAGGACGGGGGTTACTGAATAGACCTCAACGCTTTTACAGATTTCCTCTCTCCCCACCATGGAGGACATCTGACCTTTGAGGGGGAAGGATGAGGGAGACAGGGGGAGACAGAGATAAAGAAGGAGGGGTTGTCGGGAGAGAGGGGAGGGAAATCATAATGAAAAGTGGTAATTCCTTAGAGAGTGAGTGAGAAAGAAATGTCTAAGGGCCAGTAATGAGATCGTCTGACTAGCGGGTTGCTATAGCAACCACCACATTATTACTATACACTACACTGTATGAATGAGAGAAAGACCATCTATTGTTGTCACAAGTGGATGGGTCAGAGAGAGAGAGAGAGAGAGAGAGAAAGACTATGAGAGAGGTGAGGAGAAGCAACTCTGAGTGAAATGGCTGATGCATTAAATGCCACTAATGGCAGAAAATTAATATAAATTGTAATGATACATTCTTTTGACCAAGTATAGTCCATTATAATGTACTTAAAGTTATCTTATCTTATCTTAAATTGGTCAGTCACATGTAAGGCTGAGTGCAGGGCGCTCCACTCCCTGGATGATCCAGGTGGAAGACAGTGACTGTCTGCCCAGTGTCCGCGGTGTCTAATTGGCCGGCCAGGGATCCAGGTGGGGGAGAGTTAACCCTGAGCAATTGTTTGGTTGGTTGGTCAGCGCCGCGCTCCCCCAGCTCGGAGCTGAGCTGCAGATCTGATTACTGTGGTCTCTTTACAAAGCCCGCTTCCACCACCTGCTCCCACTCCACTCCTCCAGCCTCTGATAAACTATCATCACTGCAGATTGAGACAAATGATCTCCCTCTCCCTCGTAGTCCCACTGCCCAACTGTTTGTGCATGTGTCATTGTGTGTGTGTGTGTGTGTGTGTGTGTGTCGAAGAGAAAGAGAGAAGGGTAGAAGTTACAGCTATGAACAGATAACTTAATGTTTACCGTAAGTTTTTAAAGTGAATTATATGTATGTCTTGCTGTGTGAATAAACTTGGAATAGTTTGGATTCCTGGGTGAAAGTGAAAATACATCAAGGGAGACGGAACAAACCATTTGTTTGAATACGCATTTTTTCAGTCAAACTTGCCTTTTTGGGTCTGTACGGTGGAGTCGTGTGACACTGGCCCGTGGGTAACGAACATTTCCTTCCTTGGAGGAAGTACTGGTTCATGTGAGCCCCGGAGACAGGAGGCGGTGTGGGTCAGCGATAATCGTATTGAATGGACAATGCCGCAGATAGGTGTGGGCAAGCCAACCCGCATGCCTGGTTTGACAGTGAGGGCCTGCAGGAACTGGCCGCGAATACACACTCACGCTACGGGGTCAACAACATAACAAAACAGCCAGATAAGGAGCACAGACATCCCACTTCCATTTTCTTTTTTCCGTTTGTTTGTGTGGGTATCATGGAAAAGGCACAAAGACGTGGCATTTAGACAGAATGAACAGGCATCATGCGCTATTCCTGTGTGTGTGTGAGTGTGTGTGTGTGTGTGTGTGTGTGTGTGTGTGTGTGTGTAATTTTGATTTATATCCCAGTGGGGATATTAACCTGAATACCCACTAACCCATGGGAACGTGTGATACCAAGTGACACCCTTTTGTACTTTGACAAAAATATAACAAATGTACCTGGTGTGGTAGCACGGTGGTATTATAAATTGTATAAAAGATCCTCTCTACTGTATTTTAGAACTGGTATTCACATAAAAGTATATGGCTCTTAAATTGATTAACAATCATCTGCTGATATTGGTTTATAGGTCATGTTGTAACTGCAGAGTCATGATCCTCTTGATATGGAAAAGGCCGGACAGTGGTAACATGGAACCACTTGCACTTATTGTCCAACCCCATTGCACAAAGAAGGGGCCCAGTGCCATCCTGCAGGATTTACACTAAGTATGACCTGCCAACCATGAAAAACTGTTGTGTGATTTTTCTAGACGTAATAACCGGTAGATTTTTTGTGGCACCCAGCACTATATCAGGAGGTTCATCAACATTGCAGCAGATAAAGCAGTGATAAAGCATCTTGACAGTTCAACATAGTAAAAGTTAAAATTATGACTTTTATTAAACTAATGCTATCAGGTACAACTGGGTGCCGTCAATCTGTGTGTTGTTCAAAAGGAACACATTTGAATGTGGACAGTGTGCAACCACATCTCTTTGATATCTTGCCCTCTGTTAAGGGCCCCAGGGAGTGCAGTGTCTAAGTTGGTCAAATTTGGACACACGATATATTCAATAAGAACATTTTGAAAAAACATTTTTTAGTTCAGCAGTCGATTTTTTACTTGCCACAGCTCAATAACTCCAGGTCACATTTGCAGTTTCAGAAAGAAATCTTAGCATTACCACAGGGCAGGAAAAACAGTCCAATTCAAACAGGCAGGTTTAGAACTGCACTTGTTAAATATAAATACAGACCCCAAGGTTGCAAGAATAATTCTTCCTGCTGTTACACTTCTTGTCAATGCTGCCACCACACCATTGACTTAATGGAGGAAGATTGTCTCGCTCAGCTCAAAAAAGCAGGCGGTGGAACCAGAGAAGAAGCACCAGTCCAAGAGCTGCGATTGGCCACACAGTCCTAGTAGATGTCATTGATGAGGTAGGCACACTGAGTGAAGGGAGTGACAGAACCAATGGAAAAACTAAAGGGATGCCAAAGTGTTGGAGAAAACTCTGTGAAGAAGGGCGGTTTTTATATTTACCGGAAAAGTTTGTGAGATATATTATTTTTCCCACCCGATGGAATTGTTGGTCTCCCTTGTCTCATGAAACAAAGGAGCGATTTGGAGAGAAACCCGTATTCTCAACCCCTTGGACATGGGATGTAACTTTGGAATGAACACTTTCACTTGCTATTTGCCCCTCAACGTTTAACGAAACGGGTAACCACGGCAACCCCAGGATGTTTTGTTTCCCCAAAGCAGTGACAGGGACATAACTGCCATTTCTATCTCTGCTCTTATCAGCCCTGGACCGGAGGACACAGACTGCCCTTCCTTGTCCCTGCGACTACAGCCTCTTTTAGGAATCTGGGGCCACCGCTTGCCATTGTGCTGTCCTACAGGAAGTACGGTTCACTGCTCACTCCCAGCATTCAATGGGTTTCCTGTGTCAGGTTACCACTTCCTGTGTTTATTTTCTTAGCTTTTTGTCTGTATCCACCCTATAGGACTTTTCTGACATCCACCAAAGCATACAAAGGGAGATGATGGCACTATCTCAGCATTTGGGAGGTGTTCCACACTGACAAATGTGTCTTTATCTGTTCAGGGATATACCTCTCCCACCACGATGGGCTCTGCCTTGTCTGACTGTGACCTGTCTTTTGGCGCGGCTTTAAATTCCCAAGTCTCTATCGGGTCGGCGGAAAAGAGTTTTCCCCCAGCTAAACCAAAAAGGACCTCAATCAATTTCAAATTAAGCAGTTCCTTCAATGGACATTGTCTTTGACAGATAAGCTTGTTACACCTTGAGAAAGGACTAAAGGATAGACTTTCGAACAATCTCTTCAAAGTAATTATTGCTCTGCTTAGAGTTCTTTGTCTTTCTACTCCCCTAAAACAAACAGCTTTGGAAAACTTAGCTGGGTGTGATTGATAGAGAGCATGAATGATGTATAAAGTCTATTTTACCCGGATCGATAGTGAATTTCATTAGGACACACGTCTCGTGCGCACACACACAAACACATAGACGCCTCCTTTACCGAGGACATTGCAGGGTTTTCATTCTTACAAGCCCTCCATTGTGTTTTCATTGATGAACATAACAGGGCGAGTATGTGCCTGTTATCATTCCATATCACTGCCTCGAAACAAGGTGCCCTGTCTAATGCTGACTCTCTGAATTGGCTTGATGTGGTTAGGCTTTCCACGTGCTCCCTGCAACGAGTTCACCTGCATGCTAAGCACTGACCTCTCAACCAAAGCAACACAAGCCTTTTTTTCATTTACCCCTGTGAGATTCCCCCTGAGGATATCTCACCTCTATTGTCCTTCCTCCGACTCCTCTGTATGCCCTCAGTGATGACCACGCTGATCCTCCGTTCACATCCCACATCCACCGCGGTGACTAACATCCAACTTGACAGGAGGAGTGGAAGCTGAATGTAGGTGATGGATGTGTAGGTGATTATATATTGCACCATACGTGCTGAAGTCTTGGATATACATGTCTAAATCTTTTCTCCCTAGAAAGTGTTAAACAAGGGAGAGACTAAACACGCATGGTGGATGGGGGGGGAGCTGGGTCTGGAAATCATTTCCTACTTAGTGTTTATATAAACAGCCAGTGCTGGTCTTTAGATGGTGTTCAGACTCAGTGCAGTGTTGTGGGACTTCATACACCCTGGCCAGACACACCAGGGACACAACCGGTGACAGATGAGGACATGAGCATTGACTCTTTTTGGACTCACTCAAACAGTTTTTGCTTTTACAGAAACAGCATTTTTATCCAACGGCTCATTTCCTCTCGGCTTATTCCTGCAATTCACGATGGATGGAAGGATGAAGGACGCAGATCAGTGAGCTCAGAGGGAGAGAAACCAAATCAGTGGCTTGCTTACTCTAAAAATCTGTCCACACATAAAATGATCCATCCACATAACACAAAAGAGCAAGCTTTAAAAGACTCTCTTTTAAAACAAATAAATAAGAAAAAAAATTGCAATCTCCTGAAATATTTGATACACATGTGCTCAGGGGTAAATATTCCCATATGGATGGATCCACTTGCCAAAGAGTATCAAACAAAATCGTAAACAATGACAAAAATACCCTACAAAGACCCACATGGCTGCACTGTACACAGCACGCGTGGGATCTGACAATGTCTGAACATGCATTACACTTGGCGTTTTACGACAAAGGTCAATAACTGTGACCTCGACAAGCCTGTATTTCATGGCGGGACTCGGGCAGCGGACCGTGAGGTGCTGGTGGATGGGGTTGGGGATGTTACCACTCAGGATCTCATCTCCAAGACTCCCAGTGGATGCTGGGCCAGTAATGAGAATGTTTTACTTATTTTACATTGTGCTTGCATGTATGTGTGTAGAAGTGGGGGTGATGGGGTTGTCCACTCTGTTATGATGTCATGATAAAGAATGACCTTGTATCTGTCGCTTGCCAAAATTCCATTTGAAAGAAAATGTTTTTATTCCAGCACCGTAAATCTCAACCTTTGCTCCTTGTATTTGTTGATGTGTGATAAACTTATAACGTAAATTCAGGTTTAATATTTCAGAGAATGATTCAGCGTTTACAGTTAATTAACGGAGTTTCATACTTTTTCATTCAGCTTTTTTTAGGCAATTCTGTATAATTAATCATTCTGTCCAGATAAAGCAGTGAAACAGCATCGTGACACAACATCAACCACCTGCATACCTTGCACCTCATCTGCACAGGTTTTCTAGTTTTCTTACTAATTTATCATCTTTAGGTTCCTTTTAAGTTCCTGTCTTTTCTTTGAACTCCAATCCTTGCTTCTTAATTTGCTTCATCGTTCCCCCTATTTTTCTATTCAATATGTTTGTTATGTATTAAACACTTGGCGATAAATCTGATTCTGATTCGGTTAAGCATGCCAAGAATGCTTATTGACAAAACACATTTGAATTAATATGGTTCAGTGTATCTCTTGGCGTACAGGTTTTTTCATTTCTAGCGGATACATACACTCACATCCTGTCTTAATCCAAAGCCTCGGAATAAGAGCACAGACACAGAGGGCAGAAATGCTGTAGGAGTCAGTAGAGAGCAGGCAAATGCGCCACTGGGAAAAAAAAGAAGGGTGCTACAGCCACAGGAGTACTCGGCTGCTCTTTCCGTAATCTTCACTTGTGTCTGCACACAAGCAAAAGTCTTGATCTTAACTCCATGACACCAGTTATTACATCTGATAGGTAAGTATGCACAGAGGCGACAAAGCCAGCGAGGAAAGAGAGCAGAGCAGCGAGGGTTTACACACGTATACTCCAAGATCAGCTGCTCCACTTGCACTTTGTGCCCCCCCCCCCCTTCTTCCTTACCTCCCCGCTTTCTGGGAGTTACATTCCACGCATAAAATATGCAACCCAAAAGCCTCTGGGCCCCCTAAGAAATAAAGAGGACAGTTACCGTGGCAACCTTGAACAACAGCCGCACACAACATCCCGCTGATGGACAGCGCGCTCCAGGAGGCCAGTGCACAGGTGCTATTTTCTTTCAAAACATAAAGAAAGACAGAAGGATCAAAAATTGCAAATGCGTTTAAATATTAAGAAGACTACCTTACCAAGTGCTCCATTTTGTATTACTTTCGCAGTTCAGATGTCTTGTGTCCACTGAACATTTGTGCGTCATCGGGAAAAGAAATCATTACTTTTCTTATCGCAGACCACAGATGTCCAGACTGTTTATGCTTAGCAAAGCAAGGGTTTGGAAGGCTGTGCTGTAAACTTCAATTATCAAAAATGTCAGCAATCATTAGTTGTGTTGATTAGTAAGGGGAAACAAAGGCATTATTCATGCGATAATTCAACACCTTTCAGGTAAAAAAAACATCCCTTGGCCGGCAGTAAAAATTTAGCGCACGTCTCCAACCCGATATTAAAAGCAGATAACAACCCGAAAGGAAGCGTGTGAAAGATAAAGGGATGCAGAGCGGGAGTGGGAGTCGTGCTTGAGGGTTTGTAAATGGCATGGAGCATGGGTCCGGTTCCCAGCAAACACTTGATCAGCCTAATTAAAAGAATCTTGGCGTGATGGGTTCTGAACAGTGGGGCGTCAGGCCACGTGCCAATTCTGCACTCACCTCCTCTCTCCCACACACGTCCAGGCGTTGCCTTCAACCACAACAACTCGAGGAATGAAAGGAGAGAAAGTACATTCGGGAAAATTCTCAACATGCTCTGCTTAGTGGTGCATCGAACAGGAAAATGTATTTGAAGCACAGCGGAGGCTCGCTGTCAGAGCCGTGCCTGCTGTAACTGACCACTGGCTCTCCCGGTCGTCCTCTACAGTCTGAAAAGAGCATTGAGAGTCCGTTGGACAGAGTATCCTGAGTGCTAAAGTGAGTCATTTTTGGCAACTCCTGGAAAGAAAACCAGCCTTTTGGAGCACTACTGTACATATGAATCAAACTTATGTATGTGGAGGGGCTGCCAGGACTTAATGCGTTGCACATTGCTGGAGCATGCAAACACATATGTACTGTATCCTAGCACACACATGCACACACACACGCACACACACAGACACACACACGTTAAGACACAACACACACTCGTACAAACAGTTATCCATGTTTGTTTAAGCGTTTTTCTTTTTCTCCAAAATAGACACACCAGGGTTGCTACAACAGTAGGACACAATCTACAAAACAACCTTGCTCAGAAGAAGAGTATCGTCTTACATAGGGGGAAAAAAATATCTAAATTTTTATTGGGTAAGAAAGTGGAAAATATTAGAGAGGCCTCTGGACACCATCTTTTTATGAGTTCAAAAGGAGAATCTTTTCATTTGATACTGAAAATTATTAAAAAAAACATGTATATTAAATTATGGGGAATTATCTTTAACTGCATGGCCATCTCATGTCAACTATCAAGTTATTAATCATTATATATGCATTTTTATTGAATCAATACATTTGTAGGGGTTTTTAAATGAATACGTTTCTTTTTTAACAGATTTTTTTCAATCATAAAATCTTCAGCAATGCAATGAAAAAAATAAAATAATTGCCAAGCCACTTCTGGTGCATCAGTGACACGCGGTGCATCCATCCGCTGTCTGACCTCCATTATCTCCACCCTCTACCTGTACCATGAAATCTCACCACACGGTTGTAATTTCAATGGTAAGTGGTTACACAGCAATGTATATTGTTCCTCGACATGTCACCTTGCCCACAGCACCACCTGTCCATTTAAAGCCCTGTTCTTCCACCGTGCTGTGGTGAGGAGACAGCAGAGGACAAGCAGGTAATGGGATTGCCACACCCTGTTTGGGCTCAAAGACACTGAGGCTCTCAGCTGTGGGACAGCACGCAGGGATGTGTCTGGGGAGCATCACCTGGATGCTGGAATCACTCAACCTGCACAAGCTCATTGTTCGCCGCTGTCTGCATCCATGTGGGAGAGGAAAATGAAAGGACAATGTAGAATGAAAGTGTCCCCAAAAACAGTGTGTGTAAATGTATGTGCGTGCTAGTATGTGCATGTGCAATGTCATGACATGGCCACTTTCCCCTGAGTCGACTTTCAGGGCCTGCACCTTTGAGATAAAAGAGAACAGGAAAGCTTGTTGGTTTTTTTCTGCCAGACCTCTAATCCTTCACTTTAACTATTATTCCCCTTTCACTCCTTGGGTTTCTCTATCTATAGAGGAGAGGTTCTTACAGTTACATTTCCAGTTTCCCAAAAGCAATGAAGACCCTCGAGAATTACCTATGTTCTGAGATTAGGAGCCTATAATTCCCTTTATTGTCGAGGCTATAATGAATAACATAAGATGCTTATTATGTGAGTATTAAGTCTGAAGGATAAGCATTTGGTCTGGGTGGGTTTTCTTCTTTTCAACCTAGCTTCGTTCTCACCCTGATACCCCACCTTCCATACAGCAATAAATCCAACAGCTCCATGCTGCATCCAGCATCGTTCTGTCCTCCCATCCACCTTAACTTAAAAAAGAAAAAAAAAACTTTTCCATCTTCCAAATCCCTTCATCCATGGCCTACAGGTTATCTCCCCCTACTCCAGACATAATCCTGGCCCCTCTGGCTGCAAAATAGAGGTATAGAGAGAGGGAAAGAAGAGAAAAGACCATATAGAGACAGAAACAGCAAGACAACAACACAGAGACACAGAGGGGGAGACACACACATAGAGAGGGAGAGAGAGAAGTAGCGACGGGGGAAGAAAGACAAGGAGAGGTAAAGATACAGAGAGAAACAAGAAGTATGAAGACAAACATCAATGCTGTAAAGTCAGTGGAGCAACAAGAAAATGTAAACATCTTCCCTTTTCCAACAGCCTTTAGCAGAAGGGGGTGGGGGGTGGGGGTCGGGGGTAGACCTGTCAACAATTGTTAACACATGTGTCCAGGCTTCCTCTAGGCCGTTTACTTGGAGACTGGAGGAGGCTCAGCACCAAAGATTTATGGCTCCCGGGGAATAAGTGGAAGTGTGTTATTGATAAGTTGCTGCGAGGAGGTGAGGGGCGCCCACTGCAGTAATTAGAGGATGAACTTGCAGCCCATTGATTGAATGGAGTCGTGTACAGACACCAGAGCCACTTCATACAGTACCAGAGTCACAGTGTGACCTCACTGTGGACAGGTGACCTCACCTCCGGGCTGAGAGTCTGAGGATGTGTATCATCATAGATAAGGACCTGGAAAGGGTCTGATGTGTCTAGGTGTTGAGTTCGATCAACAAATATGCCTCTGCAGCTGGTGTTTCATTAGAACTTAGTTTCGAGCAGTCAGGCCCAAATTCGCCTTTATGCAAGCTTTAGAGTACGTGTGTGCATGTGGGTGGAGGGGGGAAGAGTGCTGCTTCTGTTAAAGCCTAGCATTATCCCAGCATTCACCAGTGTTTCCAGTGACCACAGCCTTGGAGGCTGGCCCAGTCCTTCTAGACACTGCTTAGCAATGGGACCCACCATTGTTTGATTTGGCTGCATATTCTAGTGTTTTCAACGTTGCCTGAAAGAGGAGGGGTCAGCTGAAGCAGTGAAGAAGTCTGGACTGAAAGTGGGAGGAGAAGTGAGGCTACAGTCTTCCAATTCCCTGGCTTTCCTAGAACTGAGGAAAAAAACGACAGATGTACGAGTTGACTTCAAGTTCTGCTTCTTTCCTTTTTTTCCAAATCCTCCATTCGGTACCAAAAGTAATTCTCGGCTTGTTTCGATTGGCAGTTGCATCAGATAGGTTTACTTCATAAGATGTCTAAGTTAGTGAAAGATATCCTTTATCAAGGCAAAGTAATGCATTCCTGTGATGCAGGGGGTTATACCATTTGCCAAAAGTCCCCACATGTATGGATTTCTGCTTGCTTGACTGTCATGTTTGTCTTTGGGATTGCAATGTATGGATTAATTTAAAAGACTTTCACTAATAATTAATGAATCCTTTCTATTCAGTTTCCCTATTTCGGTGTGTGCTGATACTGTCAACACAAGACTCACTGAAGGTGTTATTTATATTTTCCTTGAAGATGACCTACTCTTCATAGTAGACGTTACAGAGGAAGTGTTCCAGTGCCTAAAGAGTGCTCAGTTTGAGCCTTTCATCGTAATGAACACTGAAGAACTTCCAGCACACGCACCTACCTGAATCCCTTTGTCCCCCTGAGTCAACATTTTAACAGTGCAGAGCTCCCATGCGTAGCCAGGAGCTGCTCTGGAAATCTGAATCCCTCCATCTCATTAATAGTAGATGCCCTCTATCCAGGTTTGGAGATGCCTGAATAATTCTCTCTTGGGTTTTTATCATTCAAATGTATTCCACCCAATGAGACACCTATTCTGCAACTTGGGTCTCCATGACTCCGGCATGAGCCTTCTTCCTGCAGCACCACAGGGACTATTTTCGGTCACTGAGGGACCCACAGGCGAGGCAAACTTTTCTAAGGACACCTAAACATGCCTATGCTATTATAGGCCATCTCTTCCTCCATCACATCCTAGAAGGAATCAGCATTCTGCATACAGCAGAACTCCTTCAGCAGGACCAAACCTGAATGAAACCACTCTGACTTTAAAATAGATTTCACTAACGGCAGTAACTAGAGTGTACTCCTTTAACCAAATATACCACTACCCCCACCACCACACTCTCCCCAACTCCCACTCGCATCACGCATCCACCATACCCTCCCTTCTGCCCAGGTGAGTGTTGTTCAAGCTGCACCAGCAGTGGAATTACACAGGCAAGACGAAGAAAGCGGACAATTATCTTCAATATCTGTCAGACACATGACAGCAACAGCCCCCCCACCCCAGCACCACCACCACCCAACCCACCCACCAACACACCAAACACACACGCTGACAAGCCAAGGGAAAGTACAAAGAATGGGGGTGTGCTGCTCTTTTGATTGTTCAGAGGCATAGAAATTGTCTCTCGCTCTCTCTCTGTCCCTCTCTCTCTCTCTCTCTGTCTCTCTCTCTCTCTCTCTCTCTCTCCTTCCCCCTCTTTCTCAGTGCCTTTTTCTGCTCATTACCCACCACATTTGCATGCAGGCTGCCAAAGAGCACGTAACGATGGGGAGGGAAATAAAATAAAAGGATTAGAACAATGGTAATCACTTGTGCTGTGTGTGTGTGTGTGTGTGTGTGTGTGTGTGTGTGTGTGTGTGTGTGTGTGTGTGTTTGTTTGCATGCGAAGGTGACAGAAACTGAAGTATAGAGAAAGCACCTTACTTAAAAAAAACGATTTCGAATATTGAACGATAAGAGAAAAAAGGATGAAAAGCTGCAGGTGTAATTAAAATCCCGGGTCGACTCTTCCGTTTGTGTCAAAACAACTGTAACACACATTATTTTCTCTAATTCGAAAAAATTAGGGAAATTGTGCATTAGATCCACAGTTTTGGTTTATAAACAAAAAATTGCAAGTTTGAATGAACATGTGTAGCTAACCTTTCAGTATATGGGTGAAGTAAGAGTACAGAAAAAGTTTACAGTTTGAAACAAGCATGATTAGGAAAGAATTTATTCTGGGCTTCCCAGCACTTTACTGAGAATGTGGACTAAGTTATAATAATTTCCAACTTTTCAGTATGTCCTTGGGGTCTTTACCTTCCAGAGTTGCCAGCTAATGCCCTCTGGGTAGAGAGGCTCGGTAACTGACATGAGCTCAAGCATGCAGACAAGAGCTAATAGAGCTGGGCCATATCAGCAGGGTTGGAGGGATGGTTGGGACTAGCCATATCGCAGCCCAGGGTAAGACCTGCAGGAAAGACTCTTTCAGAACAGGGAAGGTCGATGAAAGACCCCCATGAGCCACAGAATGGATTATGTCTCCTTCCCTCTCAGCGCACTGATAACCACATCAGCTTCGAGGACCCCCTCAGGGCCAGAGCAGGTGAGGCTGGCTATCTCTCTCACTTACAATCATGAATCCTTGATGCACTAACTGTGTTTCAGATGCATGTGAATGTAGAGCGGTTCGAGCAAAAAGGAACAGATGGAGATAAAGGATGGAATGTGTTACTACGGAGGAAGTGGAGAGAGGAAACAAGAGACCAATCAGCAGACGCACAGCAGAGCTAGGGAATGCTAACCTTTGAAGGACTCAGTTTGAAAGAGGAGGGTGAGTGGGGATCTGTGATAATAGCACACACTTGATCACGCCATTACCTCGAATTAGGGATAATTAGCCTTGGTAAACTGGGCACGAAACACGCCTATGATGTTGGGCCCAGAAGGCATGCTGTGGTACCTTTTACAGCCCGGTGGCTGATTTGGGGCACAAGCAACTGCTGCTCCCAGAACGGCAAGGAAGTGATAAAGCGAGTGGGCCCGGCTGGCTGGTAGCAAACTGGGAGCAATTATCAAAGAGAGCTTATAATCAAACATCCGAATCGCAAACACGGACTATAAAACCCCCTTTGGCTTACATCCAGGAGTCATTTTATCCAATTAGGTAAATGGCTGTAATGTGGGGGATTGAGGTGGGGATGAGAGGAGGGAGCCGAGGCAATAAGCGCATGGAGCTCAACAATTATACATTGCAGCAGATAATTGTCAATATTTTTGTCCTACAATTATTATCTTGTTTTCTGTTGAAAGAGCACGAGAATTAGGCAACTGAAAACCTGTTTGTCAGGTACACATTTCTGTCACTTCAAATCTGGCGGCTGCGGTTGCACAGCCACATTCGTTTTGTGGCAGTTCCAAACAGCAATCCCTGTATTTGTATTTGATTACCAAATTTTACAGCAGAGGAAAAAGTCAGTCAAACTTCTAGCTTGTTTCAGATAAAAAGGTTTGTCTCTGGACAGAACAGGATTACACCCGGTCAAGACCTGGGGACCAGTGAGCAGATGCTGGATGATCCCTGTAGCCACATTATCTGGAGCTAAATTTAGTCTCCTTGAACACTATGTGTACATACAAATCACCATCAGCCATAAAACAGCTGAGTGGGGACTGGGAGGTAAACCAGTGACTTCAGCTCTCATTTGAAGAGGTCCTGGTGGTTTTGATGAACCACAACCCTTGTCGTTCCCTTTAAAGATCAGTATTCAAACACTGATTGCGACAGCTCTCACTTTAAAGAGCTCTTGCCTCACTTACCTCTCTCTGTGTGAGTTAATTGGGAGCAGGATTGTTCAGTGGTGATGAAATCCAGATACAACCCAGTGTGTGTGTGTGTGTGTGTGTTTCTGTGTGTGCATGTGTGTGTGTGTGTGCAACAACTCTCTACCACACCAGAGAGGAATGTACCAAGCAGGGTAAAGGGAGTAAAGATGCTGAACACGTGGCCTTCAGAGCTCCTGAAACCTGAAAGTCACATTCCACATCGTCTTGACACTTCATGGGCTACTGAACGATCTGGGGTTCCCTCTCGGTGAGTGACAAGCGCTGCACTAAGGGCTGTTGCCATGCACTTGTTAACCCTGCTCTTCTTCCCTTCTGCCATTCAAGGAACAGCTCACACTGCACCAATACTATGTTAAGAGCTATGCAAATAGCAATTTCAGACACCACAAGCGAGAGTGGGATATTTATGGAGAAGCGTCAGAGTCGCAGAGAAAATGCAGTTAACTGGCTGACATGGTGAGACCGATGTGAAAGGACAGCACAGATGTGGGGATCTGGTTTTATTCGGGCTCATTTAAACTATACAAAGCATATCCATTTTAAATTTGACAGATGAAAGTTATATTCCAACATTTTGAGAGGTTTACTTATTTGATGTTTTACCAAAATTGCAAAGATCAAGATAGATCTGCATTGCCCCCCCCCCTGAACAAAATATCTGGACAATTTAAAGAGAGTAAACCATAATAAATACTAATATATTCAGTAGGATCCATATTGAAATGATCCTTACAGATTAAGAATACACCCCAAAAAATAGCCTAAACAAATTATAATCACACCGAGGTAAATATGTTACCCACAGGTGTCTGTTAAATATCA
This sequence comes from Platichthys flesus, assembly GCF_949316205.1. NCBI lineage: Eukaryota > Metazoa > Chordata > Actinopteri > Pleuronectiformes > Pleuronectidae > Platichthys > Platichthys flesus. Next base: position 17,694,801 of record NC_084947.1, read on the forward strand.
CCAAAACTGCTGATTATGCGTGAAAGTTAAATGAAACCAGTCACCCGAGGTTACAAATAGAATGGGAAGCAGACTGCAAAAGACAGGTGAGCAGTAATGAGAGAGAGCGCACAATGGTGTGTCTGTTTTTGTGTCTATGCATTCCCTTTAAGTGTGTGTGCATTTGTGTGTCAATTAGGGTTGAAACGGTACAAAACAAATCACGGCTCGGTACGTTTTTGGTACGGTACAAACAATGATCAGAAAACATTAAACTGCATCTATTTTTATTCAACCCTGGTCTTTCTTGCGCCATGTAATTTTTATATGAGTAAAAGAACAAAATAAACCTTTTCTCAAATAACTACATTATTGCATAACTGCAGCGTTATTGTAATGTATAATTATCATAATTAAATAAGTGTATATTCTTCAATTTTTCTTTTACACACATAGTGTGCAGAGCGAGTTTGAATTATAAAGGGCTGGTGTGACTTGCTGGCTGAAATGCAAACAGAGGGAACTTCGTAACGGGGCTTGATTACTTTCAGTGTGTGTTTGAACCCTGCGTTCTCAACAACAGAGGACAGTCACTTGTCCGCTGCTATAGAAAAAAAATGATTATTATTGCTTTGAATTATTTGCAAGCGGCAGCTTTAATGCCGCTGGGATTACACAGAACTAGATTTTTCCTTGTCCCACTCAAGTTAGGGCTATTCCCAATGTTAGTGGGACATCAGTCTGATGATGAGATTTCAAACGAGTTGGCATGTTCGATGTGCTACCAGCTACATGTCCAATAGCAGCTGTGCAATGCCGGCTTTTGTACGATCCACTTGTCTTTGTCCGTCGTCATTATAGTGACTGGGACGCTGAAGTGTTCCCACACAGCAGACTTAAATGACGAGGGAGGGTCTTCACATTCCTGTTTGTCTGTGGTCGCTATGGCCACGAGCATACAGCACATCCGGTCCTTCGCTTAAGTTAGGCACATGGACTCACTGCATTCGCTGGGTGCACGTGCGTACCGAACCGAAAGGCCTGACACGAAAATGTTCGGGTCGGATACATCTACCGCTACACCCCTGGTGTCCATGTGGGTTTGTGTCAGAATGTGTGCACGTTTCTGATAGAGAGGGAGTCGGACTCCTCCAGATGCGAACACCTATACTCTCAAACTCCAGCTCCTTCAATAATAAACTCCAATATTAGTTACAGCCTCTAAACTCAGGAATGTGGCACTTTAACTCTTTCCCGCCCGTACAGGCTGCACTCGGCAGCCCTCCCAGCCCAGGGCCCACCAGCAGACTCACTCAGGCATGAGATGCTGGCTGTGCGTGCGTGTACGTGGCATGTCCTACATGAGCAGACACATACAGGGGCTGCTCAATAGTGAGGTGGCCTCTATCCCCCAGGGGGCCTGGACAGGCGAACACAAGAGCAACAGGGATGGTGTTTCCTGTAAACAACTTAGTGTAACAGTGAAGGTGTCATGCAGGAGGCAAAGCAACACAGTGTGAGTGTGTGTGTGTGTGTGTGTGTGTGCGTGCGTGTGCGTGTGTGTTAGAAGAAATATGACACTCCTTTCTTTTTGCCCTAAGATAAAAGAGGGGATTCTTTTTGCATTATGTTTGCAAGTACTGAAAATTCTTTGTTAAATTCATTTAAAAATTTGTTCCAAGTACAACATTTACCCTTAATCACACGTTCTCCTGGCTCTACTGTTTCCTGCAATGTTTTTTTTGTATTAAAAATAGAGCAACACCAGATCTCTTCTGGTCTTGCATACAGTAGTTTGTGGTCATCAAATCACATCATCTTTCTCCACCCGCCATCAATTTGTCAGTTGATAAAGAGGAGAGGCCCGAGTGATGACTGATGGGATTGCATAACCTCAAAATATTAAATCACATCCTGTTTAAAAGGCATACGAGCCCTGTACAGCGAATAGCCACACTACTGTCCTATACAATTACTGGTGGCTGCTTTGGCATAACTGTGGGCACAGATCAGAAAACATGCATGTTACGTCTCTCCATCACTCATTGGATTCTAACAAGTTGTTGTCAGGCTTGATGTTTATCGCCGGCCGCTGACATCATGGTGGAGCCACAGGAGAGCCGCAAAATCTAAATTTGGTTGAGAGGAAGGAAGACTTAGCGGAGCAGAGGTCGGAGGAACAAGTGGAAGCCACCAAAACAGATTGTGATTGGGCGAACACACCTGTCAATCTAGGAACCCCCCCCCCCCAAAAAAAAGAGCTTCTTTCTAGGGCTTCAAATGTCCTTAAAAATAATTAACAAAATAACAACTATACACACTTTATCGACTTTTATCAAGAGTTCTTTTGATTATCACCAAGGAGGTTGTGTTTTCATTAAACTACTGAACAGATGGTTAATTTATTTTATTCAGTTTTGTTCATTTCTAAATAAAACAAATTCAGAGATCTTCATGAAAAATACTTTGAGGACTGATATTTATGAGTGAGTGAAATTTGGTGTGGCTTGATTACACTTAAGGAGAATGTCCGTTTTTGGTGGAGTTTTGCGCTCGACTGAGTGTGAGGCTATATTACTTATTTTTTAAATTTCTGAGCTTATTCATTTATCAGTTTTCTGTGTATATTCCCATATTTGGAGAGGCTATGGCTCAATTTTGAAAGAGACATGTTTACATTCATGCTCATATCTACACATAAAGTAAATTGTATATGAGCATTTAGCCTATGTATACACAATTGCAAGTCAATTATCCTATAGCCTAGCACAAAGGGCTTTTCGTTTTTGAGTTTTTCTGTGTAAGACAATCAGGGCATCTAAAATAAGGTCATTGATCTGCACACGTAGGCAACAGATGCAATCGATGACTACTTCTGTAAGAACTGAGGAGGTGGTAGGAAGAGGCTGAGCGTGAGAGGAGGGTGATGTTTGGAAATGTTCAGTATTATAAAGATTATTTATTAGATATATTTGACAGGTAGTCTATTGGGAACAAATAGTCAATTTGATAGTCAGGGAATTTGATCTGCAAAAGGTCAAACAAATATTGCGTGTAGTTTTTTTCCCGCTTGTTTCATGCTCATGTTTGCATGCGTGTCTCCACCTCCCTCTGAAGTGTGCAAGCGTATCACAGCAGATTTGTAAAAGCATGAAATGAGCGGTACACTGATATTGAAACGCCATTTCTGGTTGACATTCTTGAAACAAACCGACTCCACCCTCAGGAAAGGCAGAGGAAGGATGCTCCCGGCCCTATGCATTACAGAGAGTCACGTTATGATTCAGCTTTCACTCCTTCAGAGGTGGCAGCCAATCTGTGGGCTGGTGGCGCAGTGTGAATCAGGACTGTTGCAACTCCAACTATCACACTTTGAGACTGAGAGTGTGTCCACTGGATATCAAGTAAGTGTGACTATCGATGCTTGAGTGTTTTTCATGTGGCCCTAATGTGACAATAGAAACACATTTCCGGAAAACAGAATAACATTCCCTTTAGAAAGACAGTGAAGTCTTCAGAAGATTTCATAACATGTCTTATGTAATAGGGGAGACACAGAGGAATATAATGGTCCTGTTTCTTTGACATGGACAGTGTCTCTATTTAGTCTTAATGCCAGACTGTCCCACAGTGACATTCTAACTTGAGGGATCCTCTTCTGTTAAGGCCCCTGCTATAAATGCTTGGTTTTGCCGACTTGTACTTGTTGGCCTTTTACGATTTAATTCTTCACATGCACTGAATGTTGGCATAGTTGTTAAGCAATGTATCCACAAGAGGGCAGCACAGAGTAATGTTGTGATGATGTAACACTTAATGAAGAGATAGAAACACATCATGTTTTTAGATAAATGTTTGGATATCTTCCTCGGAGGCGAGTTCACGTACGCAAAGACGTACTTGAAACCCACACTCATTCGCCCGCGGCCTCGACGGGGGGGGCACATGACCTTTAGCATAACCACTTCCGGTAGTGGACTTTTTGGCTAAAAACATTGTGTAAATGATGCCATTTCGAGTCAAATATGATTGCCAGGGCTTGCCGACACTTGGATGACACCACACGAGAAATGTTTTTTTTTTTTCTAATGACTTATTACATCTGAAGAAGAGGTCACCTTGACTGAAACACTGTTTACCCCTAAAACTCTTGAAGTGTTTTTGGACCCAAACACTTCACCCACCCCTCCATCGGCATAGTGTTGAGTAGTGCATTTTCATTTTTGGGTGAACTGTCCCTTTAACCCAGCAGAGATCAATAGAATTGCTATTGTAATACCGGATCAAGAATTGCCATCATGAAGGTAAACAATCGGTTCAGACTTTCAGAGCTTGTTCATGCACTAAGTAGCACAGTGTGCGTGCATGAATGGTGAATGGGGATATTTGGGTGTCAGATGGACTGAATGTGTCCTATGGAGCGGGCTCAACATGTTAAACTGCAGGGCTGCAACAGGGCAGGCTGCAGAGGCATGACTGATCTATTGAGAGGAGCATCAGTGGGAAACGCATCCATGGCTCCAATCAATATCTCCTTATTTGTTTGTGGGCATGCAAGTATAAAATTGTGTGTTGTCTCTCTTTCGAGTCCTGTAAGTTAGGGCCTTGGATTTAGGGAGCGATGGCGGAGAGCTGAGAGCAAAGACAGGTGGAAGAGAGAGATGGTCGGCGTCTCAATCCCCCGTAAAGGCAATGTCGTGGACACTATTCACAAAATGAGCTCAGCTTCATTCACAAATACAAAAGCCACCCGCTCCCTCCGAGGTGACAAAGAGGCCAGCTCATTCTTTTGCATTTACCTATTTAGCATCAGGATTGTATTCCTCTGGTTTCCTTCCTCTGCTATCAAGTGGTCTCTCTTGAGCCTCTTGAAGACTGAGGCTTTGAATGGGGATGAGCAGTCAGGGTGCTATAGCTGCCACCTGGGGAACCTTTAGTTTTACATCTGCTGAGGGAAGAGCCACATCCACATGATGGGTCTCAAGCCAGAGCAGTGGCCCAGAGAGACTACACACAAGCTTAACTAAAGGCTTTCTTCAGGCCACTCTTCAACCATGAATTGGATTAGAAAGAAAACACGCATTACTTTGTTAAATAAATACTGCATTACACTATTTTCTCTCATTTACTGTAACACCAACCCAGGGCCTCAATTAAGTCTCCCCGAATGTCGTGAATATCAGGGACTTAAAGGAATTCTTTGCTTTTGCCCGAGGCCCATGTCTAACAGAGACTCGTTGCTTGTAAGCAACATGAATTCACATCTTCCAATGAGGTAATTTAAAACAATGGCATTTTCGAAGGTTGCAGTACTTTCATGAGGCACTCACCGTTACAAGGCAAACCCAATTATTCATCACAGAAATCTGATTTATTATATTATTTTTATTGTTACTGTGCAAAGTGACAAATACAATAACTAGAATGGCCCTCAGTAGAGCGCGTACCTCCACCAAGGCCCAACAGTCCCCTTAAATTCAATCAAGTGGCACCAAACTGCACTCACAGATATCAGTCTATCCTAAATGTTCCTGTTTTTTTTTATCGAGATCCATGAATTATTCTCTGGAAATCCCCAAAAAAAAAACATTTGAAAAGGAAGTGAAACAAGGTACTTTCAGATAATGGCAGAGGTACTTATTGATTATTAATTTATAACATATAAACACTTTTTGTGAATGTATGCTTTTATTTAATTCTTATTTTTGTTTCTTAAGATTTTCACTAAATCTATATATTGTTACTACACTGTTTAACAATCACTGATTTACTTTTACTTGTTGGTCATTTAATTCTCCAAGTAACATTGAATATTTAATTAAAACTTTTGAAATTATTCTTTTTTATTTGATCAAACTTTTGAAATAACTATTGCTTAAAACACTCTGGTAAACACTGTCTCTTTCCTGATAGAGAATATAAACAAATGTGGTGTATCATGCTGCCACACACACACACACACACACACACACACACACACACACACACACACACACACACACACACACACACACACACACACACACACACACACACACACACACACACACACACACACACACACACACACACACACACACACACACACACACACACACACACACACACACACACACACACACACACACACACACACCAGGTTACCATGCCATGATGTGCGACCATGATGACAGCCCTGTGATGAGAGAGGCTCAGTGCTGTAGAGCACATGACAGTCAAAGGTAGTGTCCTGTCAGTCAGCCAGCGTTACAGTGGGATGCCAGGGCTTGGAGATGGCAGTTGGTGAACTCTGTGAACGACAGGCTGAAACCTGAAGCAGGCCCCCTCAAGAGCAACTCACAGCAAAAACAGGTGCCCTGCATCGGGCACACTGACAGTGGTTTGGGGGGGGGGGTGACAACAACCCCTATTCTAAGCATTATGCAATGCCACTGGACTCATGAGCAAATGACCCCTCAGGAATAGCTGTGAGCTGTTGGGACACAGTGTTCTGATGAAATAACACCATCTTATAAACTCCTGTCCCTACAGGCAGTGACAGTGACTAACCTTTTCAGATGGTCGTATTTGAAGGCCACCAAATTATGCATTGCTTCTCCAGACCATTTCAGTCTGTTGACACAGCCTACATTCAAGTAGCAGAAAGAAGCAGCCCAGCATGCCAACACAGCCCCACAATGTGCTGTCAGACCCTCTGCTGGTTCCAGGTCTCTGACGGAGAAAACAGGTCAAAGGTCAGGGCTGGGCACACACAGAGGGGATCTCCCTGACCTGTGCACACACGGCCTCTCACCTCATTCACGTCACGGTAATACCAACAGCATACAGCCTTACTGCAACATTCAGTGGCTATGAGAGAACTATTTCTGAGAATGATGAGGAGCATCTATTATTGGCGTGGTGGTTTGACCTTGCACCTGTTCCGCGTGGCATTAATGGAATGGGGGTTAGCTGTTCATGTGAGCGCCTGGCTGCGCACCCCTGTGTCTTTCCCTTTTATATCCTTGTGTATTTCACATAAGTGCATCTTGACACCGCATTTCAGAGTGCACCCATGCAGTACAGTATGTTTTTATGTGCAAGTGTGTACTGTATGTGTGTGGTGCTCCCCCATCGGTAAAGCTTCGCTACCACCGTCACCCCCCACCACCCCAACAGGGACAATGCAATCAGACATCACCACAGGAACCTGATATAATGATCGCTGTGGAGTGTGCTAATTAACACTGAATAGAGCTCATAATCGCGGTGCCTTTGCCAACAGAACCGTCGACAGAAGAGCACACAGGCGTTTTGTCAATGAGCCGAGCAGAGACAGCCCTGCACACAAAATCCAGCTCATTCCATGGAAAGTGCCCTGGCACCTAACGACACATGAGCAGTACATTGAGAGTACATGCTCCCTTATTATGGGTGTAAACTGCATGACAGGGCACAAGACTTTGAGGGAATCGTGTCCTTATTCAAGGGCCCTTAGGCTGTTTTCACTCCCGGCTGCAGTAAACAGTATCATTATTTATATCGCCAATGCCTAGGAAGGTGTGTGCATACACGGGGAGAGCACAACACTGGCTGTTAGCACACAAATCCAAACACACAACCGCTGGTCTCCTTTGAGATGTCAGCGATCTGCTCACGGTTTGGTGGAGCCATTGTTCAGTAGGGCTCATATTCTTTAACGGGGGGCCTTTGGTTGTTGTAAACAGCATGAATTTTTAATCCAGCCCAAGATTCTGGGCTGGTAATGAATGTGTCTCGGCAGCCAGTCTCTCTGGGGAGGGAGGCCCCTGGCTCCTGTTGCTAAGTTTCAGCAATGCCTGAGTTCTGGAGGAATCGGCCTGTTACGCCCCACCAATCTAACACTAACACACACAAACACACACACTGACACAAACACACACACGCAAACACACACGCACACATACATACACACATGCTAACACTATCTACACTAAAACATCCTTTAACATTATACACACAGAACAAGCACGGCCAAATACTTAATATACCATAAAGTAAAGCTTAAACACATATTTTCTATAACAAATACAGTATGTCCTATAAATGTATTCCAACTTATAGAAAAGGAGAATAAGCTTTAGAATAACTACTTTATGTTAACATCAAAATATACATATTAACAGTATACACATAAATATATATATGTCTATATATACACACACACACACACACACACACACACACACACACACATATATCCATACATACAAATACACTCACATACATAGGTATATAAAGTATGAAGCTCATTGTAATTACACTGTAAAAAATATACGTGTGCACACAGGAAAAGATACATGTTTGCAGAAATAATGTCCTGACACACTCTAATTGTTGCCATCCGAAGAAAGACAGCCTTGTTTTTCAATGAACTCCCTCCCATTCTATTAGGTCTCTTCCTCTGGCCAAGCTGATTTGAAGAGTGGTCCTATGTTTTCGTTCTTCCAGCTTGCTCTTTTTTTTCTCATCAGAGGATCCATATCTTCGATTCTGCAGCGAGAGGCTGTCACTCATTTTATTAGTCTAAAGCCTGCTCGTTCGATAGTGTCAATTCCAAGCCATGGACATTGACCTGAAGGAGTTCCTCCTCAACACCCAGCCCCAAATCAACCACTTTCTCTGCAGAAATTCTCCCCCATCAAGCATTTTTGCCCTCGGCAGCAAAATGCCCTCAAACTCCTCCCAAACAGCTTCACTCTGACCTCAGAGCTGCGGCTTGAGGAAGAGGGAGCCTATTTATCTGCATCTTTGCAGAGTTACAGACACTCTTAGATTACCAATGATGACTGTGTGCAAGCTTTGACAAAAGCAGGAGCATAATTAAAAGAGGAAGTTTTACAGTGGTTTTTCTAATTTATGCCTAACTCTATCCCTGACCCATTAGCCAAGTCTTATCTAAGACTGTCGAGATTGTGTGATCTTGAGAATGAAAATAGATGTGCTCCCATTGGGGCATCTTCTGTCATAGAGAAAAGCTTCAATAAAACTGAGAGATGTATACTATATGTCAAAGGGTTAAATCAAAGTGCTGCTTTTTTAAGTAAAAAAGCGGTGGAATTCTCTCGTCCATTTTTTTTCTGTCTCCCCCTCCTGAAGCGATTAAATTGCTGATTGATTTTTGTATCTCAGCTCAATTCCTTGCCCCTCACTCTCCGTCTCTTGCCATTGATCGTCACAAGGCTGCTGACTCCAAAGTCAGAGGACCCATCCTCTCTGGCCTCCGGAAATGAACTTGTTAGATGGGCTGTGCGATTTATTGCTCATGAGGCCTGGTGTCTGCGTGTGAATGTGTGTGTCTATAGGGGCTTGTGTGTGTGTGTGTGTGTGTGTGTGTGTGTGTGTGTGTGTGTGTGTGTGTGTGTGTGTGTGTGTGTGTGTGTGTGTGCCAAAGCTGCTTTCGCAGGGTTTAAAATTTATTGCATGTCTGCATTTCTCTGTACACCAGTGCATGTGCGCGTCCCTGTTGGGGGAGTTAAGTGTTGAATTTACTCCACAATGTATATGTGTATGTGTGTATGCATGTGTGTATGGGTATAATTCATCTTTGACAACATTACATATGCCACACGACTTCAGGTTGTTTTCTGATTTTCAATAAATCAGACTCATAATAAATCTTCTCTTTTTATGACAAGTTATGTCCCGTTTAACTTTCATATTGCCTGATATCGTGTTGTAGCAGTGTAACATCCAAAATGCAAAATTATTGATCATGTCGAGGTCTTGTTGAACAGTTTTCTGCTGATGTAGGATGTTGAGACTTCCTCTCAGTATTCCTCGGTGTCCTGCTCGCTGATCTACCCCGTCCACCTGTGTGTGGCGTCACACACGGCCCTGTCCTCTGCGGCAGCCTCCTCTGACATATTGATTGGGTTCCATTTAAAAGCCCTGTTCTCCCACCGTTATTTACTCCAATAGTAAATCTTTACAATGCCGTAAAAGACTGTTTTACACAGTTAGGTTATACAATCTCCCTGCTGCAGCAGCCAGACAGGCGTGTGTCAGGGGAGGAGGGGAGAGGAGAGGAGAGGAGAGGAGAGGAGAGGAGAGGAGAGGAGAGGAGAGGAGAGGTTTGGGCTCATCTCTCCCGATAGGCAGATGCAGTGGCACTAGAAAGGGCCTTGGCACTACTTTAAAGGGTGCTCCAAGAGAATGAGCTGCCTGCTCTCCCTCAACTTCCCTCTCCTCACTCCAGTGTGCTTTGGCACTTCACCATCCTTTTGTTTTAAGCTGCTGTTGTTTGGGGGTTTTTTTGCTCTCTGATCCGTAGCATTTAATTTGATGCAAGTGCCTGCCTCTGTTATTAGTTTATTAGTTTGTATTCTGCAGGAACCAATCTTGCCAATGTCTGACCAAGACCTCAAATTGAAGAATTGTCTTACTTTCAAACTTACTAAAGGTTTTTTATGTGCACATTCATACCACACCAGTTTGTATCATGAAAGAACGTTGTCTTTCCATGTTGATATTTGTCTCTGCATCAACCATGTGTATGAATCTTTTTCATACAGAGACATTTGTATTATTTTGGTTTGTTTGTTTGTTTTTCAGTTTTGCGTCCAAAGAAACGTGGCACCCACTCACTTGCAGTGAATCCTCCTGCTGTATTTTCACATCATCATTTCAACATTATCCAGGGTTTTTACCAGGGTGATGGCAGGAGATACGCTGGATAATATCCGAAGCTACTCACTCAGACATTTGCGTTCCCACATAAAGCTCCTCCAGACAATTTCAGGAGATTATCCGGCATTCAGTGCATGTCTGAAAACAGCTGCTAGGAAGATGATTCATTTGAAATGTGCACCACAATCTAAAGTCTAGAGAGACAACATAAAACTTGACTAAAGGACAGAATAATTAGTATTAGAACATGCATGCCAGGCAGTGAGGAAGTCATGAACCAGCTTTGACTCATGAGTTCTCAGAGATCACCATGCAAGCAACATAAATCGTTCAGCTTGGATAAAGCAGAGGTCTTTATTTTTATTAGAGGACATATGCTCCGCTTGTTCCCACCAGCTCTCTTCCCTGCAGACCCCAGGCCTTCAGCCCTGTCCAGGCGCAGTACTGCTGTGGTCCACAAGTCACACCAGAGGTAATAATTACTTAATTTAGGAGCAGGGAGGCGGGCCATGCCGCGGCGTTTATTGGTGTTGATGCCGAGAAGACTTCAAAAAGCCACTGGGCCCATAATTTATCTCTCTCCACGGACCCCGAGTGTTTCAGGAACAGAGTGAGGAAGACATGGAGTAAACGAGAGGGAGAGAGAGTGAGTGTCTGTCTTTCAGTGGGTGTTTAATGCTGCTTGGCTGTTGACTTTGGTGTAGTGATTCTTTGATGTCAGTAACATGATCATCAAGGATCTTTTCCCCAACCCCCTGCAGTAGCTTTGCACCAGCAGCCATGCGTTCCACCTCGCACACTCATCCAAGTTGAACTTGGCTATCCAAATCATCCGCCGCCACGCGCTCTCGCATGGGATACCCAAGCTGAAAGTGTACACTCGAGAAAAAAAAAAGATCATTTGGAATAAACAATAAATAATTCAGTAGAGCGGTTAAATAAGTAATAGTATGATATCTATTTCTTTGGTGGCACTATTGCTTTGCTTTATTTATTAATGGGCTTAATAGACACCGTGTCTTGCCATGACGAGCAAAGTCTAAAAAATCTACAGAGAGTCTCTAGAGCCGAGTTCTTAAGGGAAAGAGAAAGTTACGGCTTCGTTTATCTTGTCTGTCCCTCCATATGCCTTTTTCCCTGTCTCTGTGAAGTGGCGAGACGCAGTGCGCAGTCTAGACTTTTTATTTTGTTGGGGAAAGGGTCAAGGAGTGACATGAGCCAGCTGTGGAATCCTGATCATAGTGGCTCCCCCAAATTCTTACCTTCCCTCCCTCACATCACACACACACAAGCGTATTCCAATTCCCAGGTCTCCTGTAATAGCCATGAGATGCTCCAAAAATACCTTCCCCCACCCCATCCAGAGAAGGGTTATCCACCCGACTCTGGGGAGATAGAATGTCACTCTCCATATCTGGCAACCATGACCACAAATTAAGTGAGTGCTCCTGTGAAATATTCCCTTTGTGTGGCTCTGGTTTTATAAGTGGCTGGAAGGATACAGAAACTCCTGAGACTTGAAACAAGCATATGTGTGAACACTTGATCATCAATACACAATTAAGTGATACAACAGCCTCTTCAAGCCCTCTCTTACTATAAGGGCTTACCGCCTGTGAGCCACCCAGCTTTGGCTCACAGAGTTGGGATAAGACCATTGGGATGAATCCAGCTCGCCACACAGCACACCTCTGAGCTGAGCAGATGTGAGAAAACACTTTTACTATAATTTCTACCATGTGGGTCGAGACTTTTAGGGCACCAGCAACTTGTGAAAAGCAAAACTTGAGTAGTTAATGTTTTTTCCTTTAAATATTAAAGGATTACAAATGAGTTCATTGAAAACTAATTCACTCAGAATTAACCACAAACCACAAAACGTAACCCTGCTTTTAGCACCTTTCTTAACAGGCTCCCCTCCCTGTATTTCTTGAGTTAATAAAGAGGAAAAGGGTACAAGTAGCTGTAAACTAAGGTGGGTGGGCTGAGGGGCTGTTGTTCATGTGTTGACACCATCTAATATGTTGATAAATGTGTGCTTCAGTGGCCAGTCAACAACTCGCTAATATACGGCCACAACACTTTCTGCCGCTGAGGAGGACTGAGGCAGGAGAGACTGTGGCGCAGAGCAGAGCTGAGGAGTGTAAGTGTTTTAGCAGATAGGTGCACGAGAACATGCCGTCATCCTGAAACATGGCCGGCTACAGCCAGAGGCCGTAAATCTAGCAGCGCCTGAATTTCAATGCTGGCTACAATGTGACCGGGCACCTGCAGTCTGCAGTGTAGGTACTGCAGTAACCTGACCAACACACACAATAGATTACTGCATAGAAATGTGCACATTTCTTTAACTCTACTATTATTCATGCACTTGAAGTTGCTGCACGGTTTGCGGCAACAAAAACAACTTGTTTGAGCATGTGCATACCTGCAAATGCATGCACGGATACACAATGCACACATGTACACACTCACACATGCAGTCCCCCCACCCAGTGAGATTACCTGGGGTGGAGAGAGGATAAGAAAACACAGGCAGGTCTGCCCCCTATGGCCTACGTCTGTTAGGAGAGGATGCCTCTCGCCTCCCATTTCCCCTGGTCCACAGGAGGCCCATCTCCACACAGCCACTGACCCATCTGTCCCGCATGGCTAACTGGGCTCCTGTGTATTCACTGCAGCAGAGAAACACTGAAGGGAGGGAGGGGTGAAGGGGCCTACAACATCTGGGAACCATCAAGCCAAAAGAGCCTTAGATCCTGAGATTCCAGTCTCCGACCCTTCTCCTCTCCTCAGCTCCCCCCCCCCCCCCCTTGCCTCTACTCAACCCCTCCACCACCTTTCCTCTCCATCTGTCTCCCTCCATCTCTCCTCTCCTCTTCCACCCGTCTCTTCCTCTCCTCCCCTCGTCGCAGCTGCCCATCATTTCCATGTCTCTTCGGCAGTGGGCCTAATCCAAACAGATTGTCTAACTGTTTCAAAAACATACTCCCTTTCTCAGCCCCCTCTCCCTCTCGGTCATGTGTTCATCTCAAGGAACAGACACTCTCTTTCATAGCATAGGAGTTGCTGGTGTCAGTCTGTCCTGGGTTAGCAGGTTACTGCTGCACAGAACCATTTCAGAAGGAATGATCCAGCCGGGCCCCAAAGCACTTTGGCAGAGCTCAGTTTAAAACTCACTCCTGAAACTTAACACAACATCCCTCTCCTCTCCCTCCACTTCCCCATTAGGTCTGTATAGGATCGGCCACAGCTGGCCTTATAGGCACACTGTGTGTGGTTCAGAGCCCATTGTCTCAGGCATATTGTCCAGCTCTGCCACCCTATTCCACAGGCGAGTGCTGGGCCAGAGAGAGCCTTTAGGGGGAAAGCCCCAGTAGGGGGTTTGGTAGCTGGTAGGTATCCCTGGAGACCACCAGGCCTCCCACTGGGTAGCCTTTCTACATCAGAGGCTCCCTGTGCCAATGCCTGCTGAACTCCTGCATATTGTGTTTTGTTTAGAAGGAAGCTCCGTCCCTATTTACCATAATTGAATTAAAAGGATTAACATGGTTCCAGTGTTGCTCACATCTGTGTTTTCTATGATTCCACCTCTCTCCCCGTGGCTTGGATTCTTGTGGGAGGGGGCTGGGGATTTGAAGCTATACTTCAACATTTTCCTGTGAAGGATTTTTAAAACCTGTTTTACGATGTGCAAAAGAGCAGCATGTGCTAAAAAGCATTGATTTCAGAATGTACTGTATTCAAATCTAATTAAAAACAATTCTGAAAACACGATTTTCATAATTAGTTTTTATCCAAATTTAAATCTGAAAGCTATTTATTATATATAGAGAGACATTTTCAGGGATTAAAGATGGAATCAGTTAAAAAGGTGATCTTGTAAAAATGTAGTGAACCTAGCAGTCAGATTCTCTGTGTTGATTTTAGCCCTTTCGTGGAGCTGTCCCAATTGGAGCGTATGGATTGTGACTGAGGGTCAGGAGAGCAGTGGCCTGCAGATCAGAGGCTGGATTAATTGTTGACACTCTCCCAGTCCAAACAAAGCCCTCACAACCCCCATTACAAACACACACACGCGCACACACGCACTCTCTCCCTCCCAACTACACTGGGGTCCTGACAGACACTTTGATTTATGTCTCGCCACCAACAAAAAAAGAGAACAAAATCAATTGGCTATTACCGCACTTAGCACTGGGCTGTCACCACCTGGGAGTGGAGTGTTGAAAATAAAAGACAGAGTCCATACAACACTTCCATACCACTCCATATACTCGTTCCCACTGGGGAGACCAGATCTGTGCTCAATCTCCATATACACAGCCAGTCTCCAAACTGTGTGTCTGTAACACTTGTGTTAAGGGGCAGCGGTAGCTCGGAGGTCAGAGAAGCTGGCTTGTGACTGAAGTGACGATGGCTGAAATTACCAGACGGGCTGTAAAACTATCGGTGGAGAAAGCAGCAACCACTGCTACAACACCCCTGAGTAAGGTTCCATTCCTCATCTGGACATTTCCAGGTGTCTGTGACTGTGAGAATATGGAACACAGTGCTGAAGAAACAGACCAGTCTTTCAACGTTATATATATATATATGAAAGACCCTGTTGCACTGAATCTGTAACAGGCCGTTTTCAGACATGAACTCAGGATGATGTCCAGACCTTCTTCAGAGTTTGCCTTTTACTCATAATCTGAAAAGCAGGAGATGCTCCGCTCAGACAGTTCCACAACACAGCGGCCTTCAGAGCATCGGGTGATGGGTGGTGCAGAAGTCAGAGGTAGGACGTGATGTATACATTTTTCAGAGATCAAATGTTTTTGTTCACAGCACATGGACACTGGTGTCGGCACAAAAGCTCTCTCAACATCTCGTCAGTGTCTTCTGCGGCACTACTACTACACTACACAAAAATCTGTTCTGTTCCCTGACATAGTACAACCCTCTTAGCTGTGAATGAAACACCCTCTCTTAACTGTTGCTGTTCCCCTTCACCTTCCCGTGACCCTTCTGTCTTACACTCATAATTGTCCTGCTGTATTTAGATATTTTTATTCCCAATGGAAGCTATTCCAGACATGCATCACCCAAGCAGTGGAGGGATATTTTTATGGTGAAGGTTCAGGGGGGTGGGGTGCCGGGAGGTAGAGGGTTAGCTGCTTGGAAAGGCCAGGGATGTTTGATTTAGTGACCAATTTCGATACAAAACTGAAATAGAGAAGCTCTCAAGCTGTGAAGCAAGTTGTATACAGTGGGAGACTGTGAGAAAAAGCCATTGTGACTAGAAAAAGTTTCAAGAGAGAAAATGGAGAAGTAAAAACAAGAACTAAAACACCTTTTTTTTCTTTTCCCCATTTAGGGGCGTGCAAACTGGAGTACAGTTGTCAGCGGTAAAATGGGCCACACTGCATTACTATCAGCCCCCCCCCCCCCCCCCCCCCCCCCCCTCCATGTCATCTTGTCCCTAGCCAGCACAGGAACCATGTCTGACCCAACAACTGTGTGTCTGCCAACTGGAATGCAGACCAGGGTCAGTGGCGGGGGCCTCATGGCCTCCTAGGGACTATTCTGAGAGAAGGAGCTCATCTCTGTTCCAACCCTATACTGGCGTCTTGTGACTGTGGTTAAAAATGGCCCTATGTGCTCACTGGCTCTAAAACACAATCACTCGCTCTCCCTCATCCTCTCTCTTGCTCTCCCACTCACAGAGGGACATCACTGGTGGGCGGGAAATTGGAAACTATAGGGACGTGAAGCCAGAGACTCTTCATGTGTTTCCCTAAGTGTCTATTATTCCATGCTTTTTCGGTGTTTGTCACAGGCACCATCAACTAACAATGACTAAATATTAGGCTAATGATCATTTTGGGGGAAAAGTTCTATGATAATATCTTATCGTATGGACAGCAAATCTTCAGAGGTGTTAAGCCAGTACAGCTTGGTATTAGGTGTATGTACAGCTACATACATGCGGACACACCCACACTTGCGGCGTGTGTTTGAGTCCCAGCAAAGGAGCACATTTTCAGCCTCAGAGACATTACGCTCATACATGTCGCACAGTTAAAACTTACAAATCAACTTTGTGTCCGTCCATATAGTACCAAGTACCAACCAACCCACTGACTATACACTGTAATCACTGTGTATTTAGCGTTATCTTTAGAGGGCTGGCCCTGTGAGTTCTCTTTACGACACTGTAAACTTTAACTGCCTGGGTCTTAGTGCTTTAGCTCCAGTCCAGCCACCCGAGGGAACCAGGGAGCTTACAGAGGGAGCTTATGGGATTGAATGGGAGAAAGCCACTGTTGTCCATCTCAACAGCAGCAGCAACAGCAGCAGCAGTGGCAGCAGGACAGCTCACAGCCAGATATTCTGACACTGCCATGTAGTTGTTAAGGCGACAATTTTATTGGCAGCCAAGCATAACCAGAAATATATACTTGTACGGCCGGGCTGACCAATACGGCAAAAATTCAAAAAAGGAAGAAACATCAGTCGATATTGATAATTGTCAAGCTACATGTCAATTAATTAAGCAGATCTTTGCTCCTGAGTGAAGGGTGTAGTTTAAAAAAAAAAATTATAAGCAGAAAATAACAAACACGTGATAAACCCCAAATATTTACAAATCTGAAGTAGATTAATTGTGTGTTATACATACAAAAGGACAACATGAACAGAAGAAAGAGTTAACTCTTTCTAACCTCCCAACCTATGCGTCAGACATGCTCAAACAACTACTCCCTGTAATCTGGTCAATCTGGATAATAGTGGATGGATAAACCGATGCCCAGTACCATAAAATGATAGCTCCGTGCCTCTTCAGCTCCAGTTGGCTTTTATTTCCAACTCTGCGTGTGATGAAGAGGCTTCTTGCTGTTAAATCATCTATTTCATGAGTTGCTGGCACTCCAAGGAAAAAAGAAGCTCAAGTAGGCTATTAGAGCCTGGCTGTGTTAATGCAGCCACCCATTAAAAAATCCCCATAGAGCTGAGGAAAGTGGACTCATGCACATTATATGTGCACATACCCACAGAATCACACCCTCGGAGAAATATGCATCCAGGCACAAAAACCTGTGCCTATATATTATTACCTTAACTATTACTAAATATGTGGAATCACGGTCACAGCCCACTGCATCCTGGTGTATAATTACAAACAATGCACTACACAAAAATCAATAATTTGTTGAATATTTTTCTTGCACACTAGTGATTCTTATACGTTGGGAGTAAACAAAATCTGAAACAATGATACAGTGCATACACACAGAAGTTGTGCAGCACATACCCATAGAGACACCTGTTGTGACACTCAGATTGCCACAGCCCCAAGATAGACGGCCAACTCTGAGAGGGCTTGCTCATGCGAGTGACCTCCTGGGGCCCGGGACAGAGCTGCCTTCTGGTGCTATACAAACAGGACTTTTATAGGCATGTTTACGAGTGGCTTGTCGTAGTGTTTTGGGACAGGCTAGGCTGAGCCAGGTTGAGCCGAGCTCGGGGAGGGGGCAAGGTTTGATGTCAGGCAGGACAGCACAACCCTGTCTGGGCGTCTGGGTCATATACCATGGCCTCTGCTCTCTCTGGTTTCAGCTCAGGTTGCTGTTTCATGTGCGCTCTCCTGCAGGGGGACACTAACTATCAACATAGCTCCTCTGTGAATGGCATAGGTCATTGCACACATGTGGTTGTAGGGTGTCTCCTTGGTGCACGCAATGGATCATGCAAAGAACCCACCCCACTGTGAAAATGAATCTTGTAACTAAGAGCTAAACACGCTGCAAAAAATGAGAAAACATGGCTATATTGCTTTGGTCGATGCATTGATGTCACAATGGCATCGAGGTTTACATTGGAGGACGGGATGAGCTTTGAGCCAGGGCACAGTTGCTTTCTAAGCCTCAATATTGTGTAGTATTACCACAGCTGTGCTACAGGCCAGATGAGGCCCTGACCTGTGGGCTGAGGAATCATTATGGGCTCATAAAGGGCCCTGCGCCAAACCTCCACTCAGTAAGCCTGGATCCACATGGAGTCAATGCAGCTGATTAATTAGTCTAGCAATCAATGGGCTGTGCCTTCCATCTACTGATTTCCACTAGTATTTTGCCCAGGTACTGCAGCAATTACTTTGCATGTAGAAACGTACGCACGCAAACACCTACGGACACACACACACACACACGGTATGCAAGAAATCATGCATATCTATAGACACACAAATGCACACACAAGTCATCACATGTGTTTCTCCTCTTACCAAACACATATACTTGCCTAAAAAATAATAATGAGACACAAAAACAAAGAAAAACACTTGGAATGGGGGATAAGGGGCGACAAAGGGAAAAAAGCTGTGGGAATAAGTACGAAAGTTCTCACCTTCAAAGCAGTGAGAGCAGGCTGGCTGTCAGTCAGGAGAGGGAGGTGCCATTTGAAGGATCAGTCATCCTTGACAGTGCTGTCATGGAGAGCCTTAATTAGCCAGGATTACTTCCTCACTTAATGAAGCATGCGCTTCTTCGTCTCGGCCCGAATACCACTCTCCCCTTTCCCTATTTTTCCCTCCCTCAGGTTTTCTCCTCCGTCTATCTCCCTCACTCATCCTCTGTGGCTGCTCTGTGTGCTTCTCTCCAGGCAGGCTGCTCAAACCGCTCTTCATATTGGAGACTTCTCGCATCCCCTATCATAGACGCTCTGTCACTTCCACTAACCCAAGAGGGTGTGTTCACTCCCCCTCTACTCGCTTTCTCCCTCATGCACCCTGAATTCCTCCTCAACTGTGGCTAAGACTTTGCCAGATTTTTCCTCCACCGCTGTCTTTGGACAGTCTGACTGGCAGACCAGCACGTAGTCTGACTAACAAACTTATTGAATAATTAATGATGTGGTCTTTTCCACGTCGCGGTGGTGCTGCACCAGGTGATGTCGTCTTTGGTGAAACTTCAGAGGGGTTTCTATTGCCTCTCTCGTCTCATATGCCACTTTGTTAATTTTCAGTTATCAAACACACATGCATTGCAATATGTTGAAATCACATGAAGTATTTAAAGCTGTAGGAGAGCAGAAGAAGATGGAATAGTTGAGTGTGAGGATGGTGTGGGAAGGGAGTTGAAAGTTGTGAAAGAGAGGGCTGACTAATAAAGTGGTGAGAGGATGGGCAGAGTATGAGGAGGGGAGCAGGAGGAGGAGGAGAGAAGTGAAGGCGAGGTACAGGCTCAGAAGAGCAAGGAGAGCAATTTGCCGCCACAGCGCACACAATGTCCCCTCCATGCCTGTGGGCCATGTGAAGACTGCTCCTTCAATTACACTTCACACTGGTCAGGGGGAAAGAGATAGACGAAGAGAGGCAGACAGACAGTGAGGGTAGGAGATGGAGGGAGAGACAAAAACAGATATTGGAAGAGAGATCTCAATGGAGATATAAACAATGAGCTTCCGATAAAACAAGGCTAAAAGAGCAGATCAGACAGGATGTTCCTGGGTCCAAATTTAAAGTAATATACCATGAATATTCAGCAGTTAGTATTGATGAATTAGCCTCGATGAAGATACAGAAATGTTTGCCTGTTCAGTTAACAATTGTCGAGTCAAGAAAATCGATCATTTGTTTTCCTGAATACCGAAAACTACTGACAAATGTGCCTGACAAGGACCTCTAGTGGCCATGCATTTCTGCTTTGATTTGATAGTGAGAGGTTTACAGCTTGTGACACAGGAGACAGCAAGAAGTCAATGTTTTCCTCTGACCACAATCGTAACTAGGTTACAGAGCTTGTGGAAGGCAAATTTAAGGAACCGACAGAGTAGGGCTCGGCAATATGGCAAAACATTATATCAAGATAAAAAATATTCATATCAGTCTACATCCATAATTATCACTATTAATGTCACATTGTCATTTCTTTTAAGTTTAAGGACTGCTTTTTGCTTGTAAGTGAAGGTTGTGGTTTTAAAGTCTTGAAAAGCAACAAAACATTTTACAAGTCTGAGGTAGATCAAGTCTGTGTTGAACCTCCTCACTGTATTTGCATAATGCATCAATACATTTCAATATATTTTGTTATATTGATGAAAATGATATGCACTTCCTTAAAGTCCAATGACATACAAGAAACAGTTTTTAAAATTGTTTTGGAAAAATAGATGCAATTCAGACTCACTTTTATATTTCCTACAATGCAGCATTACTGCGTATTTCCTACCAAATAAACCACCACATCTATCAAACTCTACAGGCCAAAGCGTAACACAGTTTTCGGTGAGCATTTGTTGTCTCATAGCTCAAACCTGGTGACATCATCAGGGGGATTTTCTCAGACTTTAAACCATCTCCATGTGTTTGTCCTTTTAAAACAATATCTAGGGCCCTGATCATATCTAATATTAACGTTCCTGTTAAGTGATCCGTTCACTAAGTAGAAGCTGGAATGTACCAAAGTTTAGAATGCATATGAGATCCAATTACTCAAACCATACGCAGAGGTGATCTGGGATTTATGTGGGAATATTGTTTTAGCAGTGTCAACACAAATGCGTCAAAATTGAAGGACTGACTACTGAGCAGACTGGCCTGCTACAGTTTGGGATTATCTGAAAATAGCATTACACTTCTCAGTGTTTCACATACGCTGATTTATTTGTGGCCACTTATTTTCTCAGCCCCTTCTGGCTGAGAATACCACTGACAATGGACACATCTGTATACTCAGATTGGCTAAAACGTAATTTGGACTTTGGGAACAGAAATTACATTAGTGTTTATTTGCATATAGAGCAGGGAAGTGAGATCTGATCACAAGTGATCACAGGAGACACTAGGAGAGGTAATGTAATGCCAGGTGTGAACTGACATTATGTGTAATCAGCCCACTTGAGATGTGTGTTAGTACCAGGTCTGAGCAGGGTTTGGGATTGTTTTTTCACACAAATGCATCGTTCCCCTCTGTAAAGATGGAAACAGGACCACCCCTGGTCCAACATGCTTCTACTGCATCTCGCATACACAGGAGAGTGAGACATCCAGGCCACATTGGACAGGACAACAGGCACAGAGGGACCGTGAGCAGGCTGCTGTCAGCAAGCCAGATGAAGTGATACAAGGACCACATTGAGGTCGCTAACATGGCTAACAGATATGAAGCCAACAGAGTGGCTGAGTGAGGCTGACAGGAGGGCATGTTCTAATAGAGGCCACAGTCAAGATGGAGGCTGGCTCCCTGTCTTCCACCGCTCCCTCCCTCCTCAACACGTCTCCTCCAAAAAATGCCCACCAGGCATGGGCCAGCTGCTGAAGAAAAGGAGGAGGGATGTAGAGGGCTGGAGGGATTGAGGGATGGAGGTGGAGGTTTGGGAGTGTCGAAGGGGCGGGGGTCTGGGGGGTGTCTGTATCAATCAGTCACAGGCTGACAGCTGACTCCTGTGCCCGCCATGGCCACGGGCAACTGACCAGAACCAGGCCAGAGCTGGCCAGCTGTGTGCGTGCGTGAATGTTTGTCTCTCATACATACACACATTCATACACAAGCACACAAATTTGTATGTTTCATCTTCCACCCAGCACTAGCCATATCCTCGCCATCTCTCTACCTCACCCTGCTCTCCCTGCCTCCCCAACCTGTCCGTGACATCTTACAAGTCAATCAATCAGTTTCAGCGAGCTGGCATGAGAGCACTGCATTCATCCAGAGCACACCCTGCCTGTCATACTTGCTGAAGTATTTTTATTTAAACTGACCTTCAAACCGATCCACTTTTCTGCCTCTGTAGCAGCTCAAGTATGTGTAGCAACATAAGAGAGTGTTCGGCGAGAGAAGAATGGCGGAGGGAAGGCAGAGAGCAACATCTGGTGTCTTTCAGTTCCACCCTCAGCAGCTTTTTACCTGGGCTCCTGGTGTCTGAGAACCTGCTTCTGGTATGCCCTCAAAAGTCATTTCATCTCTATCCATGAGTGTGTGTGTGTGTGTGTGTGTGTGTGTGTGTGTGTGTGTGTGTGTGTGTTCTCTCATGTTGAGATTCTCTTTTGAATGTATGTGGTAAACCAAATGAAGCTGCTTTGGTGGTTTGTTTTTAGTGTGTACTTTTGTTTAATGCAATATATTATATGTATACATACACACACATATATGTATACATATATAGACATACAGTCACATGTTATGCAACAACAGGGATAAACAGTGACAGTTTAATTATCATAACTAGATGTTGTCTGCTGCAATTTGTCAGAACTGTCCACCTTACTCCCACTTCCATCGAGATTCTTGAGTTCCATATGTTTCATTGTTTATTCTTCGCTCTATGGTCTCTCTCTCGGCAAGAGAGAGAGAGAGAGAGAGAGAGAGAGAGAGAGAGAATAGTTGCCCCCTTCCCATCCTCCCCTCAGATCTACTTCAGATTCCGGGGGGGGACCTTGTGTTCCTCAAGTCTGTTATTTGGCCTGATTTTACCCCCCCTCATCCCCATTCTTCAACAAACTCCCCCCGGCCCCTCCCTGTCGCGGCCCCACAAGCCTCCCCACCACCACCACCACCCCCTCCGGCTTCTGACAGTACCTCAGCGGGAGAGCGCAGCACTGATGGATGCCACAGATGGGCCTTTCCCTTGGAGCTCCCAGCCTCTGCGCAGTGTGTGCTCGGCGGGGTCAGAAGCCAGGCCTCCCCATGAAATGCATGTTGTAACAGGAAACAAAAGAAGGGTCCCCCCCCCCCCCCATCCTCACCAACAGACATTGCAACCCCCTTTAGACTCCTATCCCCCCCAAAAAAAGGAGGGAAGCTGAGGAGCTGGTCAGGGAGGAGGGGTGCTGGAGGGTTAAAAGTCGGAGAGGGAGGGTCACGGAGAAAAAGGAGCGGCACTTTAGGATGAAAACAAGAGAAGATGTAAGAGGACCTTTTCAGCTGGGGTGCCGCATGGACAACTTTGCTCTCTCACACGGCGCTTGATTTTTTTTGGGCTCTTTGTTTGGTGTGTAATTGTGTCCCCGCCACTGTGTGGGAGCACAGCTCTCACGCTAATGCACAGAGTGTATTTTTAACTGGCCATCACCAAGTGTGTACATGTGCACTTGTTGTTTGTTGCACTGTGACATACAGTTGTTGTTCTGTTGGAAGTCCGCCCACACTCCATCCAGTCCTCAGCAGTGACATTGCCTGTCAGTTTGCTGAATAGAAACGTTGAGTGACATTGAGAGACAGGCCCTCAATGTGCATCTCCTCCAGTGTGAAGGAAAAAAGCTTTTGATGCTTCGATGTAACTGCTAGCAACACTTCACACTCACTGAGGGAAGCTGCTGGATAGAGCCTCGAAAGGATTATGTAATTGCCCTTTACAATCTGATACTGTGGATTAATAAGATTGATTACTGATGGATACATGTAGATGGATGCACGGATAAATAGTCTTGTATGCACCAGAAGAATCTGAGGGACAGTGAAAACGAATAAGTAATGAGGTAACAGGTAAATACACATACAGCCAATATTTTAATCATAAAAATAGGTGGGGGGGGGCTTGCACTCAAGGTCATAGGTGTATGTGTGTGTGTGTGTGTTTGTGTGTCAGTACATTACGTGTGGCCGTTTGTAGAAACAAAATGGAGAGAATTGGCATTGGAGTCCAATCGCAGTTTGCCTTTCACAGATCCACAACAAAACAGGATGTTCTACACAGATGCGTTCGCAACTCTGTTCTTAACTCCGCTGCGGAGATCACGGGATTTTCTTAACCACACACAGACACAGTTGTCAACTCTTATCACTACAAACTCGCTTGACGAAGCATCATCAACCCCACCCGATTTGCTCGTGGTGAATCCAGCGGGGATCTCCTGCTGTGTTCACACATTGACTTCTCCTGGATTTCTAAAGACATTATACTAGGAGGCTAGACAGAAAAAGTCCACAGAAACTGTGGATCCTTTTACTCTGATAGCGCACGCACACACACGCACACACACGACACGCACACACACACACACACCCCTCTGGAGAACATACAGAGGGACTACGGAGTTCAGTGCATGTCTGAAAGCAGCATAACAGTCATTGTGCGTTGTCAAAGGAGGGAAGCGATTTACTTCATTTGCTTGTGCATTGTCCAGTTGCACATTACACAGATTGATGCGTACATATAGTGCATAAATGGACCTCCCACCCTCTCTCTATCTCTCACTGGGTGGCTGCACTGCGCTTTGTGTGTGTGTGTCTGTGCAGCATTAGGTTGAGCTAAGCTGATCCTAGTTAGATTCCAGCCTGTTGGAGCTGTGAGTCGCACCAGGCAGCATAGCCAGCCTCTGGCTATCCACTAAATTAAAGGCCTAATGCACAATCCTTCGTGCAGGCTGACAAACTAATGAAATGGAGAAGTAGGGGCCCCTGGGAGGATTGGGCGGCAGATGAAGACGGCTCCAATGAGGGATTCAACCCAGGAGCAGCCTCCCCATCGTGTCTTATCCATCCACAGCTTCCTATCACACTCTTACTCTCTTGCTCCTTCTCTCAGTTGTTCTTTATTTTCTCTCTCACATTCTCTTGCATTAAGCGGAGGGTGTCAACTGCATGTCTCAGTGTACGGGTAAGGAGCCATACAGCTCTGCAGTGGGCAGCGTGTATGTTTGTGTGTGGACAGCACTGTGTCTGATCATCCAGGGAGATGGGTAGGTGGGGCCGATTTTTTTGGCAGGGGCCTGTTTTTTTTTTGCTACCAAACATGACGGTGTGCCCACAGAGGCCTGAACAGACTTAACCCACTAACCTTGAAAGAGGTGCATCGTCTATAAATAACTTCCACCAATTAAAGCTGTTTTTCTGAGTCCTCCCCACTGAGCCTGGCACCTCGGAGTCCCCGACGACTCATCTCTAGAGCAGCGCAGCACAGGAGCCACCACCCTGCTAATTAGAGTTGCTATCATTCACCTGCCCCTGTCTTGCTGCTTGGCCCTGCTGTCTCTCTCGCTCACAGACACACAGACACACACACACACACAGCTATTATACATGCACATGACATATAAATGCAAAATACCTGTGTTCACTCACAAAAAAACACGGCTATAACACAATATCTGAGGCAGAGGATTAGCCCTGAGGAGATGACTCAGTACTTTGCCCACTTGTTCGACATGGCTGCTTTATCAAAACTGCCAACAACATGCGACACGGAGAAATTTAACATTAAAAGAGGATGCGTCACAGGCCTCCAGTGCTTTTGGCAAGTGAGGAAAGGCAAATGGAGGCAAGAGAGAGAGAGAAAGAGAGAGCGCTACAGAGGGAAAGGGCTGCATTACGCTTTAATTGCCATCGCTATTAATTAGAAGTCTTGGAAATCTGTTGCGGGTTGGGTCTTTTCTCCCCCCCTTCCCTCCGGTTTGTCGTCCTTATGAAGCTATCTATTAACATCTTAATTGCCGCCTGGTCGGCCGTGTTGTGCTGTGGCAGCCGCGCCGAGTATAACAGCCTCCCTGACATCCAATCCTGGAGGCTGGCTGACTTCTTTGCTAGACGACTGGCTGACTGGAGGAACCTTTTGGCCGCATCATTAATGCAAACAACAAACTATCTAATCTGCAGGCCTGCACAGTGCAATGACTGTCTATGAGCAGAATGAGTGAATATTTGAGACAGAGAAATGTACTGAATAGTGTCTACCAGGAGGTAAAAAGGGACTCTCGTTTATCCCTCCACTCATGTGTTTGTCATTGTCACGGGTGTGAAATTGGTCAGTCAGATGCTGATGATGAAGTGGCTGAAATGTAATGAATTCTATCTAGCCCATAAGTGGTTGACCTAGGGTTGATCAGAGGTTAACACCACTTCACCCCTAAGACAGGTCCCATTAGCAATTATATTGTGCATTAACAATCACCGTTTGTGTGTGGGTTAATCTTACAGTTTGTGAATCGCCTCACATGTGTGTGTTGGAGTGTCCTTTTTCGGGTGTGCTATCAGTGCATAACTTTTGCACAAATATGATACCGGCTTCATGATTGAGCCTAAGCATGAAGAATGGTTTGTGTGTCACTGACACCCACAGACAGACCCCAGCCGGGGACTGTCAGTCAAACCCTATCTGTCTATCATCTGTCTCTCACCAGCCTGCAGTCGGATGTGTTGTGCTAAATGGCATTTTTACACATTAATGCATTTGATTACACTGAGGGATGGACGGAAGGCTCTGGCAGCTTCACACGATGCTCTACCCCCCCCATACTCACCAACACCATGCACCACGCCCATTAACACACACATTTGCTAATAAGCCTTGCTTTGACATTTGAAGTAACATTATTAAAGGGCTTATTTGGAGCACAGAAGCCCCAGGCAGGAGGTTCCTTTCATCAGGTAGGCCAGGGCAGCTTGAGACTGGAGGGTCAGGTAGAGTAGGGGGCTTAAGGAGGGAGGTGGGGGGTGGGCTTGGTGTCACCAGAGCCCCTGGGTTTGACATTCACAGCACAACAAACAGCAGAGCTGGATGCTGGGTTGAATTTCCATCTATGTACGCATGACAAAGACCCTCCCTGCACACAGCCACCCACAATCCCACATATGACCTTTCCAGAATACTGGGGTCAACTTCAAGTTTTTGTTGTTGTTGTTGCTGCTGCTGCTTTGGCATCGACTCAAAAGAATAGACGACAATATTGCAACTTTAAACTTTTGAGGTCGTTGTCCTCTCAGTAGATCTCTTGCCTTTTGGCTCCACGCTGGAAAAAACTGAGAGTTGGAGAAGTGGGCAGGCTGTCTGGGTCAGTGCTGAGCTGCACACTTATAGAACCAGTTCCAAATAGTGGCAACATGTTGGGTTGTGGGGATCAGGATCAAGGTAATCACCTCGCTATGGCTCCCTATCTTTCCCTGGTCTTAAATTATTGGTATGTTACATGTGTGTGTGTGTGTGTGTGTGTGTGTGTGTGTGTGTGTGTGTGTGTGTGTGTGTGTGTGTGTGTGTGTAAAAATCATTCAGGCAGGAAAGTAAGTGTGTACATATTGTGTTGCTGCTGCATTTTGTGTATCCAAATGTGACTGTCTGAGTGTGTTTTCATGTGCCAGTGCATGAAGTGTGTGTGTGTGTGTGTGTGTGTGTGTGTGTGTGTGTGTGTGTGTGTGTGTGTGTGTGTGTGTGTGTGTGTGTGTGTGTGTGTGTGTGTGTGTGTGTGCATGTATGTATACAGGTTAGATGGGGCTCACAGGGTCAGGAGATGCTGCAGGGCTCTGCTGACGGCTGCAGGAAACCAATCAACCTTGTCTGTGTATTCCCCGACCCGTCGTTTTCTTAATGACCCGCCCTGACAGGCCTGCTGCAGCCCTGGCCAAACCTCCCTGCAACGCTCAATGGATGACCGGCCCCCATCAGCAACATGCTAATGACCCAAAGAGAGGGAGGAGGGAGGGTTGTATGGAAGTGAGAGGAGAGGAGAAGCACCCTGTATATACACTATATTATCATAAGCGGACCCGTCGTAATTCTGCCTACGCTTGCTTACAATGAAATGAACTAGCTTGCATATTGCCAGTAGTGTGATTTGAGATCACATGCCAAAGTTCTGGAATCAGAGGCGTGACACGTAGTGCCACGGCTTCAGTGTGTTTCCCGCTGTTCTGGTTCTAGTTCTGATGTTCAGATCATCCCAGCAGACATTAATTCTTATCTTTTATACAGAGCGTCACACTCTAACCCTGTAAATGGAGCTGTCAAATGATTTTCATTGTTTGTTCCACTGGTTCGAAAGTTAGGGTTTGGATAACATGGCTTCATGGTGTCTTAATTATCTTCTTCTCAGAAAGCGCCATCTCCATCCTGTGTATTCATCTATGTCTTTTAGGATCTGGGTGTGCGGTGAAGAGAGGATCAAACATCATGTCAATATTTATAAGTAGTAGTAGATAAGAAAGTAGAAACAAGATGAACTTGACTTCTTGTAACAAATTGAATTTCAACGAGGTCAGGATGCTTCTATCACTGGTGAAGGAAACACTGAGGTGGGTCTACCTATCACAGCATTTCACTGTGGAGAAACAAAGGTCAATCATCTAAGCCCATAATTACTGCTTTTATTTACAGCCGCTGCTACTATAGCACATGCTTAAAGGTATCGACTGTGAGTTTTAATTAATGTCTCTCCTTGAAGTTGCCAATTTAGAAAACCACCATCTCTATGTCACTTGTTTTGATCTGCCCGTCTACAAATAGCACAAAGAGAAAACATGATGAAGGTGAACTCCAGCTGAGTGAGGATGCAAGTGTAGCAGAGCCCAGAGTGCTAGTGACTTTGTAACATCAAGACCTTCAGTATAACGGTACCAACCAAATCCAATGCTTTTTATAGTTTGGACAAGTTATATGCTTTTAAAAATATAAATATACACAACGTTCATTGGAATATTTGTTTGCGTTTAGTGTCTGCTCTCTAGGTCTGAATTCCTGCCTATTCTAATTAGGTTTATACCCGGACAGGGCTCAAGAGCTCAAGAGCCCTGTCCTGGTACCAAATGGTCCTGGCGACCATTTGAATCGCTCATATGACCAAAAATCTGTGAAGCGCGACTAAACATTTAGCTGGTGTGGCTCTGTATTTGAACGAATCGTGTTGCCTCCTCATCCCATCCTCTCTTCTGAGTTTACACTCACACTCAGAACAGATGCAGCAGTCGGTTTGTACCATGTAAGAGTCTCTGTCTGAGTGCCCCCCCCCCCCAACACTGTTTAACAATAAACACTAACGATTGTCACAAGTTATCAGGACCTGAACAGCACTGAAGTTTACTTTGTGTTTGTTTGATTCGCTCCACGAAACGTATAATGGATTTAAACTCATGGAAGAGAAGTCTATCTTTTTGCACACACTCTCTACTACACACAAGACAAGATGCACACAGCCAGGAAATCAGCGTTAAAGTGACCAGAACGATCCGGATTAATGATGCGACAACATCAATTAATAACTAAATAAATGTGATTGTAAGTGTGAAGAGCAACAGAGACGAGCAAACTTCACAAAACGTCAACACAATCCTAAAGCAAACGCTGGAATACCAACCTAATAAAATTCGAATAAAAAATAACCATCCTGTTTACTGTTTATGTTGTGTGAATAGTAAATTCACACGTTGTTGCTGCATTGCTATCTTAAAGCAGTAGAAAGGGATGCACGACTGACCAACAAAAATCGATTGGCCTTTGTTTTCAAGTGCAATTAGAAAACAATATGCTATTATGACAGGTTCATATTATCCGTACAGACAAGCACCACAACCAATTGCCAAGTTATGACGTACTTTGGTTTAGCAACTTTAAAATCAACTTTTTTCCCCCTTGACAAATAGCCGACTGTGGTCAGGTTATTATGTCTCAATGCTTTTATTTTCCTCAGTTTTATCTTTTGTCTTATGAAGCCGTCCTTTGTTGATTTTTTGATAATAGACAAAACCTAACATTTTCCTTCGTAGTGCACAATACCAACCCATTTATATTGCTGCCACCTTGAAGCATCTCATAGAGTTTGTTTGCTATTTCTGCCCCTTACTTACACAACTTAGATTTGCAATTAAACTAAAACCAGTCTGTGCTTGATCAGACATGGAGACATCCCTCCATCCTTTCCCATGTCAGGACATCTATCCAGCCAGCCAACCTCACTGCTCTCCACTTCCCACACCTGTTCTGGGCTGTCTGGTCATTGAAGTCATTGACCTGAAATCTGATAGCAGTCAATGAGCCGGCTAAAATCGGAATCCACCGCTGCAAGCACACACACACACTTAATAATACTGTTTACGTTAACAGCATTAACACAGAGGAGGAGAGAGGGCGGCTGGAGGGAGAGAGCGAGGGAAGTAGAGAAAGCATGACTGAGGATGAAAGAAAATAAAAAAAATCTTATCTATCACTGAACATGTAGATTTTTTTTCCTGTTGTACGAGACACAGACACAGCTGCGTATGCAATTCATCATCTTTTATTTAGAAGATGTAGGGAGAGACATAAAGCCAAGTAAGATGAAATGCGTCTCTGGAATAAATTGTGACTATTCCATGTTTTCTCTCAGTGATAGAACTGTATTTCATTCCGTGTCATTATGATGTTGCCAGAATCCCCTGGCAGGCACAGGGAGGTTTGGGACTTTTAAGCCGTTTGTTTCATCTCAGGTATTAACCCCAATTTTATACCTACGCAGTGAGATAATCATGGTTTCAAGCTGTTAGTGTTTTCTTCACTCACCAAATCTACACACTTTTAATCCCTGGAAACTAATTAAGATTTATATAATTATCATTTTCGCCAGTTTAGTTAAGTCAGTGCGTGTGTGCCTGAGTTGTGTGTGTGAGAAAATCAAGGGAGAGGAAAAAAGAAGGACGCTGCATAAGAAGAAACTGGGGGAAGGCATGTGGAAACCCAGCATCTTTAGGAGGAAAGTGAATGGAGGTAGAGCGTTAGACAAGGCTTCCTTTATGTGTTTTGGGAAGGCATCATGCTGCTGCAGTGCTTTGGGTGGGCACTGACTGACCACCCCCCTGACACCCTTACCACACAAACACACTCACAAGTTCACGCTATCCTTATTAGACTTTGCATTGACTTCCATTCATTGTGAACAGCCAAACCACAACCTCATCCCGAACCTTAACCATGACCAATTCATGCCCAACCCGAACTTTAACCCAACCACAATTCAAATCTTACCTCTAACTTAGACCACGACCTCAGAATTTAAATTTAGCCTAATTTGGTCATCATGAGGTCTCCTGGTCCTGATAAGGTCAGTGTTTATACTTGAAAAATAAGTACTCACATGAATACCTCTATCTCTGTGAGGACATTCATTGACATAATCCAGTCACTAGCTCCCTACCCTTTACCTTAGCCATCCCAACTAAATGCCAAACCTCAACCCTTGCTCTCACCCACACATTAACCAAATTCCATAACCGTAACCCTAAAACCAAGTCTTAACCCTTAAACAGCCGTTTGAAATTTGTAAGGAATGGCCCAAATATCCTTGCTTTCCCCAAAAAACATGTCTCCAACTCACATAACTCAAACTGGTTCTCATAAAGATACAAGAACAACTACACTCACACACACACACACCGCTGTCAGACTCTGGAAATACCTCACATTCCTTCCACTTCACTGACTGCTTTACGGCCAAGGAGAGATAACAAAGGAATGGGCAGCCATTGAATACAAGCCCGCAGAGTGGACTGACAAACCTCATTTTTTTTCGACAGAAACCATGGACAGCACACCGTATCTCGCCAATCCCACACAGTGATGGAGTGTACTGTACCGAGGTAGGGTGTACTGCACATCGGAATAAGCCAACAGCCTGGCTCACCTGTTAATCCTATTGAATTGAAACCTCATCCCACTCTGAGCAGCATGTTGGCTCATCCTCGTACCTGGGCTGGACTCATACCCGGCCTGACTCCAGTCCTACCACTCTCCCCTGGGATTAGGTTTTCTCTTTCTCTTGGGCTCAAGTTGCCAGCTCAGGTATACTGAATTCCCTGGGTCTCACTCCTCCTGTTTCACCTCCTGTAACTAGCCTCCTTTACTTTTGCCATGCTCTGGTCATCTATACTATTCACCCCATGAGTCTTCATCAGGATGACAAAGAGGGATGGCAAACACATGCGGTGCTATTCATCCACTTGTATGTTTTGGTCCACTGATGCACAATCAAGATCAAATAGATGATATTGCTTGCACAGGAGACAGCAGATTGATTTCCAGGGCTGGTTCGTTATAGTGTAAGGGGAGAGCTTCACAGTCGGGTGATGTTCCGGCTGAAGTCTCTCCAAACCTCTGCTGTACGTTGGCCAGAAAGCAGGACTGACAGTGGACGAGCACATCGCTCGGAGGTGTGCTTCCCTACGAAACTGGCAGGTGGAAATTCACCTGGATTCAACCCTCCCGACCCAGCTCGAGCTGTCTCTCATCCTCACTTCACTTTCTTACCCCTACTTGACATGTGCAGCCTACCTGGTCACCAATGAAACAGAACCAGAAAGCACTGTCTATTTATATCTTTAACACAGATTATACTGGGATCAGTTTTCCTCCATCCGTCAAATCAATCCATCCAAGACACTTTCTAGTGTGTATTGTAAACTCCTGCAGGATCAGCTGCCCTATCAAGTCTGTAACCGCCAGTGCAACATGTAACCTTTACCTAGGTGGAGAATCTAAGCTGCTGATCCTGGGTTTAGTATCAAAGGTATCAATATCTCAGATTTTCTCAAATGTCTTAGAGAGCTCAGAGCTGTGTTTGGTTCCAGGTTTAGTTGAGCCTCCGGATTCACTAAGTTTGGTAAATAGAGACCACACAACCACAAAAAATACTAGAAACATATATTTTTTTAAAGGTTTGCTGTTCCGTATTACTTCTCTGGAACACAGGTTTTACTTAACAAGTTAGCTCCATTTGACTCAAATCTACAATGTAAAATATGCCATGGAAATAAAATTAGAATGCAGAAGTATGTACAATTAAATATAAATCATAATCAATTTGTGTGTATATATATATATATATATATAAGATAATAGATCAAGATTAAATAAAGAAACCACATAAATTTCCCATACAAACACTTCATCCACCCATCCATTAACTACACCACTTATCCTATAAGAGTCGCAGGGAGGGTGAAGCTAATCCCAGCTGGCACTGGAGGAGAGGCAGAGTGAACTCAGGACAGATCGCCAACCCATCCAGGGTTTCTGTCAGTATCAACAAGGTTCAGACTTTCTGAGACCTTTTAAAGAGTTAATATAAGAAATTCAAGACCTTTGTCCAGATTATTTGCACTTCCCCATTATTAAAGAAAGAGTGAAGTAGACGCTCGGTCTCCACTGTCTTTCCCACAGCCAAGCCAAGTGTGCTCCAATAAAGTCTGAAGTGTACTCCAATAAATTCTGACCTTGGTGTCAGTTAATGGTTCCATATTGGCCTAGTTGATAGTTTCAGTAAAGCATGCCAATATCTGTTATCTCCGAGAAAGAGAACAAACACAGAACAATAACAAACCATGCTGCCAAAGCATTTCTCTTGAAAAAACAAAATGTAAGTGTGACGGAAGTATCCTTAAATGAACATTGACACGTTTAAACCAATATCTATAGACCAACCAAATATCTGATATTTTAATGTATTTAAGTCTTTTTATGGTCAAAACTTCAGATTATAGATTTCTAGACCTATCGGAAACCCTCCCATCACAGGCCCAACATACTCTGCGAAAACAATTCCTTTATCAGTCCTCTCAGTCCTATCTTTCTTTTCACATTCCCTGAAGTTAACAGACTCAGGAAAAAGAAGTGTAAATAATATTGAATTCTCCTCAGTGAAGTGTCCTTTCATTTGTTTCCTACCTGTCCTTTGGACTGCATGGAGCATCCAGATGTGTCCGTGTCCAGACAAGATCCTCAAGCTCTGTGTTGAATCATACAGTTATTTGAATTTTCAGGGTCACTGTTTATCATTATAGACTTTAACCCTCGTGATAACTTCTATGAACTACATTGTTCCATACTCCCTGGTGTGAATAAACCTCATTTTAACACCTGGATCAACACACCTTTATTATTTCTTACAGTATACACAAAATTATTATTGTTATTATAAACTATCAAATCCAGGTTTACTAGATCTACAGCTGCAGGATATAGCTTAGCTTAGCTTCTTAGGCCGCAATTAAACCAGCAGAGTGTAAAGCAACTGAAGCTGATGAGCATGTTTACTTCACGTCACACACACATGTCCGCACTGCGTCTGCTTCAGAAACACACGAGATGTGAGCCGCTGACTCACCAGGAGGATCCACTTAGTCCGAAAGACACGACTCAACGAGTTGGACTCAAACACAACTTCTCTGTCAACGGCGTCTCCACTACACTGTGCGACGTTTATGAGACATCTGTAAATTGTAGTTACAGAATAAAAACCTTTTATATTGGACCCGAAAAAATCTGTAAAGTGGAGAAATGGGTTTTGTTGGACATTTAAGGAGACTTACTTCCTTGAGTTAGCTTTTTATATATACATATAATAACTTCATTTTCAATAGTAGATATGAAATCAAATCAAAGTGTAAAAACAATAGTTTTTGTTTTATGGCACATGACCCAGCATAAAATGTCAAATTGTTATTTTAGCTCCTCATTGGTTGTTGTTCAAGATGTCTCAAGATAAATCTATGGGGTTGCAAGTTGATTGGAACCTAATAGGAAATTATATTAAAACATTTGCTAGAAAATATGGATGGCTTATTGATTATTTGCATTAGAAAGAAGATTCCTCTTTGGTTCACTTGGTCACAACAAGCAATTTCAGGTCATAAGTAAATAATGCTTAAAATGTTTGAGGTCACAAGCCAACAGTTTGAAAACCTCTGTGCTGTACTGTAGTTATGATGGTAGCCAATGTATATCATAAAAAACTGTAAAATGCATGATGTACAATAACAACAATACTTTCACACCAAGTCAAGAAATGTCACAAATAATTTCTTTGTGTGCAGGAAAATGTCATTTATTCGTATTACTCATGTCCCTCAGAAGATTTGAGGGGACAGACAGAGAGGAGGAGTCACTCAGATTTAGCAAAATTTGGGAGATGCATGAATAAATTGGGAGGGGGTTAGCACATCAAGTGGGCGCTGATCTGTGAGCCCAGCAGGAGGCCATGTCCCCCTGGGGAGGGGTTTCCAGGCGTGGCAAACCCTAGGGCCAGGCGCACACAGCCACACAGGGTTAACATGATGGTAACACTGGCCGGCATCAGCCTTGCCTCCTCGCATTGCTACGTCCTTGTAGAACTGCCAGACCTTTGAGTTGGGTGGGAGTGGGGGGTTTTTTGGTTATTTTTTGGAAGACAGTGGGTGGGTGGTGTGGTGCTGACGTGGTCTAGTGGTAATCCCAAATGGCACAGGCAAGGCCCCAGGAAGTGTATTGGGAGCGCAGTGGCGGCTCGGTGTCATGGCCAGCCGGGGCTAATGTGTCAGCTGGGTGATTCCCCAAATCTTCCTCGTCTTGCACCAGGACAGCCCTCAACCACAGTGGACCGCTGAAGATGACATATGCTCCAGGCAGGAACTGACTCTGTGCGTTAGTGCAATACGTAATCTGTGTCACTTCTCACACACATGCATGCCTACATTGCTTTTTTTTCTCTAATAAATAGACGCATTTATGAAAGTGTATATCTGTGTGTAAATATCGGCCTGCCTGCCTGTCACTGCATGTTTGAGTGTATACAGTGCGTGAGTATGAGTTTGTGCGGACCCAGACGGATGGTGGAGAGAGTCTCATTGATGTTGATGCAGTCCAGACATCTTTATTTAAAGCTGATGTGGTTAAAGTAGCCTCTTAAGTCGCTCTTTCCATGCCTCCATGTGAAGAGGTTCGCTAATCGCTCTACCATGTCTGCGTGCAGGACAAGCAGAAGTGTTCCCTGTAGCCTGGCAATTTGATCACAGCTGATTAGAGCCTCGCCTATTGCCTGGAGGCAAACAGGTAGTGCTAGTAGGTTAGTGCTGAAAAGTATATAATAACAGAGCTGTTAGCTCAAAGGCAAAATGTGTCCTGAAATATACTTATAGTGCCAACCTGACTGAGCTGCAGTTGTGGTCCAGGACTGCAGAGCATTCAAACATCCAGTGGGAAATCCATAGAAGTTTGACTTTTTGCAGAAGCAGCAGCTCCTTCCCCTGCTCGCTTGCTCCTCTCCTGACAGAGCTGCTGCTCATCGGGCTGCCTCAGGCCTGTTGTGGCTGGATGCTGCCGTCCAAGCCTACATGTCAGTGTGAGACAGGCTCTCCCTGACCTCTCTAGCGCTGGGGGCCTCCCAGCCCCAAGGAGGGGCCCCCTGCTCCATCACATCCCTTCCAATTACTGACATCCTGCCGCCTTTGAACACACAGGAATCATAGTGAAGAATAGCAGAGGTCAGACTGCAGATGGAGAGGGGTGGAAACGGCAGAGTCTAAGTAAGAGAGAAAGAAAGAGAAAAGGGGGGAGAAGAGTGAAAAGCTATTTGTGTCATTGATGCCTCTGTAGCCCCCTCCACCAACCCTCCATCTTTTTCAAGGCTTCTGACTGAACCCTAATCAGGAGCAACTGTTTCAACAACAAAGACCAAGGGGCAGTGAGAGTTAAAAATGGCCCTCCCATCAGTTAAAACAGAGAAAACAAAGCACACTACATTCCTGAAAAAAGGCAAGTGTGGGTCAGTTTAACTGTGCAAAACATCTGAAAGGAAAATTTGACAATTTTCAATAAGATCCAACATTAGGCCCTGTAGAGGGGATAGGAAAAACTACCAATTGCGTTTTTTAATTAATATGAAATGACATTTCACAGTGTAGTGGATTATAGGGGTGGGGGGTGGGCATGTACTGTAAATAAGCAGCTTGGTTATGGGAATGACAAGAGACACACAAGCTGGGACTGGTTTCAACGTACAGTATGAATGAATGAGTGACTGTGCTCGGGGAAGCGAATGGGGGGGGGGGGGTGCATGCTTGTGCATGTCTGCATGTAGGCTTTGGCATATGAGATTGGTTGGTGCGTCTGGCAAGGGCCCAGTGCCCTTAAACCCAAATTAGCCTTTCCAAACCCATATCCCCATGGCACAATGAAAAATCCCACTCATACACATATGCCCACACACTCACCAACACAAATATGCACACACGCACACTCTTGTAAAAAGAAACACCAATGACCTCACTTTCCCAAACTGTGGTGACCACTGCCAGGCCAGAAATCCCTTTAAGGCCTCCCTTTCAGACGGTAAGCACTGTGCTGCTGAGTAGCCATATCAAGGGTCATGTTGGGGTCAGAATGAGCTGCTATTAGACTGCAGCCGTTCAAGCATAAAAAATGTAATCGTGTTTGTGGTAATAACGCTGCATCAAAGTAGTTTTGACATGTTCACTGTAGTGTGGCAAGTATAAAAATAGCTTCCCTTTATGAAATAAACCTAACCATGTATGCCTTTTTGTATTTTTGCCTCAGCAAATTAGTTTTCGGTGTGTGTGTGTGTGTGTGGGTGTGTGTGTGTGTGTGAGAGAGAAAGTAGAGTTTAAAGAGTGTTGAAAACTATTAGCCTGCTGCGGAGAGGCACTGTGCAGAGAATGAGTGATGAATTATTGAAGTGGCGCTTTGGTGTGAATGAAGTGTTGAAAATGTCCATTGCCACGGAGCACTTTGACGTTCGTGCACACGGCTTTCAATAGCTTGTGAGACGGTTCATGCGTTGGTCCAGACAACGACCCTTCCACGCCTGTTTTGTTTTTTTTCAACCCTAAACAAAACGTGTAAAAGTGGGTACCTGCTCTTCCACCTCTTTCATGAATCTGCACTACCCTCTCCTCCTGTCATAACATTTCCCTTCATTTCCTTGCCCTTTCTTCCTCCTTCTTCATCCTCTCCCCGTCTCTTTTATCTGTCTTTCTCTCTCTTCGCGCCTGCTCTCTTCCAACGGGATCCTCAGCAATTCCTCTTGTTACAGCACATCCAGTGATCAGTCACCGCGATTCCACTCTTTCAAGTCTCCCCTGTTTCAAAGAGCCATTGCCGGTGGGGGGAGAGTGAGCAGGAATTTGAACCGATGCCTCTCGACAGCAGGGCCGCTCCTGCATGTTACACCCCAGCAGCACCAACGGAGGAGAATGGGAGGGCGAAAGAGAGAGGGAAGGGGAAGCCGAGGAGGAGGAGGAGGAGGAGGAGGAGGAGGAGGGCTCTCAGATACACACCGCACATGAAAGTCACCTCGCTCCAACCGGGAGAAATCACGGGCCCTGACGGAAAGGTAACAGCCGGCCGCAGGCACCGGACGAGTTGCTAGGAGACAGGGAAGCGCTGTGTGGTTGACGGGATGCTCAGGCAGGCGGGGGTGCTCACTCAGATGGAGCCCACTGACACGTACAGACACTCTGACGACATACAGCTAAATGTAAACACACTGACACATGAAGGGAGCAGGCGTGTAACAGAAATACACATCATGACAGCCAGATTGCATTCCCTGGATTTACACTGCACAAAGACTTTTTTTTTTCATTTTTTTTTTTTTTTTTATCATATGCCTTAATGTTGATTGGTTCAGCCTCCTGATGTATGTGTCATCGACTGAAGGTGAATACAAGGTGTTGATCAGCACTGTCCACAGAGATGCATGGGTGCACACATACAGGCGGCCCTCTCTCCGGTAGGAAGGTGTTTTATGGTTGTGGATAATAAGATGGCTGCCTGCCTCTCTCCTTGACCCGCCGCTGAACCTGCCATTTTTGACAACTACACTGGAGAGATGTTAGATGGCAAGAGACCAGGCAACTCTACCTGACTGCGTTCAGTCAACAAGAAGGCTCCGGCTCCTGACTCATTCAAGCTCTTAATTTCAATCTCTCCCTCCGACCCAGAATTCCTTCCCCTCAGTTCGACACGTTGGGTCCTGCGAGGAGAGCATCCTGGGGATTAGGCATGACATGATGTGTTTCCGATGATTTAGCCGCCTCACTCCGGTGGTGAGAGGTGCTCTGTGGAATGAGCCGGCCTGCCCACAGATAGTGCTCTTGGATGCAGCAGTGGGGAGGCTAACTAGCCTTATCTAAAGTATTTGGAGGGGAGGACACAGGCGCCTTCGCTTCCATTATATCATTATGTAAACACAAGGCTGTGCCACAGGTTGACGGGCTGTATTTCATAAATCGGCCGAGAACAAGCCTGTCTTGATTAAAGCAAGCTTACATCACTGGGAGAAATCAATCTATTTAATTGGTCCACTTTTGTCAAATATATTAGCTTAAGACCTGCATGAGACCGTTATATTGAAGCGTGTAAATGAATATGCTTTCAGCCGATGCTGTTAAGATTCACTGAGCTTGTTGTCGTGATTTATTA
The DNA here is from genome assembly GCF_949316205.1 of Platichthys flesus. NCBI lineage: Eukaryota > Metazoa > Chordata > Actinopteri > Pleuronectiformes > Pleuronectidae > Platichthys > Platichthys flesus. The sequence continues at coordinate 17,734,344 of NC_084947.1, forward strand.
CGTGCTTACTAAACACGTTCTCCCTCACTTGACCACAGTGCGGCTGACGGGAGAAGAAAAGATGAGAGAAAAGGTGTAAGGACCAACGCAACTCATCTTCAAAGTGGTTCATTTCATGATTGCAGTCATAATGATGCAAGATTGAGGAGTGTGGCAACACTGGCCCAACTGCATATCAAGGCTTCAAAATGTCAGAAAGTCTATAGTGCGAGCTGTAAAAAAAAAACTCGATCACCTGTATTTGCCGCATAAATCTCCCCGGCCTTTTTTGCATATGATCTTCCTTATTTTTTTTTTTGAATCAGACCGGGTTTATCTTCCCCCTCCATGGTTGTGATGTCATGTCAACCATTTTAGCATTCATGGCAGGCCGCAGCAAGGCACAATAACAAGTGGTCTATTCAAATTAAATCAGTAATGGCATTGTCCATATTTCAGGCAGGTCATGCGTTTATATTTATTCAAAGAATGAAGACAGGTCGGTTCCTCTCACAATTATCTCTTTTCATTTAAAGAATGAATGTGCATGTCAGGGCTTCTTTTACTCTCTTTCTCTCTATTCTAAGTCCCCCCCCCCCATCCTCGCTGCCCCCGCCATCACTGGGCGACAGTAGAGGTCGTTAGTGGAAGAGGGATGATGCCAAACTTGACTGGAGTCGGGCCTTATCTCTATTCTTTACACTCTCGCTTTTGTTTCAAGGGCTTTGTTTACACACGCCCCATTAATCACCTTCTGCCTTCCCACAATCCCACAGCATTTAAAGTGGGTGCTCGTCCGGGGGGACAATGTGCGGCACAGGTGCCAGTGTAAATCTCTCTTTCTTCTCCTCTTAAGGAAGGAAATGAAGATTCCCAGACTTCACCTTCTCCTCTCAGGTTTCTCTATTATCTTTTCTTTACTCTGCCCTTGGCCTTGATCACTATCTCGACATATCTCTACAACTCGGCCCAAGAGGGTTCTGATTACCAAACATTTACACGCTGCGCCACTGTGCACAAGTCTATCTGGCCCACCAACGCCACCCTATACGCTGTTTAATTCAGTCTCAACAGCTGACTGACACTGCCCTCATGTCTTGACAGCCGAGTGTGAGCGTATGCAGACAGGATGCTGTTGAACAAACATTAATCACACCACAGGACGCCACAGGCAGAGAGGAAGATGGAGGACAGAGGAGGAACTGCCCGCCAATGGCTCCAAGGGCTGCAGGGTCACCTCTATGAGACACCTCTCCGTAAAGTGCTGTAAACCCCAAACGGTGCAGACAGTCCTCCATCTGCCTCCCTGTAGGATGGAGGCGTGAGCATTGTCTGCCATGTTCCAAAGTGACCACATTTTTCCTTCTTGCCTTCTCAGGGATGGGACTAAGAGACACTCAGACCCCTGCATTCATCCCTGCAATGACTTTGATACTTAGAATATCAATGAATGTCTGGAAATAGGTGCAAACAGCAGACCTTGTTATGCCATAATGAGGATGGAACATGTGAAAATGTGTGAATAATTTTTTGGGCGCGTGCCTCTTTGCAGATACATTGCTGAATTTGAATGTCGGTCTGCAAGAGTATTTGTGCAGTGCATGTACGGGAGCTCAGTGAGAGCGCTTTAATGCATAGCCCCGTTTAATTGCATAGTCAATGCATTCATCATTCAGAATGCAGAGCCTGGCTAAAATGAATTGAATTATCTGGCGGGGAGAACAAAGAGATGTACATTGAGTTTGTCCGTAATTTATCGTTGCAGAGTGTAGCGAGCGGAGAGCATGGGAGGCTGGGAGAATTAGAGGCAGAGGGGAGGATAGAGAGACCTGGTGGAGGACAAGAGGGAGACAGAAAAAAAACCCCGGGAGAGATGGGCAGAAGGAGAGAAGCAGTGACGGATAAATGGGAGGAAGGATAGAGGGGTCTGGGGGAGGAGAGAAGAGCAGAGAGACAGGGAAGGAGAGAGTGAGAGAAATGTGTAGGAGAGACAGGAGATAGGGAGGCCGTAGAGGAGCGGAGGAGGAACAGCGAGTGAGAGAGGAAGGTAGGGAGGATGAGGAAGGAGGGAGATAATAGTGAAGCCCCGGAGGAGGAAGAGGAGGAGAGGTGGCGGGAAGAAGAGAGAGGGAGAAAGGGAGAGGGGCGCTTGTGTGCTGCACCAGAGATAGACCAGAGACAGACCTGACACCTTCCTCCAGATTCCTGAGGGGATAAAACCTAAGCAGTGTGTGTGTGTGTGTGTGTGTGTGTGTGTGTGTGTGTGTGTGTGTGTGTGTGTGTGTATGTGTGTGTGTGGGTGTGTGTGTGTGTGTGTGGGTGTGTTTGTGTCCATTCCAACATGCCTGCACAAGTATGGAATTTGACAGAGGTTTGTGGGAGATTCCTTGTGTTGTTGTACATGTAAATGTTGAACGAGTGGTCGACACCTTTCCCAGGGTGAACACCTGGACGTGTACACCTACATGACCCCCTTCATTAAATCACTGCTTGTCCAGGGTCCCTCTCACTCAACACACACACACACACACCCACACACAGACATTGGCACACATTTACTCTGCCAAGGCTCCATCTCCCTCCGTTGACTGTGAAGTAATTGCAGCGAGTATTGAAGGGAAAGCTTGTGCAGCCCATGGTGGTGGTGGTGGTGGTGGAGAGGGGCGGGGGGGGCGGACTGAGGAAAATCTATTTCCCAATACTATCTAACTGCAGCTTTCCTCCAATGGACTTGCATTCCTGGTACTGGCTGTGTCCCATTGATTCTTTCCCAACATCATCTGAAAATCTATGAGCATAAAGGGCAGCTCCGCAAAGTACAAAGCACATAAGTGCACATCATGTTCTATACCGGCCACTGTAGGAGGAGACTCTCACTTTCACCTTTCTCGCGTTCACTTGCTCTATGTTCTTCCTCGCTACCTCCTACCATTATTCTCACCCCCGTCCTCAAACGGTGGCGGGGGGGAGGTGGGGTGTGGCGGCGAGGATGGATCCAGACAGAATAGGGGAGGGAGAGGTGGAGGTGAGTGGGAGGGAGGGGAGGCACCGGGGAAAGGCCGTATGGATTATTCTGCACGGGTTGTGACATCTCCTGACAGTGCATTATACGGCATGGAGCTAAGAAATGAATTTCCACATCCTGTTTCTGTGGAATAACTTACTCCTGGAAACCGAGCATATCCGATTTTTGGCTTCGAGACCTGCTGATTGTTCCGTGCTTTACTTAAACAATTCTCTTGTATTTCACCATCTAATTTTCTGTCTTCCCAGTAGACACAACGGGTGCCTCTTCAACCAGATATATGTGAGTGCTTCTTTTCTGTCAAGATGCTGTGTCTAGACCTAAACCCCAGAATATGATCGTGGCAGCGGTACAACATTCCTTGGACTGATCCATACTGTCCACCACACATTCACACAACTGGAGTGTGTGCCAAGCAGCTCAGTGCTTAGACTGGGAGCAGACTACAGTTCCTCCCACTACGAGCACTTGCCAAGGACTTAAAATTAGACTGTGAAAAGATACACATTGTGCTGCATGGTTTGGAGCCACGGCCCGAGCATAACACAACCTTTTGATAACACGGTCTTGGAGCAAACACTCGGAGGGGGGGCGAGAGTGAGGGGGTGCATTCATAATTCCTGGAAAATTGACGACGCTCAAAGAGTGTTTCAAGGGACCTTAAAAAACATTGGTATGTCAATCAGAGGCACGGCTATTGATTGCCTATACCATGTGCTACCTAATGATGATTATTTCCTGACTGCAGGCTCCCTTTAAGGCATTATAGGGAAAATATAAGGAACACTCTAATATGTATGAGCTGGTGGTCAGCACAGCCCATGTACACCTTTCATTTATTTCCTCAGGAAGGGTCATCTGATGTGTGCCTGGTTTATTAAAAGGTCGTAGCTCTCCCTCATTGCATGGCGCACTGTAAGCTAAATGCTTTTCACCTCCATGGTACTGAGGTGGCAGCAGAGAGGCTAACGGTACAGACCTTATCAGATAAAAGCAACATTAACTGCATGGATAGATAAGTAAGAAGGTGTTTTTATTCTTCGGAATATCGGATGAACTGACCCTTTCAAGATAAGGTTTGATATTAAAGGAAATATGCCTTTACACTTTCTTTCAGAGAGTTACTGCTTATGAAAAGATTAAAACCACTGTGTGAAGTTACAGCCTGCAGCCTGTTAGTTCATTTAGACTGGAAACAGGGAGGAACACTTGGCCTGTCTTGGGCCACATGTAACAGAATCCACCAATCCACTCATCATCTCCATATTTCAACAACTGAAAAAACTAAATAAAAAGATAAAACTGCATTTAGCTGTTTTTCAAGGTAGTACATACTTGACTATTGTTGGGTGAGCCCAAGAACTTCTTCAAGGAGTTTCTGTGGTATTACTGGTAAACTCATAGACTGAATATAAAGATGGACAAAGGTTCTCCACTGACCCTAACTCCACTATCCAGAAATTTATCCCAAATATCCCAGATATGAACAATGATAATAATAATAAACTTTATTTGCAGCACTTTTCAAAATAAAGTTACAAAGGGCTTTACATAAAGAGGGATTAGGACATGTTAGGACTAAGGCAATTAAATCCAGGCAATTAAAACCGTGCTATCTCTGTGCATTTGGAGTCTGCACAGAAGTGATCATGGACGGGAGCCACGGAAGCAGCATCCCGTCAACACACGCACTCCACTAACCACAGGTCTCAGCTGTCAATCATGATGTTTCACCCAAATAAAAAACAAACTTACTCTAAAAACAGATTTGATCAAATATCAGTGTTATAAAACTTCCTAAGATTTTATGGACCATCTCCGAGAAGATGAATTTGAAGTGTATTTTTGGAGCTTATTTATTTTAGTCCATGTCCCGTCCTTTAACAATAGTATACAGTTTATGTCCATCTCTGTATCAAGTCTATGGCACAAACTGCTCCCAGCCAAGAAATAGTCTTACGTATAGTATGCCCCTCTATTGTCATATTTAACTTACGAAACAGATAAACTTGTTTCTTGTCTTCATAATTGTCTCCTTGCTCTAGCCTTCGATTTATCACACAGACACTTTTGCACAGCTATGATGGGATTACATTATTCAAGGTGGGACACAGAATTTGTTTCCACCTTTACAGTATATGCGTTTTTTTATGTCACTGCTAATTAGCCCATATGGGGGAGTTGGAGTTGCAAACAAAGGGGTGCATACGTACTCTATGATAAGTCAATACCATATGCTACTTAACTCAAAGGCAGAGGGAATAACAGACAAAGACCGTGTACATCATCCTAACTCTGGTTTACCTATGTTTGCAGCTTTACCCCCCAGGGGACATTACTGCCTCATCAGAGAAGGGAAGAGAATGACTTGCGCCAAAAAAACCAGAGGCCAGAAGTCATTTGATGAACAGAGTGAGATTAAGATGCATGAGAGGTTGGAAGCTCAGCGGCTGACGGGTCAGAGTTCGTCAGCAGCGCAGGTGTCCGTGAGTCAGGAGCAGCCATACAGGTGAGGTCACATTCCCCTTCACAACAGGAAGCTTCCTGTGTCATGAGCCTGGGGGTAAACCAAACACTAAAAGGCAGTGTACGATTATGTGTGTTTAAAGGTGAGGACATGTCAGTGTGTGGATGTGTGGGTAGTTACACATGGATATGTATCAGTATGTGTCATATGCAAACAATGCTCCATATCCAGAGGTGTGCCTTCAACCCAATAAAAAATCGAATTGAAGACACTCCCCCACGTCACATGATTTGAGTGAGTGGGCCTCTGTCTTCATACCTTGTTTACTACAAAAGTTGGAGTGATCCATTTTTACACCCGTGTATGCACATGAATGATATGATGAGTTTTGACACACCCAACATGCCTACAAAATAACTATCATGCCCGATGGAATAGAAACATTGCCCTGCCTCACACGCACAAATACACACACACTCCAGGCACCGATAAACAACGTGCGACACGACCAAACCACCCCGTGGTGAACAAGCAGGCATGGAGCCACAGCTGTGTCCCAAGCCATCACGTCGACCAGGGGCCTCAAAGACAACATGTCCGCGTCAAGAAAATGACAAACGAGTGTCATACATGGCTAAGAGCTGGAGCAGGGAGACGGGGGAAGAGTGAGCTCTTGTACAGTGACTTAAAGATGCATGGAGGAGAGGAAGGAAGAAAAAAACAAGATAGAGAGCAAGATGGAGAGAGAAGGTCGGTGGGCGGACAACCACCGGCCCTGTCAAAAGAGTTTAGTAAGACAACAGAGATCACACTGTAGGTTTAGGTTAGCCACGTTTGGCTCACCGCTTGTGCAACTTATAGCAACAACTCTCCTGCAGTTTTCTCTCAAGAAAAGCTGGTGTTTTCAGAGAGGCTTAGACGAGCAGATGAATGGGCAGGAGAGAAAGAGGGGATCTCGGGCCCAGAGGAAGAATGCAGAGGAAGGATGAGTCCTTTCTAAGAAGATGGGGGACGGCCAGAGCCGGGCGCAAAAAGAAGATCCTGTTTGCTGTCCCTTGATACAGTATACACACTAAATAGTCTTTGCAGCAGATTTCAGAGACAGACCCTTGTCTTTGTTCGGCTAATAGGCAGACCACTCTAAATGGGCTGTTTTTCAACCCTCTGACACAAAGACACTTTTTCATGACTCCTCAGTGCCATCGTTTTCCTGCTCCTCTTCTTCAGATATCTGGAACAGAGCGCTCTCTGTGTCTTGATGTGTCGCTCCCACAGCACCGGAGCTTTGAGCAAACTCTCTCACACTGCTCGCCATTGCAGGGCTCACATCCCTATAGTAAAACCACACTGCACAACAGACACCAGCCAGGAGCTGGCGACTGCAGGCGCCCATGCAGGGTCCCACACAGTGAATACTTGGACCATTAACTGACCAAACTGGTCAGTCATAATACCCAACGGATGAAATCAACATTTTACTGCAGCCCATAAAGTTTTTACTCATAAAGATGGAATCAATAGGAGAAAGTGATGACCCCATGACAGCCTTATATGTATCTGCACCATCAACAGAGTGGTTCCATGACATGAACCATCATTCTGTACAATCACGATATACATTTTAATGAGGTGCGTTGCCCTTCATCGAGTCGGTCTGCACTCGTCGTCGTCAGCTGCACTGTAAACCTGAGAGTTGTTGTTCCTTTACTGCTCTGAACCCTCAGGCTGCTTTGCACCTACCGGAGGTGAACTGAGTTCATTATCTAATAGCAATTCCCACCAGTGGTTTCCAGCTTCTATTCCTGCACACTAACGGTAAACAGAGAAGCCCCCGACAAATACAGGTGTAGAAAAAGACAAATTACTTACATCTATTTATATTTTTTATCTCCACTAGCTCTGCAAGATGTAACAGAGCACAACTGTCAGGTACAAATCACCATTAGTTGTTGCTTTTCTTCCATTTCAACTTTCGATTTCAGAGGATTTCATGGTCCCCAGAGTCATGCAACTTGCTCCACGTATAATGAAATGTGCAACTATTCAACACAAGTAAAAACTATAAAACTGACTAAAAGTCAAGTTATAGGGGACTAACCTAACCGCTTCCTCCTCAGTAAAAGATGTTCAGTCTAGAATTAAGTCTGAATGTTTTCACCGCTGTACTTTTGTTGGTTGATTGGTTTGTTTATGAGCAAGATTACACAAAAACTACGCAAAATTACCACAAAACGTGGTTGAAGGTTGTGGCTTGGGTTGGGGAGGGACCTATTACATTTTGGTGCAGATTGGACAAGGGGGCTAATCCATTTTCTTGATATTTATGAGTGTGTGCATTTTGGTGCAGATCCAAAAAAATGTATTTAAATGCAGTTTCATAAGGGGACTGTTGGGGCGTGGCGGAGGCATATTCTCTCTCTCTCTCTCTCTCTCACTCTCTCTCTCTCTCGCTCTATAGTTATTTCTACTGAAGTAATTCAGTTCATTAAATGATTTCATAAACAAGGTGAATTATTAAAGAGAAGATAAAAAAAAACCTCAAAAGCTGCTGCAAAGATTATCAGCGTTGCTATTCACACTTATGTATGAGGTCTTTGACCATCGATATGCTGTTTCCATGAGTGTGGAGTCAAATGTCACGCAGGCTGTCTGTGGACTTTGATAGATCAATCTCTCTCCCACCAGCCGTCCCCGGGGCTTTCATCTGCTTATCTCCGACCACTGTCTGTCTGCCTGACCGCCTTTACTCATTCACACTCGGAGGCTTCCGCACAGCCCTGAAGCTCTCACTCCGAAAAGCCCACATACCACACTCAGTGACCACAGCTACCAGTGGAAGTGAAGCGTCCCCCCCCCCCCACCTCCCTCCCCATCTTCACACTCTTTTGTGTGTAACCTATGAGGTATGCAGACATATACGTAAGCATGCCTCATTAAGCGACTACTGATTGCCGCTGTTGAGCCTCCCTCAAGCCCGTTCATGTCTGTGACTGGAGTCATACGTGTCTTAGCAATTTGTCATCATTTTTGCGGAAATTCATCAGATTCCATGCTCCCGCTCCTTCGGGGCACATCCAATAATTTTTGAACCTTTGTGGCTTTACCCGGCAACATTAGGTTGTAGACATGTTTGCTTCATCTCTAATTGTTGCGAAAACTTTGACTTAATTGTGTTGCCGCTCCTTCTGAGACCCGGTGACTAAATCCAACACTTACTAAACCTACAGCCCCTGATCTGTCTGTATCCCACACTCGCTCACGCTTGCACCCAATGTCTCTCTCTTTTTTTTTAAGAAGAGATTCTCATATAGACTTATTTACATATCCTACAGAGGCATATTCTACATGTGACTGCTGCTGCTGGAGGCTTTCCCGCCCCCTCCAGAGGGTCTTTTCAGCCCCGGGGCTGCTGGAGTGATGGGATTAGAGGAGGCCTGGAGCGTGTCCACGTCTAGAGCCGAGCGGGACCGTGCTCCGACGACCCACCAACCTCAATACTATTGTCCCGCTTCCCAGCGACCCACTCCAGGTGCCAGGCAATAGAGAAGATGCTCCAAACTTTCCCAGGAATGAGGCGGACTGACAAAAATAGTTCATTTAGCGCCGCAACCTGCGCCGCTCCCCCGCCTCCCCCCCCTCCGCTTCCACCACCACCAACTCACTGAGAGGCTGAAAAGGGGAGTATCGTCAAAAAAGAGGCAGAGGGGATGTCTTTCTTGCTCTTTCTCTCTCTTCTCTTGCTTACTCCCTCACTCTTTTAAAAGTAAATTCCCCTTTTTTGGTGGGGTGTGGGGGGCCGGTGGGAGGACAGTTGTTTTGTGTCCCTTCATTGGCTGATTTACATCTCCACAGCTTCTCTATCAAAGTGGCCATTGTCAGTTGTGACCTATGAAAATTACAGGGGACACTGGGGGCCTTTCTCCTTTGACAGGCTACTTGCTCGCACACAGACAAGCGTCCGCACGCGCGTACACACACACACACACACACACACAAACATAGACAAACACATTAAAGAAAACACCAAACAGTATAAACACACCCACAACATACATCCTTTGCTTCCTTTTAATTTATTCAGATTTTACACTTCCAATAGCCATCGCTCCACTCCTTTTTCTAAACATACAGAGGATCCAGAAAAGAGAGATGAAGGGAGGGAGGAAGGGAGGGAAGGAGGAGTCAGGTCATCCAGGAGTAAAGGAGACACATCCATTTGCACACCAATTGTTTTTCCTTCTCCCTGCGCCAGGGAGAAGAGAAAGACCACCTCTCTACCTCTGAGACCACCGTCCCTCCTCCTCCTCCTGCTTCTCCTCCCCTTCATCCCTCCGCTCCACCCTCCCGCCCTCCCTCTTCTGTGAAATCAGCATGAATGGAGAGCCACATTCAGTGGGGATGAATGGGATGGGGTGGAAATGGGTAGGGGGTCATTCTGACCACCGCAGCCCTCCAATGCCAGAGCCACATGTGCATCATATTAACATATGAAGCCTTGTCACTGCTGTGTCCACCCTCCCAACTGATCTCATTCACATTCACGCACACACACACAGACACACACACACACACACACACAGACTCAGAGCCATTGGGTCAGGTGTGATGCCGTTTTATCACCAGAAATCTCTCAGCAGCTTAGGAGGATTGGGCACAAGCGGTGGGGTGAACTTATGGGTGACAGGGACACAAGGGTGGCGGAGGGTGAGTGGGGCCAGGGTAAAGCAAGTGGGACTCTTGCCAAAAACATAGATTAAGGAGAAAAAAAACAAAGCAGGCCCGATAATGGCAATAAAAGACAAAGCTTCCACTACCGGAATTAAAAGAGGAACTGTGCAGCAATCTGCAGGTCCGAAAAGCACTGAACTGTAGTTAAGCAAATTTGAAAAACAAGTTCAAAAAAATGTGAGGAGAGGGCCAAAGAAAACGTACCTTGGGCCCTCGCTGCACAGGGACCTTTTTTAGACTGCCTTTCCTGTTAGACTTTCCCTCATCGAGACAGTGCGTCACACGCAGGGAGTCTGCGGGCCCAGCAGATGTTAACCCTTTGCAAGCTACACAGCAGCCTTTCCTGAGGAGAACTCCACAAGGCCTGTTCACACACTGTCTGCAGGCCGGGTCCGCAATGTTTGGACTGAGCCTCTCGCTACTCCGCCGTACTCCCCTCAGGCTCTAATCTGTTTTACAGCACAGAGGATTTAATGATCATATTACAGCTCCTACCTCTCAGGAGTGCTTGGCTAATATAAAAAAAAAAAACAGGTTTGGATCCAACTGGCACATGTTGAGCCGTTGTAGCCTTAACAGTTGCATGGTAATATCATAATGTGAAAAAAAAGTTGCACCCCTCACCTCTAGTTAAGTGTATATATGGATGCATGTGTGTGTATGTACTGGCGGGGGGGGGGGGGGGGGGGGGGGGCGAGTTATTAATCACTGCCTGAGAGCTGACATCAGGCAGCCAGTAAACGTTAATTAGGACCACCCAATGGCCGGGCCACTGTCATTAGCTAATTGAGTTTGTTTATGTGTATGTGTTTGCAGGGACAGAATAAAAAAAGAAAAAAAAATGAGAGAGTGAGTGTGTGGAGGGAGGGGGTAAGGGAGGGAATATGGGAGGCAGAGGGAGAAGGAAGGAGGGAGGAAGGAGGGAGGAAAGAGGGAGGGAGGGAGAGAGAGATGCGGGCTTGTCTCATCCAGTGCCCTGTTGTGGTGACATGTCCTTCAGCTCAATCCATAGGGAGAGAGACAGACAGAGGGGGAGAGAGGGATGGTGCAAAGGAGAGGAGGAGAGGATAGAAATACAGCCCCCCCCCCCCCCCAACCCAACACCACCACCACCACTCCTCTGTCTCAGCAACCTGAGGCCTCAGCCACGGAAACTTCCTCCTCAGGCAAGCCACAGAAAGAAAGACATAAAAGAGTAATGACAACACAGACGCACACACACACACCCTGGAGTTCACAGAATCTTCCCAGATTCGGTGCGTTCTTGCCCCACTGATTTCCACAAGCATGCATGTTTGTGGAAATCAAATACATTCACACATAACACTGACGCGCACATACACACATATGTGAGCTCATGCAGCCCCTGGTCTTCCCCTGGTGTGTGTTTCACACACTTTGCAGCCTCCCCAGGCTGTTTAGAGTGATGCTGTGTGCATAGAGCAGCCATGCCTCACTGCTGCATGGTCTCAGATGGCCTGGTGTGGCTGGCTGTGGTTACGCCTGTTGAGTCCGCCTGACCACCACATGATGAATCACATCCCCGCTCTGTCCAAAACGACACACTCACACTCACACACTGGCCGACCCACCAGTGCTCAACACAGCTCTGAGCGGTCCAGGCAAGAGAAACAACTGTCCTCTTCCCTCGTCGAGCAAGGAGATTAATTTTAACAAGCCAAGTCGGAGCTCTCAACAGCAGTACAGAGAGCAGGAAAAGCAGAAAATCCACCAAGGAGCAAAGGGGAGGAGGGAAAAAGCTGAGCTGCAGCCCTCCGCTGTCAGGGTCTCTCTTCTTCTCTCGCTGTGATTTGTGCCCTTGGCCGGGTCCGATTCATGTCCCACAGATAGCTCAGCTCATGCCCCAGTAGGCTTGTTAAAGCAGTTGAATGAATGCCTACATGTAAGGATTTGGCCCAAAAGCTAGGACAAAAACAACAACAAGAAAGAAAATCCAGGCGGACAGACGACAAAGTGAGACATTGGCCAGTTTGTTTTGTAACTTTCTCCTGCTGCTTTTTATAGGCAACCCAGCGGTCATTGAGATAATGGTTGCTAAAAATAAAACACCTCCAATTTCAATTACAGTCTACAATACAAAAGAACCGTGATAACGTGAAAGGAAGGCAATTCCAGGAAAGCATGACGTTTTACCACTGTGTTTTCAGGTTTAGAACTTTTCTGTTAAGTTACCGTCAAACCAGTAAGAACAAAACTCACTGAAAGTTAAAATCGAGTAATACAATTGTCTGTTTTTACCAGACAATGTGGGACCAAGTAATTTACAATTACTCTAAAAGTGAAAAATCAGGCGACGAATGTTCTTCATCATCAAACTGAATCTTGACAAATCAAATCACTTCAGTTTAAATGTATATCTCTGAGACAGAGACTCTGCTTTTCACTGCTCGGTTATCAAGCATTTTATTTTGAAAGGTGTGTTTTATTCAATGACAAGTGCAGCTCTTAATGTTTTATGTAAGAATGGTTTTACAGGGAACATTTCAGGAATCCTGTTTCCCATATCCTGCATAATTACACATATTTTGATTAATATCACTTTACAGTATATTTTTTACAGTATGTATACTATCCAGGTTTAATGCTCACATCCATGCAAGTGTGTTAATTCTGTTTTGCTTGTGCACTGGGGAGTCCCATTTCACTTTGTCTGAGATATGCTTCTAACTGTTCACCAAATGATTTGGTGCAATAACTGCTAATATATCACCAGGGAATCTGCTCAGCCAATCATCTGCAAGCATACACTCCTGTTTGGAGACTGTGTTGCACTCTTCCAGTGAACAGGTTGAACGGTAAAGAGGAAAAAACAAAAACAAAGGAGTAAAAAAAAAGAGAAAATCATCCATCAGACAGGTGGATTTCTGTTACCATGGCACCTTGGCACGGTTGAAGAGCACGGAGCTCTGAGCTAATATGCCTCCCCCACCACCTTTTTCCAATGCTCCACCTTCCCCTCACCCCAGCACACCTTCTCAAACCCCAGAGGAGGGTTGGCGCACTCTGTGGAGCACACATCCATGAGAGATGCTCCCGAGCAAGGACGGGGAGGAGAGACACCTCCAGCTGGATGCTGGGATCCAGGGAAGGAGCTCTAAAATTATCCCCAGCATGGGGTGTAAGAGCAGGGGAGCTGGGAAGGGCTGTGGGAGGGAGCGTGGAAGAAGAGAAGATAGAATGAGGGTGGGAAACTTGTGGAGGAGAAGGAATGCTGGGAGGTGGAGGGGGGCGGAAGGGTGGTGACAGCACACATCCACTGAGACGCTTCTCTGCACATTCACTTGGCTGTGGCAAATTAAATGTCTGAACTAGCACTTCATAAATATACAGGTATACACACACCTCTCCACACACAATTATGCATGTTCATAACACCGACTCTCACACATCCACACATCCACACTTCCACAAATACACTTTGCATTGACACGAGCAAAAGCGCTCAAATACCACACCATTAAACCATTTGCTCATTGTGAGATGACTACGCTGGAGCTTAAGCTCCATGAATGGTCCAGTGTCAATGGGCATCTGTGTCCCCATGTCCCACTTAGTCCCCTGCTGAGGAGCCCAACCTGCAGCTCAGTGTGGGAGAGCAGAGGGCAGATGGGTAGAGTCCGATTATAGAGTTGTCTGACCTCTCCTATAGGCAGCTCCCTGTGCTCCGTGCCCAGGGCCGGCACAGAAAGAGTGTTTGTTGTTGGTATTAGGAGCTAAACGGCTTAACGGTTAGCAGACGTGCTTGTAGAGGGTCGAGCACATAGTTTTGACTTGCTGCCAGACTCTTGGAAACAAGGCAATTCAGGGTCGCCTCAGTGGGCTAAAAGGGGGAAAGGGAAAAGGAGACGGAGAAGGAGAGCCAGATGGAGGACAGACTTATAGTTAAGAGGCACAGGTGTGGGTACAATGAATGTTGTTCTTCAGCAAGGGAGAAATACATTTGTCATTCATTATGATCATACAACTTACCAGCCCGCTCACAGATGAGTGTCCAGCTACACAACTGTTTGATGATCTGTACATCACTGCAGAAAGACAAGCAGTGTTCTATAAACCAGGAAACTATAAGATGTTCTGCCGCATCACCACTTTCTGCTGCACCGCCTCCGTACCTCACTACCCCACCTGTCAATCATTCTACCGGCTTCCTGTTAAATCCAATTCTCTCGATTTTACCCGGAGGTCATGTCTGAAAACTGCTCAATTGTGTTTGAGGTTGAGACATCAGGCTCATCAGAGACTGCTTCTGAAGCTGAAAAGCATCAGCCAAGTTGTGTCAACTTTTCCTTCAGCTAAGCCAGTTTATCACATGTGAGCAGCATGTGGTTGTAGATGTTCATAATGTAAAATATAATGCTTCCAAAATCTGGACTGCAACCAGAACTTAACTTGACATTACCCAGACAAGGTTTATGTTATAACGTAAATGTCCAAATTCATTGGACAGGACAATAGAATGACAAAATGTTAATGTCAGTTTTCAAATGTGAACTCTGGAAAACAACAGGAAAGAGTCCGGAACATTCAGGCGAGGGGTGGCGTCCGGGAAGAGCTTTTAGGAGGCGGGACATGATGTATAATGTCTGCTGCGGAGATCACATGTTTTTGTTTACGGCACATTGACACTAGCATCGGCAATTTATGCAAAAAGCTCCCGAAGAACCAATGAGACATTTCGGTTGGCATCCTCTAAGGGTCTGGCTCCTCTTTTTCATCCTGAGTTATTTGTTTTCTTCCAGTTTCAAGTCTGTTGCGTGTTAGAAATGTCAACACTGGCTGGTTGTGAATTTTACAGAAGTTTTCCGGCTGTATTCTCACATGGGCTCACTCCAGACATTTTACCAGTGGACCGTGAGGGAAAGTTCCAGAAAAACATCCCAAGCATCTGACTTGGACATGTGCTTCCTCACATCTGCTTCCTCAACCCCTCCAGAAAACTTCGGGAAAATGTCTAGACTTCAGTGCATCTTATGTATTGTCTGACTGCAAGCTCATGTACAGCAGGTTATTCTGCAGAGACCTGACAGTGAGCTTATGAGTGTGTTGGTGATGTAACTGGCACACAGCAGGAAGAAAACCAGCATCCGGGGGTGAAGAAGAAGGATCACAGCAGTGTTCCTTTTGCGTCACGTCCTGCCTCTTGTAAACCAAACAGTGTTTCCAAAAGGTGAGAACGTGTCTGACTCAAACAATCTCCTGTTGCGTGCTGCAAGTGTGAAAGGGCAACTCAGGACAGCGTCCAGACCTGATTCTCTGGAGATTGTCCAGAGTTCATGTGAAAAAAAATGGCCTGTGTAGTGTGTGTGAAGGGCTGGTTTCATGCCCATAACACAAGAAACTGACTACCGCTGTTATTTCAGTGGATTTTGCTACATTTAAGTCTATGTACAAACATGGCTAACATAAGCACACAGACTAAAAAGTAAACTGCACTCAGATTAAGTTGAAGTACTGCTAACAGACTGTGTCAACTGTGAGCGCAGGCCGAGATGAAAAGGTCTACAGTAATCCCCTCTAGCCTGTCAATTTCCCTAATCTCCTGCTTTTGTTGTTGCTGGAGCACAGAGGAGGGTGTGACGGGGTCAGGGGTGAAAGTTAAGAGCCTAGATGGATGGAGGAGGAGTGGACAGATGAGGTTTCATGTCCTGAGAAGACTCTGTGCCTTTGGCTGAAACCACTGCTTCCCCCTGCAGAACCCCCTGCTCTCTCCCCCCACCACCAAGCCTGAGATAAGAGCGAAGGAGGAGGAGGGGTCTCTTGGAAACCCAAACTAGTTTCTGACTCACACAGGTCAAGGGTCAGTGGGACAACTTCCAGCAGTGAACACCTATCTGCATTGTACATCACACACATGCACACACATGTCCTCTGGCTTTTGTCATTTCCTGTCTTTTGTTGAAGTCCTGTTCAATAGAAAACCACACAGCACTCAGGCTACATCCGTATGGTTACGTTTTCTTTTGAAAACCGAGTTTTCAAGGCAGAACTTCCTTTGTCCCCACAAGGGTTTTGGCTCCATTTCAGTTTTAATCCAAATATTTACTAATTCTTGAAAACGCATGGATGAACACTGCACATGTTTTGCTTAACAAATGGCTTGTTTTCAGCTGTTAGCAAAGACAACAGGTTCAGAAACGCCTGTAAGTCACTATCCATGTTGCGTTCAGCACTGGGGCTAATGTGAAACAAGCCTGACAAATCAGCGAAGGCAAAATAATGACCAAAAAGACCCAATCATCATGCAGTTGTAAGCGTCTCGGTCATCGTTTCCCGACATCTCTGTTTCTGTCAGTCCAGATTAAACGCAGCACCAGAGTTTTCAAACCAAAGCAGCCAGAAGTATTTCCAAACTTCTCTGTTGTAGCGTCTCTAAATCTCTGGTGTATTTGTGGATGCCTGGAGAATCTGCAGCAGAGTGGATGTGTTTCCAAACAAAAAGTAGTAGCCTCATTTGTATTTACAGAGGGATTACACGTGTTGGATGTTTTAATTTTCTTATAATTTGTTTAACTAGATTCAAGCTTGTTGTGACAACCGTAGAGATAGCAGAGCTGCGAGGCAGAATCCTGGAAAGACTTTGACTGTGTCACTGGTTGTTCTACCTGATAGAAATATCTCCTGAATGTAGACCAACAGGAAACAAAAACAGAAAAGACAGACAGAATGACGTCTTGGCTTAAACACCCGCTGCAGGAACGCACACACTCTTTTTCACCCTGCACCGTTTTGACAGAGGTGTGAAGGTCCCTCCCTCCAGCCAAATACCTGTGGGATTATTAACATGCAGCCTGAAACACGTCTGGCCCAAAGGACCAACCCACAATCTGGGTAAAAACAACATATAAGCCAGGGAGCTGGAGAAATCCCCTGCCTTTATGTGAGAGGCGACTGGAGGAGATGAGGTTGCACTAGCATGTCTTCTCCTCTCCGACCCCGGGGGGTGATAGGTTGAGAACAGTGGCTTGCATTGTTTGACTGTACAACCCCCACCCACCACCTCCACCACCCCCACCGCTGCCGCCTCTTCACCCTGTACCCCACCCAGCTGAAGATCGAGTTAACTCTTGCCTGCGGTCACTCCACCTCTCAGGAACCCAATCCCTGCGCCGCTCTGTGTCTCTCTCCAGGGGCAGCCGGTGAGAGGTTAAAGCGTCAGACCCTTTCTCTTATATGATTCATTACCAGCAGAGCTTCGCTGATGAGAATAAAGGCCGTAAGTGCGAGCTGCTGCACCACAGCAGGCAGATATCAATCAGCCGTGTGTGCTGATATTGTGCACTTTGAGCTCTGGCACTCCTGTGAGAGCTAATGCACAAACGTATTCCTTCGGCATTGTGTAATTACCAGTTTGCGTGTCGATGTCTCAGAGTTTGCACTGTGAGAACGTGCACCTACACTTATCGGTGGGTTGTCGTATGAGTGTGTGTGTGTCACATGTGTACAGAGGCAAGAGGTCCCTTTGTCTTGTTCCCGATGCTAAGGGGCAGAGCAGGGGAACAGGGCTGGGCCAGTGGCTCGTAAATCACAGGAGAGGATAGAGAGTAACAGCTCAAATTAAGATAAAACCCCCTTAATTATCAGCTAAACAGCCTGGTGTCCCCTCTCTCCCTGGGCTATCTGTCACCCAGCAAGCAGGCACAGTCACCAGGGGACAGACTTTAATGCTCCTCACACACACAGAGTGGAGCTGCTGACATACGCGCACACACACACACACACACTCGCCTATTCTCAGACACACAGAACATAAGCAAGGACATGACCAAAACTTCTGCCGTGCATCTAGTTCCACCCATGTCACCATCCGACATGTGTCTGTCAATCAAATTAACTTGTAACGTATCACCTCTTTGCATCTGTTGGACTGCCCCCCCCCCCCCTCCCCACATCCACACCAACACACACATGCACATACTCTCCTCCGCCTTTTCTCTCTTTGCTTATTCACCGCGCCAATTATCATTACCCTAATGACTTCTCAATGGCCCTCAGTCCTCTCCCTTTTCAAAGGCTATCTCTACCTTGCCCTCCTCCTCTCTCTCAATTTGCAGCCCAATGAGATGTCCTGACATTCTTGTGTGTTTTCAGTGACACACACACACACACACACACACGCGCACTCACACGCACACACACAAGCAGCGGCTCCCCAGAGGCAGTAGGTGCGGGAAGTTGGGCAGCCTGGGTCTACTCAAAGCTGCAGAAAGTGGTTGAGGTGCACTGAGGCAACGTGTGTGTGTGTGTGTGTGTTTCAGCACACATTTTTGTGTCAGAGTAAGTGCAAGAGAAAGAGGAGAGGAGGGTGGGTGGAGAAAAAAGGAGAGACCAAAGAACTCTTTTTTGGCATTGGTGGTGTTTAAATGTTTTTTGTTACAAAGCCTCTTCTTCCTCTTCTTTCCCCCCTCAGTTGTCTTGAAGGCAGCGTATTGATTTTATATTAGGTCTGCGCTACCATCTGGCTGCTTTTCATTCCTCTGTTTTTATAAAGCAAACAGAACCGAGAGAGAGAGACAGATAGAGAGATCGAAAAGGCTGGGCACAAAATTCATTATGCTTTAAATAAGGACGGTGACAGAAAGGGGAGCATACAGATTAGTGTGTGTTTTTATGTGTGTGTGTGACAGAGACAGAGTGTGTTTGTGCTGCACCACATAGTTTATGTTTGTGAGCATTATATGTGTGTGTGTGTGTGTTTTATATGTGCATGTGGATAAAGAAGGAATGGTGGCAATAGACAGCCAGCCTTACCAATAAAGTGCAAAGAGTTGAATTTGACAGAAGAGAATTTTCACTGAGGGACCCCTTCACACACACACACACACACACACTCATTCACATCCCCCGACCCACAAGTCTTCTCATACATTTCCTCATGGTTGCCCCCGTCCACTAAAAAAGAAAAGGGAAAAGAAAACAGATAGTCCCGAGAGAAAAATCGGAGCCCCTGAGAGCATCAAATCTTTATCTCCCTCCATCTCTCCTTCTCTTTTCCCCCTCGTCCCTCAGGAGCAAAGTGACTGGCCAGTCCCCCCCCCCATCATCCATTGATTTGTTTCATCAATGTGTGATTGTCTGATGACAAATATTTAACATCCTGCAACCGCATTGATCTGAATACTGTGAGTGAAAAGGGAAGCGAGGACGCTGCTTTCCTCCATCACATGGTCAGACACATATTTGTTCTCCGTCTATGGTACATTCTGTAAAACGCATGCGTGTTTGCCAGCTTATCGATGCGTAGCATTGTGGAGATGGGCTGCTAAGTTCAACTGATGCTGTGAAATGGTACATTTAGAATTTTATATATATTTCAGATGCCAAGAAAATAGTTTTTAATGTGTAAATACCACAGATACCAGAAGGATTCAGTGTTCCTGGAGGAAAAAACTGTAGGAAACCTCTGGATGAGATGCAAAAGACAGATGAAATTCCTGTAATGCAAGATATAATAGCTGTTTTGCTCATCTTGGATGAATTTGTGCTATTAGTGATCAAGACTTCATGAGAGACACAAAATTCAAATATGTTGGCTGGGCATGGTCATGCTTTATACAAGGACACCACAGCGACATGCGGGGTGCTGAGGCTGAGCAAGTTGTCACAGAGCGCCGTCGTCCAGCACTGAGCCTGCACTGAGACCCGGGACTGTTCTGTGATTAATGGTAGGGGACGCGCCCCACTAATTGTGGTTCCTGACACAGGCACACGTCCCCAGACAAAGCAGGACAGAGTCGGAGCAGGGTGCCATGCTCAATCACCTTCCAGCAGAAAGCCTGTGTGCTGCTGCTCTGGTGGGGGGGTTTCGGAGGAAAGAGAGGTCAAAAGAAATCTGGCAGTGACAGTAGAGGAGAGCTCAGACGAGACTCAAGTATCCAACCAATTTCGGAAGGGGGGAGAACGCTGAAAGTCTCGCCATACGGCTCGGACGGGGATTTACCAGAGACAAACGGAAAAGAGGGAGTAACAGAAACTGTAGAGGTAGAGCATCCTGACATGGAAGAGGGAGATTTACTGTAGGCCATGCCTTATCCTCACTGGATTATCCTCATTGGATTTGAATTTAAGTCTGCTTCTGTGTAACTACATGCACCTGTTGCAGCAATTTTGTATCATCAGAGCAGTATTGTATTTACATCTTTGTAAGTCTTGAAATCTTCAAAAATTATAATAAATATTGCATTCATCTTTAAATATGTTTTTCTTTACGTTTTAGGTTCTCAGGAGTCAGTGTTTTTGATGATGTACTTAACTTTTACTTTAATTTTATAACCTGAGTAAACTTTTTACACAACTGACCCACGGACTCTGAAACGTCAGGATACATGCCCCCCCCCCTCACCCATGCAAATGTCTTGTGCCTCTCTTTCACCTGGGGGCATCTTTTGAGAGCGAGGACAGATGGAGGTTGTGAATTGGTTGCAGTTCCTCAGGAAGACAAGATCTGTTGCGTCGCTGTCTTCATCACCTCTGGACAAGTCAATAAAATTACAGCCTGATGATTTTTAACATATCGATATATTAGTGTTATAAACATCCGAACTATATGTCAGCATTTATGTGTTGGCATGCGGCTACGAATGTTTCTTAATTGTACCTCGGCCTCTCCGCAGCTCTATCGTCCCTGGGTCCGAGTCATTCAGGCAGAGCCCCCCTTGGTCCCTCTTTGGCCCTTCAGGCCCCCCAGGCCCCTCTGAGCTTCCCACAAAAAGTCCACAATGCTATTCAAACAATAGGCCAAGGGACAAAGAGCACATTTACACAAGTGGAGCTTTCTTTGAAAGCATAAAGGCACTGTTTGGAAGATTTCCAACTAAACCCCCCTAACATCCCCCCAACCACCCTAAAAAAAAAACAGCCCCCATTTGCCCCTCTACACCCCAACTCTATGTTTGCGAGCTTAAAAAAAGTTCACCATTCTAGTGATGGAGAAGTGGGAGCCAAGTATACTACACCAAGCCCAATCCCACCCGCCAATCCACAAGCACCCCCAATTTAGCCAAACCCCCTCTTTACAGGACAAAAGCCTTTTAGAGGCCGAGTGTATGTGAGGGGTCTGGTGGATACCATAGTGGCTTAAAGACCGTGGAGGCCTCTAAGAGACACTTCTTTTACTCCCAGTCTCCCTCCATTCCTCTCTCTCTCTCTCTCTCTCTCTCTCGCTCTCTCTCAGGCACTGAAAAGTTCAGTTAGGGGTAGAAAGAATTTGGAGAAAGATGGGAGGGGGACAGAGGAGAAGGAATGGGGGGTGTAGAGGGTGCTCTTATGTCAACATTGTGGTATTTTCCCAAAGATGCATATCGCCTCTATACAAATAGGAGATGTATTTATAGGAGTACATAGAAAGCTGCATGAGAGGGAGAGTGTTTGGCCAAGCTTTCTGGCCACGGCCCCCATGGCTCCATGGATGGTCTTCATGGCTAGTGAAATTGTTATTCTTTAGATGCGCGTTGGCTGGGAAACACACAAGTTCTCAGGCGACCACACAGTACTCTCCTTCCCCAATATGGCTGCCATGCAGGGGAGGGACCATTGAAGGAAAATGCCCAACACTATACATCTTGACCGGAGCTAATATCACAAAGACTCTTTTTGTCACTGGTTACATCCACACTTCTATGCTTTCGTCTAAAAACCCATTAACTCTGTTATGAACACACCTGGCGTCCACTATACTTTGTAGTTTTAGAGCCACTAAAACTGAGAAATTTGCTAAAGCCACTGGCCGCGTTTTAGTTTGAAAACAGGCTGCGTTTTGGTCTGGTCGGGCAGAAACGGAAACAATCACGTAGACACCAACAACCCCTTGATGATTTGGTCTTTTCAGTTACGACGTAGCCTTAGCGGGTCGTGAGAATCCTATCACATGACCCCCTTCAGTAAGAAAACATTAGCCTCAACTACCAGTGAACAACGTAACATGGATAATCCGAAGCAAGTGTTGCTGACCCTGTTGTCTCTGCTAGCAGATGTTGTGTAGTTAAATTCATTGCATTTTACAATCACGCAACAGACCACTTGCATTCGTAGGAGACAAGTTTGTACACTTGTACGACACACCAGACAATGAATGGGCAAGTCGGGTCCAAGATAATTATCACATTCGGATACATTACAATAACACATTCTTAATGAGGCCGGTAATAGAGCAGAATGTAATTTTAGACTTTAATTCATTTCCATGAAAGCCTCACGTACACAACAACAACCCGCAATGTACAAACTGTGTGTGAGCATCAGAGACCTGTCTGCACAAGCCCTTGTCCTGCCATTAAACAGGTCAGCTAAACCAGACAGGCAGGTAATGTGTCACCACAGGAGTCTTCTGGCACAAACACATACAAACTGAGCTGAGCTGACTGTATAAGGAAATGTAGCACCTTGGCATGAAAGCACAAAGCTCAGCCTGAGCATTAGTCAACAATAGCAGAAGCACTTGAACCCTTTTTGATCCCAAAACCCAACCTGCCTGTGAAAATAACAAAGCTTTTGATCCATTGAATGTTCGCTAGTCAGGCGTGCCGTCGCTATTGCTAAATACCAGTCAAACCGGTAGCATCAATGACACTGAGCTTGTGCACTTGTACAATGTGTCCTCTGTGAACAATGGAAAGGTGTGAGATCTCATTGTCGCATGGAATTGTACCTAATGCATACAACTAGGATTAAGTGCTTAAACATATCTGGTAAACATAATCACATACACAAAATTGTGTCAACCATAAAGGCACAAAAATGGCTTGCAATATTTTACTGATTCTGTGACTAAACCTAACAAAGAATCTCCGGCTTTAGTTTCACAGCGAGCAGTGAAATCAGCATTTATTCCCCCCCGTTCTCCCTCCCTAAACAGACCCTCCCAGGTGACATGACAGTCTCTCATATAACCAGTCTCTGCTGTTTGCTACCGGTGCAGCTCTCTGTGCATCACATTCACAACAGGCTCTGCAATCCGACACAGCAGGCGCCCGCTACAGCAGCAAGCACAAATACACCTGAATAACACAGACAGGGTCCTGCAGGGAGCTCCTGTGTGTGTGTGTCTGTGTGTGTATTTGTGTGTGCGCACGCTTGTATCCTAGACAGCGGTGATGCAGGTTGATCACTAGCCCTGTTAGGTAGCATTGACGTCTCCACCTCGGAGTTGGCACACAGGGGAGTTATTGATTAGCATTAAGCATCCATGCAGATGGCCAATAAAGAGCAGGTGAGCCAAAGAGGGCCTGGGGAGTGGAAAGAGGGAGGGGGGTGTGTGTGTGTGTGTGTGTGTGTGTGTGAGAGAGAGAGTGAGTGAGTGAGTGCAAGGACTGAAGGTGGAGGAGGGGGTAGTAAGATGGAGCTGCGAAGCCCAAACCAGCAGAGATGATGAGGAAAACAGAAAAGAGAGAAGACTCGTCATATAAAAAAAAAAAAATTGCCAAAGAAACAAAACGATTTTCATTTTGTTTTAACACTTCACAGTTTGACTAATATTGTTATCATTATCTTGCAGTAAAAATGTGATAATATTTTTGATAGACGCGGCAGATTGGAGCAAAGATGTCAGAGAAGATTGGTGGATAAAATGCGACACCGGTTTCGAGCAGGAGAACATGGAATTAATTATCTTGGTTCCCTAATCCACCAGGAAACTACTATTTCCAGCCTTCTTGAAGTTGCGGCTTCCTTTAATATGGTGCAGGTACCTGCATGCTTGTCAGGTGGTGTGCATCAGTTCACAACATCCCTGTCATATCTGTCACTTGGAATATACAGTACAGTAGACACCTCTGTAATTCACAGATGATCCTCAGGGTACACAGGCTTCTACAGGAGCGAATATTTATTTTGAATTGTACACAAAATAAAAAACTACACAATGTTTGATTCCCTATCCGTGAATAATAACCAAGTAAACACAAAAGTCACCTTTAACGTCATATTTATTGTTATTTAGTTACTCAATAAAACATATACAGATATATACAATATGCAGGAAAACAGACGACTGCACTTTACATATTATTAAAAAAAGAAAACAAAAAAAAACAAAATCAGTTTGTAAATTGCCGTCACAGTCCTCCATCTATTGTTTCAGAAATTCAAATTCAACAGAAGCTTTATTTAAAGATTACAAGATTGCCTAACACACAGCAAATTTTCTCTTATTATACATGTGCAATACCAAAAGTTTTTTTTTTTCAATTCCCTTTTAAAACGATCCCTTGACCTCCATCTTCAGTTCCCATTGGATGGATTGTATACGAGTGGTTGAGCTCATGAGGATGGAGAAGAGGAGAGAGGAAGAAGAGAAGAGAAGAGAAGAGAGGAGAGGAGAGGAGAGGAGAGAGGAGAGAGGAGAGAGAAGAAGAGTCGAGGCCAATATTAAGAACAGAGTACTAAAATAAATCTTAAATGATAAAGTTTAACATTTTCTTTTAAAAAGAGGGGGAAATAAAAATTGTTGGATTACATTCATGCATAATCATCCCTCTTCCCATCATCCTCTACGTCTCCTTCTCTGGGGTCAGACCACTTCTAATGAACCAGTGGGCCTCATTAGAGAGTGTGAGTGAGTGTGAGTGTGTGTGTGTGTGTGTGGGGGGGGGGGGGGGAATCCAGATTTCTGTCGAATAGTAGAGTTACATTGATTGGGAAGATTTATACATCAGAGCTACGACCATGTAAATTAAAAGTCATGAGAACACGATCGCGTCACAAGACTCAACATTGGTATACAATCACAGCCAGCAACAACTGGACAAAATCTTTTCTTCTGGTTTCCTTCTTCCCCTTTGACATTTCTTTTAATTTTTCTTCAACAAACAAAAAAACAAACAAAAAAAAAAAT
This sequence comes from Platichthys flesus, assembly GCF_949316205.1. NCBI lineage: Eukaryota > Metazoa > Chordata > Actinopteri > Pleuronectiformes > Pleuronectidae > Platichthys > Platichthys flesus. Next base: position 17,759,391 of record NC_084947.1, read on the forward strand.
ATCGATTTGAGGTTTTCCAGAATTGGGCCTTGTTGAGTGGAGCCCAAGCTGTATTGTCCAGCAGTATGTGAGCCAGCTTCCTAATGTGTGACTGCATGTGTCAGAAAAAACATGGTATTTTTGCGTGTGTGAGTATGTTCTTGTGTGTGTGTTTGTAATGTGTGTGTTTGTATGTTCATGTTTGCATTTATGAGTCTAAATGTCTTTCTCTCCCTGAACAGGCATCATCATCATCATCATCATCATAAGCATAATCATCATCATCCTCTTCCTCATTGTCTTTTGATCTGTCATTCTTTTTATGTTGTCATCTTCTGTACTGCTTCCTGCTCGGCCTTCTGCTTCCTGTTCAAGTCAGGGCCGCCACAAATGTCCCGAATCGATTGGAGATATCAGAGTGGAGAGAGCGCCAGGACGAGACGGGGCCCCCTCTGCCCTTGCTGTCCCCCAGCTCGTCTGTGCAGTGGACGGACAGGCACTGCATGTGGTTCCCACCGCCACCTCCACCTCCGCCGGCGCCTGGGGCCCCGACTCCAGTCTTACTCTGGGACAGCTCCGATTCTGCAAACAAGCACAGAGAGGAGACGGTTGTGAGAAAAACTGCAAATACAAAACTTTAAGCAACTGTCATCCTGTGATACAGATGAACCACTTAAAATACAGACTTTTAATTCCCGTGTCATCTTCACATCCCACTCTAAATCTGCACTGTGAAATTTATTCAACACTATTCCATCCCCCCACAAATACAACCGGAGAAGGAGGCTGTAAGCAAAGTTTCCTCTCCTCACACTCCTCCTCCTCCTCATGCCTCACATACACACACGAACATGCACGCATTCATTTGCTCTTGGTCAGGCGCGCAAATCAGGAATGCTCCTGCCTGACCTCCAGTCAGGGGTCAAAGAGCGCAGAGAAAACTGGCCTTTCACCTTGCTTGACCCAATTTACTGGCGCAATGGCCACGCCACGGTATCAACCCTGTGTCACAGAGATGTGGAGCCTCATAGTAAATGGTTGCACCATGCTTCCAGAAAATCGATATACAGGTTGATTATACGTCATATTAAAGAGGTAATGCTGACGCCCGAGATGCATTCTTCACATAGGGACAGAAAAAAATCACTTTGCGCCATGTAACGAAAAATTAGTCAAGGGGAAGATTGACGAGGACAGGAAACGCTTGGCTAAACTATACATAAAAGCGCAGCGACACGCTTTGTCTGCCGAGGAACAGACGGCCGCACGGGTGAGGACAAGAGGATGGAAATTAAGACCAAATTTGAAGTAGACAAAAGAAAAAGCAGGAGGAAGCGAAAGCACTGCAGGTCGGGTTAGGTATGACACTAGTGTTGCACTGTGTGCTTATGGTAGTGCCTCCGAGCGAGCCCAGAGCAGAGAGGAGCTACGTGTGAAGATGTTACGGATCCCTCACTAAAATCGGCCCGATTATTCTCCCATCTCCTCACCACACAGAACAGATCACTGCCTTGCTCCGTGTGGATGGTTGAAACAGATCAGTGTGCGGCACAGAGACACAGAGCTCTAAGGCTCGGGGACGACTCGGTGTCTGAGTGTGGAGACAGGTAGAAAACAGCTCTGACAAGCCGAGCTACGTGTGTCAGAGAGGGAAGAGGCTGTGATCGACAGTCTGGGCGCGGAGGCTGCAGATCACAACACTCCAGTCACTCCGCCGCTCACCTACGAGACAGCAGAGGTGCCTCGCAGACCCCCACATCATCCACAACCCCCTTTCCCCTTTTCTGAGCTCAGCTTAAACTGTTTTTATTTTTTGCTCTGCTTAACGTTTTCCACACACCCCCATCCCTCTCTCCCTCTCAGATTTTACAAGCCATGAGGCAGCAGTGACACGGTGTTAACAAAACACAGCCAGGGAGGAGAGGGCCGGCAGCCCTGACCAGGCCGGGCCGAGCCGGGCAGCTATAGGACGACCAAGAGAAGCAAGCAGAGGCAGACATGCAGGCAGTGAGGCACGCTTGCCCCCCAGCCTGTCTGGGCTGCGACCACTGGAATGGAAAAGTGAGGGGGGGGGGGGGGTTTGGTAAAAGGTCATGCAGCCAGTCCTCCTGTTGTTCCCTGTTTCGTCTCTCTCCGACTGTTGGTTCCCCCCCCACCCCCCCCACCCAACTCTCACTGGAGACGTGGTGTAAGTGGGGGCTGAGGGGTGTGGGGGGTGAAGGAGAAATGAGGATTTGGAGCAGTGTTGCGGCGGTGGTGGCAAGGAGATCTAACATTTGCCAGAGGGTCCAGTCACACACCTCAGCATGGCGGATCCCCACCCCCTGCCAGGATCCCCCCCCTCCCCCATTCTCCAAGCCCCCGCCTCCCAAAACCCACCCACTCACACTCCCTCTCTCTTCCCAGCGCTCTTGCCCCCGAGCACCCGCCGGCAGCTCATGCTAGCTGGGCACAGCAGGGTCCGCACCGGCCTGAATAGGCAGCCAAGCGTTCCCCTGGCTCGCTGCTGACACACAGCAAACTGACAACAGGCACAGCCAAAAAAACACACAACACGCCAGCCACTGCCGCCGCTGTACGGCCACATCAGTCCTCAGCTGCTGCTCCACATGAGCACGCACGCCCACATGCATATGGACACGGACGCAGAAACAAACACACACGGCCCCAGCGAGACTCACTCAGTTTCAATGCAAGGAGCAGAGACGGACAAATAATCTACACATCACAGTTCTAATTACCAACACGCTGATTCGCTTTTCTGCCGCACACACTCACAAATGTATCACCTGCATAATCCAAGTATTCACTTTGAAGCTCAAACTCATATTTGAAAAAATATTTACAACCTAATTTTATAAATTACTATATATTATGTTTTCAGGTGCAATTTTTTTTTTTTATCACATCTTCACGTGTCAGACCTGCAGTCCACATAATTCATATTTTGTTAAAAAAAAAAAAAGTGTGACGTTGCACTTTTTCGTTAACAGTGCCTATAAAATCCACTACTACTAAAAATAAGCCCGACACTTGACCACCACAGGATTAAAATATCACCCACTATTACAGGGTAGCCAAAGGGGGGATTCAGGGAATGGGATTTTTATGGAGAAAAAAAATGGAGACACTACAGTTAAATTGTAAGCATTATCCATGGCGGCGCATTCGTTCAAAAGTGGAAACGGCAGTGTGAAATTCTGCATCACACAAGTCTAAATCCCAAATCACCGTGACATTTTACAAACAGGGAAATCTCTCCCTTATTTTTCCCAATAAGATCTGTCTTGTTATGGCTGTTCATTGACTAACGTAGGATTCATATCCAGGGTAATATCTCAATAATAGCCTATTCGTCTGAGGGGAACAAGTGCTCAGCATCAACAAGCGAGAGAGAAAATACCTAATAAAAAAGGAACAGTCGCAGCACAAGCAGCCGCACCGAAGCACGGATACACCTAAATATCCTTAACCACATTACAGCCAGAGAAGATTACCACAGTGATGTGTTAAGTAAATACTGAATTTAATGTGATGCACTTATATATCGCTGTATCTTTCGCCCCCAGTGCTGTACTTTGTTATTTAGTGTCTGGGGTGACGATTTCACACACCAACACCTGCATACACATGCACACACACACACACACACACACACACACACACACACACACACACCAGCACACACACAGCAGCAGGGTTTGGGAGCTGTCTCACAGACACAGCCAGAGACGATTTACAGAGATGAGTGGAGCTTCGACTGCCATGGAGGCAGGGAGCACGGCGCTCAGCACAGCTCCGGTTGTCTGGTTGACACCAATGTGTCTGGGAGCTGACGGCCTGACATGGGTTTACATGTCATACCACACACACACTCAACACACTGGAAGCAGCGCAGGAAGGTAAACAATGGCTACTTGCAGACTGCTTTACTGTCATTTTAATAATCCCTGCAATTATTTTCTCAATTAATCCTAAAAAGAAAAAAATACGTAGTTTGTCAGAGTTGAAAATTATTTTGTTTGAAGCTGACACAGATAGTGTGAGTGATACATTTGTTTCTTTAATGGCGGAGGAAGATTATTAAAGAGCGAGCCAGAAGGTTTGAATCTACGAGGCGTTGTTCTGCTACAAGTTCCTCGGAGCCGTCACACTGATTTCCCAGGCCCCACAATCCCATGCGGCAGGCCTCTGCCCTTTCTATCCTGAGCTCTATACTTCCATGACGACACTTCACCTTTGACCTCATGCTCCCGGGGCCACGACCCCCATCCTCTCTGAACACAAACCAGCCCAATCAGAAGGCTCTGCTCGCTGACAAAAACACCCAAAGGCCTGCGCTCCTATGACAGTGTGTGTCATCAGGTCAGATTCCTTTAGCATAACAACTACCACTATGGCCTTGTGCGAGGACTCTGTCTTTGTCAGCACAAAACGCCCGTCACAATTCACGGAGGAAAAAGTCGGATTTAAAAAAAAACAAAAAAAACGCAGCAAGAGAAGGACTGATTTTAACCAGCGGGATGCAGATCCGGAGAAAATGTTTGCTGTCTGGCTGAAACATAAGACGTTGAGCCCCCCCCCCCCCCCCCCCCCATGATGTCTCCCCTCAGTGTCAGCAGTGACAGGACGTGCAGGCCGGTGCCAAAACAATGATAGGAGGTAATTAAGACCCCCACAAAATCAAATAACATCCTTCAGCTACATGTGTGTGTTCAGGGAAGACTTCATAAAGTACATGTGGGACTAACAGAGGTATTAGCCATGTGTCTCAAGCCCCAGGGTGAGCGGGGGGGCATGTAAGGCTCCCCTGCAACCCCCTCCCCAAAAAACCCACCCATGTGCCTTGTTGCGACCTTTCCCTCAGTGCAGGGAGTCGATCTGTGGAGAGCGGGGGGGGGGGGGGCTTATTCAGGTTTAAATTCCCCCCCATGTTCTCTGGCCTGCAACATACAGAGAGGGAGGGGAAGAAGAAAAAACTTGCTCAGGCAGGCATCGCCCCCAGTGTGCGTTACCTTTTTCTCCCGCAACACACCCGTTCCCTTTGCCTCAAACACACACACGTGAAAACACACACCCCTCTGGCCACAAGAAGTGCTTAGGAAACCAGACACAAATCAGAACATGGGAAGTGATTTAATGCCTCCTTCATAACTCACAACCATGTCCAGGCCCTGTCCAGCATGTCATCCAAGTCAGTGACATATTGATCTACTACGCTGTCTCTATTTGGTTTCAGCACAGCACTGCACACTCGTGTTTCCACCGTTTTGGAAAAGGTCAACCGCACAGGAGAACTGTGGCAATTTTCAAATCAGGAGCGACACTTTTATTCTGAATAAAATGATGATGAGTTAAACTACAAAATATCAAACAAGGCACAAATAGATCGTTTTACACGCGGTGATTAAATACATATCGTTAAAACTGATATTGTTGGATGACTTATTACGAAAGGACATATTGTCAAAAGTTATAGGCACATTTATATATAAATAAATGTGTTTATATCGTCTACATAGAGACGAGAATGAACAATAGTCATGGAGCATGAAAGTGATGGAAAAAACACTTTGGAAATATATCATTTTCTCTTCCATAAATGAAAATGGTAGCTATTACCCAGCCACTCGTCTCATGTAGGAAACTACAGATGTTCTCTGAAGAGAGAAAAAAAACCTTCTCTCTATCTCTGTTACTTTCTCTTTCACTCAATCAGTCTCTACTTCTGTCTCCCGGGAGAAACAGCTCCAGTCTCATAACTCATTTGTCAGTTCCTCCATACAAATTAAAGGCGCCTGACGACTACCTGTATGGCAAATAACATAACCGCTGCTGGCAGCGTGACAACATCTGCACCTCCGAAAACCTGAAAACACACCCACACACCCACACCTTTTTAAATAGTGCACTTGCATCACTGGCAACATATGAAACCAGTAGCACCTTTCAGGAGCTGTGTGTTCAACTGATGGCTTCTTTTTTTTGACCGGTTTGGCCCGCTCTGGCAGATGCTCAGCAGGACAGTGGACATTTGGAGGCACGTCACATACGTCCACAATCGAAGGTTTGTAAATCCGCATCCGGTGCATCTCACAGCTAAATTCAGCTTTGCATTCGCTGCTGCATCCAAGCAGAATATTTACCACATGCTGAGACAAGTTTTATTCTATTCCAACACCCTTCCCCAGGGAAAACAAAACACCGGATGAGCTGCTATTTTGAAGAGTCGAGGATCCAGCAATGCAAAAGGCCTGACACCTTTGTTCGTCTTCCTCTCTCTTCATCAGTCACAAGCACGCTTCTTTAAAAGGCTTCTTTGAATGTCAGCAGTGCTCAATGTCTTGCAAAATCACAGAAACATAGGGCACACATGCACACCCACACGCACACAGACACAGTAACACATAAACAAACAGGATTGCAAACATGCTCGCAAACACATGTCTTAAACTTCCAGACACTTTAAATGCATGATAGGCATTTTTCAGTCCTGCACTATTCACAAGTGGAGTAAATGCTCTTAAATATTTTTCAACACATTAGATTTAAGTGAGCGTGTTCCACCGACCGAGACACCTGAGATCTGCCGGCTGAAGCCGAGAGCCTGACACCGAGTCTAAATAAATCAAACTTTATGTCTACAGCTGACAAATCCACACTATCAAGTTGCAGTGTCTACCAACCTGCCCTGCGTCACGCGCTCACGTGCACGCCAGGGCGCACGGATGCACACAATCACAAACATACAACAGGGAGGAAAAAAATACAACGTGACAACACTAAAACGAGTGTCATTTCCTTTGTCCATGTTAAGACCGTGCTGAGGAGGACAGGAGATTCTCAGGTGCTGCTTTGTCACGACAGGACTGTGTTGCTGAAATCAGCACTTACACACATAAGCCGTCCTCTGTAGCCCTGATGAACCCGTCCATAACCAAGTCGACATACAGGAGTAACCGGAGGATGAATTATGACTTTTGGAAACAATATTAGAGGCTAATTGCTATGATTATCATAATGATTATCATTACTGCAGCACAGGGACATGCGAGAGGCTCGTGGATGCGCGGTGCTAAAAATGTCGATATGAAACACCTTGTAATGACAGGTAAAGAACACAGACGGCCCCAAGCTGTTTTTTTTCCACATTCAAACACGTGTCAATCACTTTCTTGTGTGCGTGAAAGGAAATAGAAATTACTGATGTGATTTGTGGGATTGTTGTCACACTGAAATGTCAAAGCCAGGTAGTCTCACAGGACTGCTCACCGCGGTGGAATATCAATACGGTTCTTTCTGTGGATTTAAACGCTTTCTAGTGGCGGCGATAAGACGCAAGTTCCCTCCTTTCAAACCTGTCAAAGTCCCAGCGCCGGAGATTTGATCATGATGAGAGCTGTTTAAGGCCTGATTACTGAGAGTGAGGAGTGAAACTATTCCACAGGGTCAACTGTGAAGTGCTTGATAAAAAAGAAGTCACTCACAGGGAGTGAAAAAGTAAAAATAAAAATAACCGAATCACTTCCTATGCCTGCTGGTTGCCTGTTATCAAGACTGTGCACAAGTTTCCAAAGGAACGGTCGACTTCTGGCTAAGATATACACGACTGAAGGGAAGAGGAAGAGCGTAAGAGAATTTTTTTTCTTTCTTAAAAAGGGGAAATAATATTAACTGACAACGTACAGGCAAAGTTACTTGTGTGCACCTCAATTTCTCAGGGGCAGAAGATGCCGCGGAGCTCTGGAGAAGCTCCCGCCTGTGAGATTGGTAGGAGGCAGGTATGAGGAAAAGTGAAAGAACGTGCTGTCACAGAGAGAGAGGAGGCCGCAGAGGGCCACCGCTTTACAACAGGGAGCGCAGAGAGGACGAGCCGGGCGGACGCACTCTGAGGGAAATAAGCGCATGTTTCAGTTTGATTGGCTCCTCGTCTGCAAATTAAAACATTCAGAGCCAGTTAGTGAGAAATATGTAGAGTTGAATTTCTGCGCTGGGTCTTACTCGTACCGTAGCGAAGGCCGGTGGCTCCGAAACCAGAACCATCTGGTTTCACTGAGCGAGGGACACTTTCACCTCATATGACAAGACTGACCCTTGACCCCTTCATCAGCTCAAACTGAGGAAACTCCTGAGCGTCACCAAGGTCCATCTGTTTCACTTCCCCAGCAGATAAACTGAACTTCATAAAGTACAAACACTAACTGTTAAAAAAAACTGCAAATACTCATCGTGTGTTATCTCTCAACAGAAACACATCATCTCAGCTGAATGTCTGACAACAACATTTTATTTGACCGTAAATAGTGAAAGTTCTGTTTATAATTATAATAAATTCTACTAGGACATTTTCATTATTCATTGTGCGTCTGAAATAAGGTAGTTGTGTGTATTAATTGCTGAACATAAATATTGAACGTAATAACTTCTGAGTCCTCATTGTTTAATAATGACGCAACCAAGTGAGAGAAAAACAAGGCTTGTGTGTGTGTATATATCTCAACACATATTTAATCCGTCTATATTTAGGACGTATTTATGGTTCAGATAGTTTCAGGTGATGTCCTCCTGTGGTGATAATTAAAATGTTAAATTCAACTTGTAAGTGGGAAGAAATTAATTCCGCTGCTGTTAGAATTACACCCATTAATTTCAACCTTGTGAAAATCATCTTTTTCTTGACCACATTATATTTTAATTTGATACATTTCAAACTAGAGTCACTGATATTACCCATTAGATTTTGGTTCAGGAGCACTGAACACTAGACTAAGGGGGATCTTTTTTGCGCTGTGAAAAGCCAGTGGGATGCTGGAACTGCACTGTGGGCTATGACTTTTCTTAAATTATTATGTTATTTTGCTCCCTTCTGTGTAGCCTAAGCATTAGATTCAATCTCAAAATCCCCCTCCCCTCCCAAATACACCTCCACCCTTTTTTCATCTTTGCTGTCTGAAGCACTCAAATGAGAAACTGTCAGGAGCCGTGATTTGTGCTAACTAGCTATCGATCGCTCCAGAGCTGCAAGCCTCCTGTCCATGTAGGGAGGGCTGAGAGGGAGCAGAGGAGACATGGCGAGGGAGAGAGAAGGAGGGAGGAGAGGAGGTGAAAGGAAAGCAGAAAAGAAAATGTTCTGCTTTTAAATACCTACTGTTATTGTGAATTTGTACTGTCAAACGTGCTATCAGCCCCCAGAGATAGTGAGACAGTGAAAGCAACAGGGTGAGTGTGGCTGACTGCTTATCAGTGTTGGGTTTCCTCCTCAAAAGAAGACTCATTAATCATGATCAGAAGTAATGATGTTACATATCACTCCCTGGCATCACTCTTTTTTTTCTTCTTCAGCTATCCCCTGTGCTCTGTCTTTTATAGTATTTAATTCTATATGAAAAACATATCTCAGTTACCTTTTTAAATTAATGACAACGGAAGGAATGACGGAAATAAAAAAGCCACAATGTTCAATGACCTTGTCATTTGTCTGTTAAATTAGCCGAGAGGACCAGAGGGGACAAGTCATGAGGAAAACAAATAGCTGCATGAAGGAGAATCTACTTTTGATCATTCAGCCTTAAATTACTATCTTCACTGATTCTTATTTTCCATTCATTCATAGTCAGGATGAAACCTGAGATGAGCTGAAGCGGTCGTTTACACACAGCTTCGTGTTCCAGCCTCAGTGTGACTCTGTGTCTGTCTCTGAGAAACAATGCGCCCGAGTCCAGACTCGGCAGTGCGCGCCCCCGCGCCTCTCTGCACCCGCACTAATCAGAACAAAGAGGCGCTCGAGACGCGCAAGGAGCTTTCCACAAATGATATCTATAAAGATATACATATAGATATTTCTATACAATATATATGCATCTTTACTATCACAGTGGGTTTAGTTTAAAATAATTTATAAATAGCCAACGTTAGAAAATGACAAGACAAGAAATGCAAGAAGGAAATAAGAAACCTATAAATCATTATATAAATCACTGTATAAATAAATAAAACCAGGAGACATATTCTGCTACATAAAGCTACAAGGCTATTTCACTTTTGTAACATAAAATAATGCATTCGATTTTATCTTACGAGTAAGGCATAAAATACTATATTAATAGAATCAAAATATAGCCAAATATAGTAGTTGAAATAATATTAATGAAACATAATAATAATTTATTGTTTTACTTTTATTAATTATTATTATTATAAAGACAAGTTTCTGATCTGCAGCTGAACGACGTAACACTCAAATGAGTTGTATTTTGATTTAGAGTCACCATTAAAACATTCAAATTAATCTACACCATAAATGTGCAGATTATAGTAATAATAATAATATCTGTTTCTAATAGAAAAACTGTATTTTAGCCAGAAGAGATTTTTTTTTTAATTTTAGTTAGAAAACCCTGACCTGTAAGAAACTGCCAGTTTACTCTGAGTTTGATAATAGTATTAATAAATTATTGAAAAATTGAAAAAAGTGACGAAAATAAATAATAGCAAGTGTAGCAATAAGCAAATACTTAATCATTATTATTATTATTATAACTATTATTATTTAGTATAGAGGGTTCTCAAAATGGATTTTAAAAGTAAAAGTTAAAGGCTATATTAATGTCTCTGTGAAATTTTTATCCTGCCAATCTAAAGCTCAGTCCACTCTCAGCAGCTCGGTACGATCCCATGATAATAACAAAAACAAACACGTAACAAGCCGAAGGAAACCCCGCTGCGCAAACGCATATCCTCAAAAAGCTATTAATCTTCTCAATGTAGTTGTTCACCCTGAAAACCGAGATAAAGAACCGCAGGAAATGTTTACTTTTCTCCAGCAGGTCTTTGTGCTGTGTCTCTACGACGAGGAAACCTATAAGAATTACACTGTTGAGGCTTTACTGCGTTCGCTCACTATTTAAAAACCATTGTGATCATCACTTTACTTCACTGACAGCGCAACAGAACAAGAACAAACAACAAAAGAATGAATAAAATGTCTTTTTTCCCCCCTTTTTTAAGACTTGAATGCCTCACATCATCATTAAATTAATTATCATCCTATAGGCAAACCCCCTTAAATTCAAATAGCCCAGTTAAGAGAGACGGCTTCTCTCTGCAACGCACAATATGCACAAGGTCCTCTATTATCAGCTCTTTGTACCTGTGTGGTGTGGCCATGCATTTCAGGTTTAGTAAAAGCTTATTTTTTTAAGATTTATAGCACACACATTTTAAAAGGCTGAATGGATCAGTTAATGAAGCCTGAGCTGCACGTGTGAGAGTGTGAGAGACAGAGAGAAAGTAAAAGTCATAGAACTATAAGATAATGAAAACTCTTCAATTACCTTCTTTACTGTTGTTTTGGCTCTTGTTTTTTTCCCAGGGTCCCATGGCCTTGTCATCCTCTGACCCATCCATCATGGCCTTGTCGCTGGGCACGTACCAGGTGGCGTGCTGCTCTGCCATGAGGGTGTCAAGGTCAATAGTGCCTATTGAGCCCTTCCCAGCATCCGGGCTGCAGCTCACCAGCTCATTGTCTCCATTCTGCGAGGGACAGTCACCATTCTTTTTGCCGTTTTTAACGGCTACAGGCTGGTCCTCAGAGATACTGAATTGCTGTCGCTGAAGCTGGATCTGGGCCTGCAGAATCTCCAGGGGATGGATTTCTTCCTGGCCAGAGGTGCTGGATGGGGTGCGTACCTGCTCCACCCCAGGAGTGCCCGGGTGGCTCGGCCCACTGGCCCCTGATCCCCCACCAGCATTCAGTCCATAGCTGTCTGGTGTCGAGGTAGTATGATTGTTAATGCCCATGCTCAGGGCCTTCTGTCCATTTATCAACCCGTGGTCACTCCTCTGCATTTTGGGTGAGCCGGTCATCATAGGGCTGCGATTGGGCTTGGTGACCGGGGCCCCTCCGGCATCTGAGCTGGAGGACACCTCGTCCTCGTTGCCATAGTGGGTGCTGACATCGTCAGGAAAGTCCACTCGTGGTGAGCTACTGTCAGACTTGGCCACACTTTGAATGCCGCTGTCCAAAGAAGACATCAGGTCGGCCTGGTCCCCCAACATCAGGTCACCTCCTTTTCCCCATGAGGGTGACTGGAGGTGTTTTTCGTGGGGCGTGCCCCCACCCCTCTCCCCAACGCCAGCTGAGGGGGTCTGCTGGCCTGGACTTACAACAGGGTTACCATTGTCAGAGGAAAAAAAAATTCCAGGGCTCACATGTCCACTGTCTCTTTTTCTCCTCCCTCTCCCTCTCCCACTCCCTGTTGTTGCCTTCCCCTCACTGCACGGGGTAGCGTCCATGTTGTAAGTTGGGGAGAGGGCACTGGCTTCCCCCTGCACCGTCTGGCTTTGACTTGCAGGCTTAGAGTTGCTATTCCCGGTGCCAGGCATCTGGCTGTTCTGGGAAGTGCCGCTCTGAAAATATTCAGGACCAGCACTGCCAGTCCCATTAGATGTGCTGCTATTAATGTCCTGCTCTGTCTGACTCAGTTTTCGCTTGCCCTCATTTTGGTTCTTCTTGTTGAATGTTACGTTAAGATTGGGGGCCCCAAGGCTAGCGATCATGTTCTGGCAGGCCGTGGAAAGGGCCGCCAGGCAGCTCTGTCCAAAAACACTGTCTTTAGCACTGGTTTTGCTGAAGTTCCCAAGGGACAGAGCTCCAAGCTTACTAACAGACGACCGCTGGCCTGGGGGGAACTCAGACTGAGGAGGGTAGCTCCCTGGTGAGGTGCTCACCCCCTGGGGAGCGCTGTGGGCTGACCCCTGACGGTTGGCCCCCCCATAGGGAAACGTTGGCTGTGCTCCCATTGGAGGTGCAGGGAAGTCGGCAGGCCGCCTCTCTGACGGTGCATTCGGATGGCCTGATCCTGCTCCTGGAGACTGCATTTGTGAAAGGTTACCCATGTTACCGCTGAACTGTGCGTGCATGCCCGGGGAATGGAGAGCCTGTACATGCCCATCTCCTGGTATCCTCATGGGCTCCTGCATGCCCATGCCTGGCCTAAACATCATCCCAGCCCCATTCTGCTGCAGACCCATGTCATGCGGCCCTGATTCATTTCCTGCTCCACCCATACGCCGTGACATCATCTCCCCAGGTGGGTGGGCCCCTTGGAACCAGGCGTTCTCCTGAGTGACATGAGGATTTTGTCCATCAATACTGGGCATCCTGCCACCAGCCTCTCTGTCGAAGTTGGGCTGAGGCATGCCCCCCACTGGGCCTCCGTGAGCCATCGGGCCAGGAGGCACTTCACCGTGGTGGCCGAGCTGCTGCAGACTAGGCTGCCTCATCCTCTGCTGCTGGTTGCGAGAGGCCATCTGTTTTATCATCATGGCTGCGTTCTGGCGCTGCTGCAGAGACTGCTGCTCAGGCCCAGGATGCTGCAGGGGACCTGGTGGGAAGCCTTCACTCACAGGTGGGGTGAACTCTCCAGGCAGGCCGGGGTATGCAGAGGGAGAGAGGTGGTTATCCATACCACCACACCAGCCTTCACCCCCATGTGCATTGGGAAAGTCAAATCTGGGCCTCTTCGCCATGTTCATATAAGGAGAGTCAAAGTGTTGAAGCCTCTGATTCGGGGGCTGTTGGGAGGGAGGGGGAGCTGGCTGTTGCATATTAAACATGGGGTCCCCATAGGGGTGCAGACCCCTATTTTCCAGTCTGTGAATGGGATATTCAAACTGGTTGTGTTGGCCAGGAATCATGACCCCTCCATCCAGAATGTTAGGGTTAGTGGGGCCGGGCTCAGCCTGAGGGGGTCGGGGGAGGCCAGGGGGGCATGAGTTCTGTCTCGCTATCAAGCTAGCCTGTTGTTGCTGTTGCATGAGAGGATGTCTTGTATTGACCCCCGGCTCCATTCCCACGGGCACCTTCCGGCCATTTCCAAAGCGCTCAAAAAACACTCCATGCTGAGGCTGCTGGGGTTGTGGCGGTGGCTGATGTCCCTTAGAGATGCCCTGCATACCTGGTGTCCGTGGCATGCCAGGGTTCCCTGGGAAATTTCCGCCAGGAACGGGCCTTCCTGGCCCGAAATGGGGTAACTGAGATTCTGATTCTGATGGGGAAAATACAGGTACATCAAAATGTCCAGATGGGGGCTCACTAGGGAAGTTATACTCTAATCCCTCCACAGCTCCCTGGTTTGGCATCCGCCGAGACTCCAGGCCATGAGACTCAGAGGAGGAGGATGAAGAGGAGGGGAGACCATGGAAGGAGGCTGCTCTGTTAGGGGACTGATCGAGGGGTAGACAGGGAGCAGGGACAGCATGGCTGCCGCTGGGAGGCCCGTGATGTTGAAAGTCAGGCATATTACCAGGCCGCTGCTGCTGCTGCTGCTGCTGCTGCTGCTGGGGAAAGCCATCCCCTGCCTGTCCCTCAGCGAGAGGATCAAATCCTTCTCCAAAGCCCTGCTGTGGTCCCATGCCATTGTTGTTGAAGCCCATTAACCTGCCACCGTGCAGGCATGACGACCCTGGCTCTGGGCCTCCAAAATTCCCACTGAAATGTGGGTGATGTTGGTGGGGGTGAGGTTGATGGCCGTGAGGATGTCCTTGATGAGGTTGCTGGTTGTTAAAAAATCCATGCATGGGTCCTTGTTGCTGCTGCGGCTGCTGCTGCTGCTGCTGAAGTCCGCCGCCTGCATGCATGTCCGAGTGGCCCCGCGGGTGGAAGCCGCCGTACTGCTCTCCGTTCATGTTCATATTGAGCCCCAGCATTTGCGGCTCGCTCAGAGGGCCCATGCCGGGTTCCACTGCTCCCGGGGGGCCTCCAGCGTGAAAACCTGGGCTTTTATAGTGGGATCCCATGTTCAGTCTCTGTTGGTTTATGTTTCTCTCTGACTGGCCAGGGTTTCTGCTATTAATCTGAGAACTGAACTGCTCCAGCCCAAACATACTCCCTTGCAATCAATCCCACATGACGGCCCGTTGGACAGTTTTTCCGTCTGTCCCCAAAAAGAAAAACGAAAAAAACATATATAAGAAACTATTTAAATGTTTTTATAACACTGGCGAATAAACTGCTGTGCCCGCTTTAAAATTTGAAACTCACCAGATAAGTTCTCATTGTTGTGGATCAATTGTTTTTGTTTTTCCAACTTCTCCAAGTGCGCGTCGGAGAGACGGGACAGACTGTGTCCAAATACGCACGTTAAGTGTGTCTCTGTCCTCGCGTTTAATCGTGCACCTGACTGCTTCTCTTTTTCTCTTTGCTTAAAAAGACAAATGTAATACAATTTTACTTAACTTGCTGCACGAGTGACTTGTAATATTCCAAAGTTTTTCTGTGCGTATTTCTCCGGAGCGAACATGGCACTATCAAACAAAAAAAAGGAGAGCGCTGGAGAACTGGAGCGATAGATGTGGGAATATGAACATTTCTGACAGCTAATTCATTATTCCAGTCCAAAGTCAAATGTCCCAGTGCGACTTTTTTTATAAGGTCCCATAGTGGAAACAAGGGAAAAGTCCAGTCGCAGCCGTGGATAGCAAAACTACCTCTGCGCTTTTGAGGGGGGAAATCTTTCTTGGGATAAATACTGGCCACGGATCTCCTTCAAAAAATCTCTCATCAACCGCAGAGCAGGCGTGAAACCAAAAGTCCAGTGTGACGGAAAAGTCCACGGACACGGCTCTTCTCCTCTCCAGGTACCGGAGAACCGGAGCGTCCGTTTACGCGACCTGAACCCGGAGCGGAGCGGTGCGCACTACCCGCACTCCACAACCACGGATCGGCTTGACAGCATCCTCCACCCGCTGCCGGTCATGCGCTGAGCAGCGACGCGCGGTGCCTTCGAGTCCTCCCGGTGCGTGTCGCTCCTGGCGTGTGCGTCTCTCCGTTTACCGACTGCGGTCTGGTGCGTTGCGAGCGATCCACAGACTCTCTCTCTCTCTCTCTCTCTCTCTCTCTGCTCTGCCGCTCTGTGTGAGACCGACGCGTCCGGAGGAGCCTGCAACAAGTTTTGCATTTCTGCAGCCACTTCCATCCGCGAGGTCTCAGCCAATCAGAGCGAGCGGAGGGAGCTTCGAGGGCGGGACACGTGCCTTTAAGGTGGTCCGCGGAGTGAATGAGAGTGGATTGTGTCTGTAAATCCGATTTTTGTAAAGACAGATTTCACTTTAAACGTAAGGTTAACGGATGGTTTTGTTTAACAGTAAAAACATCATCAAATATATTACATTTATTCATTATAAGTCTATGCAGGAACCTGTTTTTGTTATCAACTCTAAGACCCTCTTCCAAAATAAACAGGGCTTCAAGTGGAATTCTGCACAATCCGGTCAGAGCTGCTCCGGACCTCTTCACCTAACAAACTTTTTTCCTGCTTCCATGAATCCATGATCGGGGATCAGCCCCAGTTGGAGCTGTATCATCATTGCATCATATTTAAAACAACACAACAACTATACCATCAAAAAGCTGTAATTGAACGTGCAGCTGGTTGTTTATTGTGTGTTTAACTGACACACGGTGGGTCCAGGTGAGTCTGTATCTCCATGTATCTATGTACACACTATGGGACACTCACTAATGCTGCGCTCACATGCTGGATGCTACATTTGTTACCCTGTGGTTGAACAGTCAGAATCAATGCAGACTAATGAAACCACATATCTGAGCGGATGTTGGGATGGAGCAATGAATGAGATGTATCAGAGTGTGCATCACGTCCCTATCGCTGATGCAAAGTCTAAATCCCAAAAGGGGGAAAAAATCCTCCTTAAAAGACCATCTGAACTAAATCATGTGGAGGATATTGAGCCCTGGTGCCGATAATCAATAGAGTTCTCTTAGTAATATGCTCACTAAAATGGAATATTTTGCCAGGCCAAATTGGTATAATTTACTACATGAATGAATTAACTGTATTGACCTAAATCAACTGGTGTGGTGAAGCGGGGCTATAACCAATAAGGTATGACAGGAAATAATTGAAAAACGCTCACGTGGAAACAGTTTCGTGTAAAGTGTGGAGTTTGAGAAACAAAAGTCCCATAATAACGAAATCTGTCTTTTAAATAATGCAAAGCTCTAATAAATGTGTATATTCAAATTTAACAGGACAAATCACTATGTTTTTATTTGATGCTTTTTTTAATGTGTGATTATGATAAGTTTTTTTTATTTTCATGTATTAGCTTTTACTGGCCTTTTTCTGTTTTTTAACCTACGTCAAGTGTATTTGAACATTGTTCAAAGTGCTTAACATAGAAAATGGATTATTATAATGTCCGTTTGTTCATAGGCAGGTTTTTTTCTGTCATGTAATTCAGAATGGGTTCTTTTGATTTTTATTTCATCTGTTGTCAATTTTTTTGAGTGAGTTCATTTTCCTGCAGTATGGAACTTTAGTGTGTGTGTCTGTGTGTGTGTGTGTGTGTGCGTGCGCTCCATGTCCAGCTCTCCTCTGAGCATGGTGTAATTATTTGAAATGAAGGAAACGATTGCGATTTAAATGTACTTTTCATTCACCACTATTGATATTATCTTTGGTGAAAGCAGAACTCTATAATATATCTTTCCGACATTGTGGACAGTGCAGGGCAGAGAGAGAGAGAGAGAGAGAGAGAGAGGGGGGGGGGGGGGGGGGGTCTGGTGTCAGACAGCATCTCTGGTTGTGGGGGCTGGGGGTGTGGAGGCGGAGGAGGTGGTGAGGGACAAGGTGGACTTTTACCAAACAGACACAGTGCCACCTAGCGGCCGGCGTCAGTGACTGTGGAGGAAACGGTTGAGCACATAGTTTCAAAAAAGGCTGCATGCATAAATACAATTTGTAAATATAAACATGGTTCTAATGCAAACACATATTGCACACTGATTCATTAAGCATATAAAATAATGCCATCTAACATACTTTACTATCTGTCCTCCAACAGATAGTAGTAAAGCAGGACATTGTTTTTATATTAAAAAAGGAAAAAAGAATCAGATAAATAATTTTCAAACTCAACAACATTTGTCATATTGAATTTAAGGGAACTGAGGGTTCAAGTATCCACTACACACATTTCAATTTACAATCTCTTTAACAACTACTGTTGACTTATTTTTATACATATAATATCATGTAGTCTACATGGCAGAACATTATCTAAATTACTTCCTTAGTGTTGTGCATGTTTCAGCCAAGGCATGGAGTATATATGGGCAATAATGTGTGTCAATAAATAGCCCACACCACTGTCTTACAGAAGCCAAACAATGCAGCCAGCCCTGCACCTCAAGAAGAGGGCTGCATGTCAGGGTTTGAGTCGGGAAAACAGGTCAGGACAAGGCAGTGAGAGGTGCAGGGAAGTGTGTATATTTGGAATTTTGGGGGTGTGGATATGCACTGCTTGAAGTGGAGAGGACAGCAGCTCAGAGCGAGCGAGGAGGCAGGGAGGGACAGTGATTGTGTTTTTAAGGAGACATGGTGTAAAGTAGCTGTCTTCCTGAGAGCGAACGAGAAGCTTGTGGAGATGTTCTGAAGGCTGCTGTGCTTGCGTGGCTGTGTTGTGGAAAAAAAGAAAAGAAAAAATAGATCACACTCTGCCTCAGTATCACCTTGGAGGACCGCCTCCATATCTGAGAGCCAGCTGGATGGAGCATCATTAGAGCTTTAACACGTGTGAGCACATCACACAGTTTTAGCTGCCTCTGCCATCCCCGCTCTGTGAAGCCCCTTAGAAATACCACAACTCATGCTCACTCCTAAAACGATAAACGGGCTGTTGTATCACGAAACCCCATTAACAGCCGCGTACAAGTGTTCTGCAGCTGAGCAGCAGGAAACATCAAGATATTGTTCTGACTGTAAGGTTAACACCCCTGTGATAGAGATGCTGCAAGCAACGTCTCCAGTCTTCTCAAATGGAGACAGACAAGTTAAGTATGACAAACCGATGGCGTGGTCCCTCTCCTACCCCCCCCCCCCCCCCCCCCCCCGAGTCCCCAGTGATGATAAATCCAGCTCACAGCCGCTGCTCTGGCGACTTCATGACAATGGACAGTCTACAGGCGTTCAAGCGCTGTCACAATGCCACACTCCCCTGCAGTGATTTACTGCTCAATTTGTCTCAATATTTTACTCAATAGGACAAGATAGCAGAAGTGGGTGTACTTCTCTGCTCTTAATGCGCCATGTTAAGCTTTTCCTCAGATGGACATTTATTACCAAGGGGTACGGGTGGCGGTGGGTGGGGGGGGTTGCCCAAAGAGACAGTTCCTTCCCTCGATGGGGTGAGGTGGTGGTGGGGGTCATCCTGTGCAGTTGGGGCAGTGTGAGGCAGAGCGTCTGTGTGTGTGTGTCCTCTATGAGCCTGTCACTCAGCTGAGCCATCACAACTCTGTGGGTCAGGGCAGGTTAAACAGCATCTGTCATCCAGAGAAGCGCCATTGTATTAAGGGGGAGGGAGATGCGACACACACACACACACACACACACACACACCCACCCACACACAGTTGTCTCCACACCTCCTCCACCTCAGAACAACAGGAAGGACTGAGGAGAATCTCAGGGGCTAAAGTCGACCCGAGACCGAGAGGATGAGGAAACACTTGTGACATCACTGCTAACCAACGACATCCAGAAATAACTTTCCTCGCCAAGAAAAACCTGAGCGAACGTGGCCCCAGGGGAAGGTCACAGATGCACACACACACACGGTGGGGCCGGCCCAAACTGTGAGTCTAATCTTCGCTGTGCCACTTCCTCCCTCTCACCCCAGTGTGTTGTCTTGTGGCAGGAAATGCATCCATGAGCTGCCATAAACACTGGAGCAGCTTTTCTTCTTTCCTTTTCTGTGTCGTCTAGGCCTTTACTGTAAAATCCATTTTGACACATTTAAGAACGCTGTGAGTCGTGCTTATGTTTTGAAGCAATGAAGCTGGACGTTCTGGCTCTCGCAAAGTGTTTTCAGCTCTGAACATCAAGTCCTTCTGCGGCAACATGCCTGGATGTCCTGCTGAGTCTGGTCTTGAGCCTCCCTTTGGGATTTATTTCCTCTCTTCATCTGTTGCCTCATCTATTTAAACGACAGGGGCTCACTCCTGACATGTCCCTTCATCTTCTGTGCGAGCGAGACACATGGATGGATGGATGCATGCCGACTGTAGAGCTGCCACTTACCAGGAGGTGTGTGGGCGAGTCTGCCCATCTCCTGTTTTAGAAATAGCATCATTTGCTTGTTCTGGGGCAGATAGGACCGGTTTCCTTGCAGCGGGCACATGTGACGATTCCTCCACAAACAATAAAAAAAAGGCGGATATCTCAGGCAGCAGACTGGCGGCTCTTCCTGCTCTTTAGCACAGATTCCGCTGTTATTGTGTGACTCCTCTGACCTGCGGGACACTGGAGGTGCAGTCCACGCCGGAGTCACCATTTGCAGAGGGATTGTTATTCTTATCTGATGTGCATTTTACAGTCGAGATCTAAAGCTTCCGATCACCAGCTTTCGCTTATCACTCCAGCCTCCATCTTCAATCAGAATCTGTTAGTGTTTATTACAATAGACAGTTCATTATACAGTGAAGACAGTTGTTTAAAAAGCTTAAGTAGCTATTGCTAATAGATGCTCTGAGGGTTTACAAGAGGAGAAAAAAGGGACGACCACAAGTTTCAGTTTACATACGTTTATTATATCATGAGGTCATCAGAGAGTATATATATATATATATATATATATATATATATATATAAAAAAAGTGTTGCATTACCTTGATAAGAACCAGGTGCTGGATTGAAGTAGCAAAAAAATTTAAACTATGTCAGAGGTAATGTTACAGGCACAGGCCCCGACAGATTGCTTATCGATTCATCTCTGAGGCCAAATGAGAACTGGACAAAATTAATATCTTAGTCTAAGTGAACCTTTGTGCCAATTTTGAATTTTTTTCCCTCGAGTCAATCTGAAGATAAAACTTCCTCAAGGCAAATTAGGGTTTGAGGTCAGTGACCGTGACCTTTGATCTCAAACTTCTAGTCAAGTCCTCCTAGAGTTCAAGTGAATGTTTGCAAGATGACCTTTGACCCCCGGCCACAAAATTCTAATCAGTTTGTCCTCGAGTCTGTGTATGGACATATCCGTCCTCAGGGCCCAGTCTCCAACAAGCAAACAATCAGACAAGAGCACAATGTAAACTAGATAAACTTTTTTATTTGATATTGAGATACAATAAGAAGATGGCACGAAGATTTACAGAGAGAAAAAAGGCACAAAATATCATACATTCACTACCATGTCCCCTGAATTTCAAAAAGCTGATCAGAAACATTAAAAAGCAAGCAGCTCAGAAATTACACAATCATAGATTTCATAAATTAGGATAAGACTGTAGAGTATCCATGTGAACACTTCCGCTCCCCATTTCCATCATCTTAAACAGATGGAAAACCACTGATGGAAGTTATTCTCCTTAGCCACTGGGTTCTGTATTCAGCAGACCGCAAGAATAATTAAGATAGACTTGGAAACATGGATTATATATTTTACACTCTTTGATTGCATACTGCTCCACCATCACAAACACCAACTGACTCATTTACTCCAACTAGACTGTATCACAACCAGCTCCTGTCATAATCCAACTATAGCACCACATTTCCCATCGCTAACTATGGAACGGTGAGAGGAAGTCAGTGGTCTGGGGCAACTGAGGAGCAGGAATATCAAATAGGTCCTTGCGCTGTATTGTTCACCTGAGAAGACTTTTGTTGTTTTGAAAAATGTGGCCTCAGACTGAAACTTTCCTATATTTAAAACAGTGTACAGTTGCTGAATACATGTAAACATATCAGAAATCTATTTATGCTGTTTAGTACAAGCCAATAACCCATTACGAAAGGAAATGATTGTATTCCCTCGCCAGAAAGAAGGAAATAAAAACTTATTTGAGCAAAGTAATGCTGCATCAGTGTCTTAAAACTGGATAATAGATCTATAAAAACAAACCCCAGATTACTGTTGCACAACTGGAGACACACCAGGAAAAAAAACCCACAAACAGTAAGAATGAGCCAAGGAAACCTTTTGTACTGTATACAGTTGTGTATTTAACACCAGTTATGATCAACACGGTAGGCCAGTGCCATGAGTCTGAAGCCTGAGGGGAGAAAGTGCACTATGGAGCTCAAGTTGTGTCATCAAAATGGCATATCCACTAACATGGCTGGTTTGAGGCACAGAAGTGAATCAGCCCTTTGGGGCAACAATAGTGCACACTGGCTGTTACAGCACAAACATACTGAGTTCTTCTTGCTGAAGGAATTCCATTTGCTCAGGCGCTGTGACACTTAAGAAACAAGGGAATCGCATGGCATTCCACACCCTGAAGAAATCCAGGAGTCATCACAAATCAACTTTGCTCTTGGAGCTGTGATATGATTTACTCCCATCAAGTGGCAGCTAAAAGCTACTGCTAACATTTAGTCGTTAGCTCGATTGCCTGTCAGCGATAGGGGAGGTAGCTAGAGCAACAGCTGGCAGCAGAGCTGCAAGAGGTTTGATAGGTCCGATAAATATAAAAGGTCTTGAGATTAAGGCAAGCAAGTGTGTGGTGCTGGCGAAGTGTGCACACTGGGAAGGCAATTATGAATCTGTAAACACATGAAAACAGAAGAGGTCACTTGGAGATGGTCGTCCTCGGAGAACCACGTGTGGGACAGGCCTTTTGGGAGGTGGGGGGGTGGGGGGGCACGCGACAAGCCGTGTGGTTTGATGACAAAGAGGCTGGAGGGGTGCAGCACCATCTGTGGCCGTTTTTCGGTGCCTGTTATCACAAGGGACATCAGTATGGAGGGGAATGCTGTGTTGTACATTGTGAGAGAATGTCTTCTGAATATGGAGTGTTTGTGCGCGGGGGGTTGGGGGGGGGGGGAAGAGCGTCAGCATGATCTGTAAACATTTCCAAAGTAACTTCCTTTAGCTGAACAAGCCTGCATAGATCTGCCCAGTATGAATTTTTGGGAGATCAGTCACCACAAAGGCGCCCGCACCTGCGAGTGCGTGTGAAAATTAATTCACATGTTTACCCTCATGAGCGCGATGTACGCGTGTCATATGGACGTGTATGTGGGGGGTTCTATTAAATCTGTATGGGAGTGAGAGTGAATACCTGTTCGGGCATGATTGTCAGTGCTAATAAGATGCAGTGCTTTGGGTAGAGTGGGGGGAGGATTGCAATGGGCCAAGGTGCCAAGGGTGTTAGTAATCTCTTAATGGAGGCTGTGGCAGGAAGGAACACGAGTATGACAAACAGACAGACTCATGCCAGGGAATGCAAACCACTGAACCACACTGTGTACAGTTAAAAACCAAGGAGACAAAGATCATCCAGAGAGGAATGTTTTGGAGGATAAACATCAGCAAAAAAGGAAGGGAAAAAGAAAAAAAACAAGAAAGTACAGAGGAAATTGTTGGTCCTACACCTGCCACTGTGAAATCAAACCAGTGAATCGCTTTTGTAAAAGAAAAAAACAAAAAAAACCACATCTCTACTTCAAGCAGCTCTTCTTCATCGCTCCAGAATGTTGGGTCTCGTCAATAACATGATGCTGAAACCCTGCGTTTCTCTGCCCAGGGGATCAAAATTAACCAGAGTCTTATCAGCAGGGATCATGCTGGTTTCTAGAAATCAATTCCTCAGTGGATAGATTGTCTATGATTGAGTGCAAGCCAGGGATCCGCTCTATTGATTGCAGGTAGCAGTGGCCCCTCCCCCCACAGCATGGATCAGTTAAGGTAAAAGAGGCACCGGGGGACCATTGCTGCCGTCATCATGGGTGTTTAAGATCTGTTGCCTTTTCTTTATTCTGCAGCAGTGGTTCCTCGAACTTCACCCCGTCTGCGAAGCTGTGGGGGGAAATAAAAAGAATAGAGTTAGGCTTGTGTAGGCCGAACAGGTGAGGGCAAGTTTGGTGGATGTTTGCATTCAGTGGGAATATTGAATGTTTGCTAGTAACAGTGCAAAAGGGATTCTAAATTTTACTTGCATCACAAACCATTAAATATGTTTGTATTTTTACAAGTTAAAATCTAGAGCTTTTCCTCAAAATCTTTTCCGAAGTTATCAACCGTCTCGTTTGTAATCCAGCTGGATAAAAGCATCACTTTCCCATTCTCCCATCCTGAGGCTGATGGCTTTGGAAAGTCAATTAGTGCTACGATCTGATAGGCTACACCTTAATGGAACAGTTCAAACCAACAGTGGCTCTAAACAGAGGAATAGACAGATCTGATGAAATGGCACGAGGATTCACCCTCCCACTTCCTCCCTCCCCTCTTGCTCAATCACAGCATAGATTCCTTCTCAACTACAGAATTCCATTTGTATGTTAATGAGGAGAAGGGAGCCATCTTGAAGCCCTCCCTTTACTTGCCCCTTTTCTCATGCCTCCACCTTCTTACACCAACACCACCAGGCTGGTATATGCAAACAGCCAACATGACTGCTGGTGCAACGCAGAGTTTCTCATTCACCCTCTGCCTTGTCAAGAACCTGAATGGTCAAGTTTGTGCGTGTAGGCTTTGGCTGTAATCACGCAGTTTGGCCCGAAACAGTCTCGACTGTGACCCTTCTGACCCTAAAGCCCAGAGGTTCAGGCCTTGTCTGCCTCCTCACCGCAGCCTTCTTTGATGGTAACCGCCTGTTTACTTACTCCAAGGGAAAATGGGAAACACATGCTGAATTGGGCGAGATGGGGGTGTGGGGGGTGGTCGGCCTGAAATGCTGTATGCTGGTAGTAAGCCAGGAATGTTTGAGCCAGGTTCACTTTGGCCAGTCCGGCCTGGATTCCTCACTTTTTCTCCTTGTATGGCCAAATGCTGCCAGATTAATATTTTGATTTGTTCCAAAGAGCAAACCAGTGGTCAGACATTGCAGAGGGTGACTCACAGAAATGAAAGCCTGTGATTTAAAAAGAGGAACCACTTCTCTGTCTCGTGCTCCTCTTTGGGGAGCTCTAGATGCAGGTACTAGTCTTGAGCTGGTCTTCTGAGGATTTTTCTTCAAACTGCTGGGCCCCTCTTAAAAAATAGCATGTGTGATTCTGAGAATGTTTGCCCAGATGTCTGGATATATCGAGAAGACAAGAACGTGTACACATGTACAACACACACACACACACTCACTCACTCAGGCAAACCATTTCCACTGGGTCGGCATGAGAGTGAACAATATAGTATATACGTCATACATCTCTATGATCTGGTGTTATTGATTAACTAATTCAGAGTGAGTTATGGGGTTGCATGTGAAAGCATACAATCATATGCGTGCACATAAAGACAGATTAAAAGCCCTTCACAACACCGAAGAGTAGAGAGTGCGAGCAACATAGACGTGCAGCAACACAGAAACCCCACAGGGAGCCGAGATCGGCCTTTACCAGTGACAACTTAGAGAGCAACACTCAGTTTCTACCTGGCCTAGCTACCCGTCTGCAGGCTTTGTACCTCGCACAGAGCCCTTCTTACGCATCTGGACAAAAAGAAGGGACAGGAGATCAGGGACAGAGCAACGAGGAAGCCTGTGGTGGGCAGCTAGCACCGTGCCACGTATGGTTTGGTTTCTTTTAGCTTGTTATGAATCCTAAAGTGTATTCTGAAATATAAAGATTTAAAATTTATAGAGCAAAATGTAGAAAGAGAAAACCGTTCTTATGCTTTATATTTAATGAACAAAAACTCATATTTTGCTCCCCACAGAAAGCTGAAAGTAGCAATAGATATACATTCATAAAATATTAGTATTTACTATTGGCAGTTAATATTACTATAATAGTTTATATTAAACCATAAATTCCACACATTTTAATGGTTTATGTTAAATGGACACATGAATATTCATCATATAAAATGGAAATACAAGTTTTGAAAACAGTGGCACTTTCACAATTGCTAAATTAAGACATTTTCATTAATATCTACAGTATTAATAGTATTTTCTAGATGTTTATTCAGAAAGAGGGTTTAGATTTATAAAAATTGTATACTTAAAGCAGGTTTCCTGTTTAACATCACTAGGACAACTCTGTATGATAAAAAACGTTAACATCACATTTGATCATCTGCAGTCTGTACATGTTTTGAGTTCAGAGACAGTTCCCTGCACAAAGCCCAACAAGTACAGGGTTTATTTGTAATTAAGGGTAACTTTTACTCACATCCTCCAACTCCTTCTGGGTCTCTGCCTCCATCCGCCGGATATCCTCCATAGTCAGGTCCACCCATTTATCAATCCAGCAGAAGACTTGGCGGTGAAAGTTAGTGAAAATCCTCTTCTCTTGCTGAGGGAGACAGTGAAAGACTCGGTTAGAGTTGGAAGACGTGAATAGAATCAATATCACAGGATTAATTCCGCCATTTAGAAAGATAAACACAATGCTGAAATTGAATTTAAAATGACAATAGACAATTTATTCAACGCTGAGCATTAATTACAGGCAGGTAAAAAATAAATATGAGTCATTGTGGAATTACACGTGAAACAATAATACCATCATGATAGATTCTGCAACAATACTGACTCATCGCCCTGCACTGGTATTGCTCAAAAGACCTAGAGGAGTAAGACTTCTGCAAACTGAAGCTTCCAGAATCTGAATTCATCTCATGCCCCATGATAAATAGACGTGTGAAGTGTAAACCTGTCACTTACATCATGGATTATGTTCTCCGCTTTGTTCTGCAGACCCCACCACTTGAACTTGACTGTGACCAGTTTGTAGGCACACATCTTTGGGCAGTCAGTCTGACTACCCAACTCTCTCTGTCGGGAGAAGAACAGCAGACTTAAAAACACATCACTTTTTAAAAAGCTCAGTATCAGAATGAATAACAGCAAAAACTTTCCAAGCAGAAAATAATTGTGGAAAACTGCAGCAGCAGACAGAGAATATTTTTTTGACTAAACGTGGCTGCATTCAAAGCTAAAAATCATTAATACATAATGCTTTGGGTATGGAGCTTGCTGAAATAATTATAAATATGACGATGTGCTCTGCACAGATAAAAGAACCCTAATCTACAACACACTTTCTAAATCCATCTGCTGCTTGCACTCTGCCTCCCTCTAAAGAGAAGAAAAGGAAGAGGGGGTTGGGGCAGAGCAAAGTGGATAAACTCCAGATAAAGGGACAATTTCTCTGCCTCCGCCCTGACAGCGACACCTTTCCCAACAGGCATGCCTTTGTGGCCACGGAAGGCGGATAAAACGCTGCTCGCGAAACGATAAGGGTGTCGCGGTGCAAAGCTGGTTACATTATTAACACCTAGGACCTGCTCGCCCCCAGAACACACACTCTCCCTCAGAGAACACCTGTTTAATTAATCACTTCATTCTGGCTCGGCATTCCAAGCGAAAATGCCACAGACCCGCCTCAATCACCCTCATCCCACTGCCGTTTGATGCCGCGATCATGGCGGAGAGCGAGAGAGGGGAAATGAGAAACATTTCTAAATTTGCAGTGGGTTTAGAAAAGTTGTCATCGCTAAAAGGAGAACTTCACATGAAACGGATTCTACATCAAAACATTTACGGTGACATTTCTTCTCTCCCTCTCTGTGCCCCACTCAAAGGAGAAGAAGTTTTCAGAAATACAAAGGGTACTGATATGCAAGCATGTGTGCATGCAGAGATAGACAAGAGTTGTATTGCTCTGAGAAGCTGGCAGAGATTGTGCCTCTGTTGTCACATAAAATTTTTTTTTCACCTTTTCAAAAACAGTATTTTTCCCCATGTCCACAGCGGACGGGAAAGTGATCTAATTAAAAACACAAAATAAAAAGTTGTGCTTCTTTATTCGTACTTTTTAAAAGCCGTTTGGCTGCCTTTGTTCTGTGAACATTCTTGAAGCAGAGGAAAGTTTCCCATGGTGAACTTTGAGGGCTCCACTGCCGAACAGAAAATTCTCTGTGCTGTAAAAGTGAGCAGGACCCGTTTGTGAGGCTGTGGGTTATGATGGGGTTTAGAGGGGAGGCTAAAAAAACTCCTGACAAAGTAACTCCGAATGGATGAGCTCCGTCTTATTGACTTATTACTTTTAATCAAAAGTACATCAGTCTTTATTCAGAAGTGCTGCTTGTCAAATTTAGAATCAATGTCAATACAAACTGTCCCATTTCTGTCTTCATCTTCTGTCTCACACAAAGGATGGCAGACGGAGCTCAGAATAGAATCTTTATCTGAGCTGGAGACTTAACGTTTCTATCACGTGCAATTAGAGCGAAGAAAGAGGTGATTTGTCTTCAAACTGCAGCTACAGAGCTACGGACACCACTCCAGCCTTCCACCAGCTCTGATTACAGGCACTAGTCTGTGTGAAAACCAAACTACAATCTACAAATTAATCTAAATTAAATACAAGACAAATACTGTGCAAGTTAAAGTCTGCGTGAATATGATTTTGCTTCACTACAATTTAAAACATCCCCTTTTTCGTGGAAAAACTGCCTAAGTTCAGTCAAGTTTCATAGTGACCATGACAGAAAACATGTTCCAAGTCCAGCCACAAACTCTTGATTTGATTGAGGTCTGGACTGGGACTCTGAAACTCCACAACACGAACATCAATTTGTGTTTAGGCATTTCCTGAGTAACTTTGAGTTTATTTTCAGGGTTGTTGTCTTGCTGGAAAATAAACCTCCAAAGGAGCAGTTCTCATGAAGATCGAGCAGCCTCTCTTCTTTCTTCTGCTACATTACTTTAACCTGCCATCTTCATAAACCCTCAGAGAGTCAGTGCAAAGAAGCGTCCCCACAGCGTGATGCTGCCACCAGCAGACAACAAACACACAAAGCTCAGTGTTTGGTCCCAGACCATGGAACTTTCTTCTACTGTAATTCAGAGTCTCCCACATACCTTCAGGCAATGTCATGTGTTCAAGTGTCTTTTTTGTTGTTGTGGGTTTCTTCGATAGTTGTATGCATGTTGTCTCCCGACCCTGAAGCTTCTTCAGAGGTGGCATAGGCCTTGCTGCGGGGAGGGCCTTCTGCTCGACACCGATTTATGGATGTTCCATATGCTTTCATCTTACTTTGACAAACTTTAGTTTATTCAGTACTTTAAGATACTAAAGATTAAATTACAGATAAACTGAATTTTTCAGAAAAAACTCCAGCAACCATTTTTAAATCATGAGAACCTGTACGTGATTATCCCAGATCAGACCTGGGTCTAGTGTGAATGACAGTTACCTGACACACTTTCCATTTGTATTTTTTTTAAACCATCCAAAGTGGTTCATGCCCCATCCTTACTCAACGTCTTTTTGCCGGTATTAAAACACAATCAGAGACATGATATGTTAGCTTGGTAAAAATACATGTATACTGCCTTTAAATAGTCTGGTATACAGGTTCAAGACATTGGTTGAATTGTGGGGCATTAATCTCCATTTGTGTGTGAATGTTTTGAATTGAATTTCCACACTTCACAAGTGCATTACCTTCCAGTTGGGCCCAAGAGGTCCTCTGCCCGTCTTAACTGACTTGAACTTGGTAGGATCCTCATCTGGCTTGTAGTCCTATTGTGAGAACAAATTATATAAATCAATCAATACGAAACAACACACATTACTAGTATTTAACTTTTAAACACCATTCAATACATTTCTGTATTACTGATTTACATTTATTCATGAATACTGCTGCACCATGAACAATTGGGTTCAAATAAAAAGAAAGAAAGAAAGAAAGAGTGATAGACATTTCTGTAATTTAGGTTTTTAGACAAAGCACTAAGAAAATTACATTTTTATTTCATTATAGCATTCAGTATGTCACTGAACTGGCAGCTTGGAGGCTACGACTAAGGGGCACTGATGCCACTGGCAATGTTTATTCAATTAAGGTGATAGACGAGCCAATATTTCTAAGTGAAAGTTTCTATCTATCAACACAGGTAATGCTTGTGTTGCTGTACTTTCAAGTAGGCATGTCTTTGAGTCTACTACTGCTCCAACTGCCACAGCAGTATTTATTCTATACATTCAGTACCAACAGTAATATCTTGTCAAACCCATTTTACTGAACAAACCACTTGGAAAATATTTTAAAAAGCATTTAGAAAAATACAGTGACATGACAAAGTTGACTTCATAAAGCAGCAGAGAAATAATATACAAATAAATGAAATGGCTTTCAAATTATCAACAGCTCAAGGGCCCAGCAATTTCAAATAAATCATGATGCGCCTGCAGCTAAAAGCTACTTTTCAGGGCTATCGGCCAACAGGAGGGTGCCCAACGTGTGGAGAGAGATAGAAACCCACGCTAACAAACACACACACAAACTAATTTGGCTGTTTTAATGCTGAGAGCTCCATCACTATAACAATACAGTGTGGTGCACTAATGAGGCCTGTGAATCGATGTGCCGTGGTAGACGAAAGGAGCTACTCCTCGAGTTAAAGAGTGTGTGTGAAGAGCGCAAGTGTGTTTGCGTCGTGCGAGTGTGTGTGTTTGTCTAGTTCCAGCATACGAAGCACTGTGAGCTTTAATTACACTAACAAACTCATCTGTGCTGGCGGTGTGCCTCAGGCCCTGCAGCCATGCCCGAGGCTGAGGGCTGATAGGGCCCTCAGACACAACACACTGCTCCAGAAAGGCAAACACGTCCGCCTCGTTAACTACCCACCGCATACAAACACGTACACACACACACAAACTAATGCTGCTTAGTCAAATAGCCACACATGCACACACAGCCACGGTGAAATGAGGCAATGGGATGTCAAATTACAGCAATAATGTGTAACATCTTCAAATAAGATTTCAGAGACTCCAAATTGAGTATTAAAACTCATTTATATTCTGAAATATTATTAAGGCAATTTTCCATGGTGTGTTCAATTTCTAAGATTTCTTGATACAAATTAGCTTGTATGCAACAATATTTACAAATAGAAAACAGTGAGTGATTGTTGAGCTTTGTAAATATCAAGAATTTCATAAGAACAAAAGCTTAATTTTAGGTAGTCTACAGCTTTGATACGTCATTGTGACAAGAAACATACAAATATACATGCACACATCCATACATATATGCTATTGAAGCAACATTTAATCAATGTTAATAGAAGTACGATGCTGTAGTCGGAATTGGCAGATACCAAAAATGACTGGATGAGAAGATGTGTGTGTGTGTGTGTATATATATAAAAAAAAAAAAATCAGCTTTAGATCCACTCCAATTCCACTTACAACAGCCCTAGTGGACATAAGAGAGAAGTAGAGATAGAAATGCTTGGATGCATGGGCTCAAATCTAGATAATGACCGGATTTGTTTTTCAGAGTTGAATTTGCTCACTGTACCAGCTGCCTGTTTGGCAACCATGGGGTCTACAGCATTCAGCCGCTCCCCGCCTCTGGAGATCTTTACCACCAGACATTTGTAACATTGACTCTCCATTTTTAAATCTCATTGTTTTTTGTTGTGATTTTATCTCTGCCGTGTAAAGGGACCTCGAGTGCTCTGAAAAAAGGCCTATATATAAAATGATTTATTTTTATTTAGTTATTATTGGTCTTTTGGGAAAAACAATAACTTACTCCAACAGTGGATCAACTGTGCATTCAAAACAATGAATTGAATTAATCAAATTGCTTACTTTTATGTCAAACATCTACAGATACTAGTTTCTCCATTGTGATGATCTGCAAGTTCAGAACAACACAAAATCTCTTTTGAAAAGGACGAAAGTATTTTGTCTGTGGACGTTTTTAAAGATGTACTTAAAAAGGTAAATCACGGCTGGTCAAGAACATTTAAAACATTCATGGATTTCTGGATTAGGATTGGACGTTAGCTTGGTAGTGATCAGGTTTCTCCACATGAAGGCGCCAATTTCTCTTGCACATAAAATGTGCCGATCAGATAGATTGTACTTACGGCAGCCTCCACTTTTAGATTGTCTGCGATGTCAATTGGCACGACAGTAACCTTGTCCCATGTGGCCTGGTCTAGTCCGTGCACCTTGAAAAAACAAAAACAAAAATGCAATAAGAGCATATAAACTGAAAACTGGTTGTGAGATTGATGTTTGATATTATGCAGAGGTGCTCACGTTTTCTTGAGTTCCAATGTCTGGTTTGTGCCACGTCTCGATTTTAATGAAGAAATTGTCTTTCATATACTCGTTCTAGAAGCATCACGACATGAGTAATAATGTATATCAGTGGCTTGAGCAACATTAACTTAGTTACAACTAGAATATTTTGACAATTTATGCAACACAAAGTTTATTTAAGGTTACCTACCGTCACAACTTGATCAAGGTCAGACATGAGGAGCAAAAAAAAAGGGATAAAAAACCATTAAAAATGCATACAAACCACAAAAAGAAAATAAATTCACACCAACAGAACATGCAATTAACACACGTGTGTTTAACCATGGAGAGCGGGGTGGTGTGTCCTAGTGGTTAGAGTGGTGGCTCTCCAACAAGAAGGTTCAAACCCCACTCTCTCCCATCTGCATGCCGAAGTATCCTTGGCAAGATATTGAACCCCTAAATGGCCCCTCATAAATGTTGAGTGTACTAATTGTAGGTCACTTTGTACAAAAGCGTCAGCCAAATGACATGTAATGTAAATGTAATGAGAGGACTAAAGGGTTTCAAGGATAAAGCAAGGTAAAGTGATATCGGAGGGGAACTCACTGGTTCTGCAGTAGGGGTAGGCATTCCAAGCTTTTTCATGGAATACCATGGCGCTCTCTGGAGCCAAGTACCTGATAAGCCCTGGTACCCGACTGTAGGGTGGAGGTAGAGGATGGGTAAGTGCAGGCAGAGAAAGGGGAAAAGAAGACGCATCAATACACCATTAGTGTTTCTAGAGGAAAGACTGCAAAAGAGAAGGCGAATTAACTACTTGGAATGTTTCACAACAAAGCTTAGACAACACTGCCACTACCTGGTGGCACAGTGCTATTGCATTGTGTGAGGGCAGTTATGAGGTCAAATAATAGCTTTAAAAAAGAAAGCACATACCTCTTTAAGTGGTAGATTTTATGTGTATACTGTCCTTTCTCTCCATCTTTTTCATAGGGCTCGTTCTTCAGTACCTCAATGCCCTCACCACCGCCCGTCTCATTTTTACTGGCCTCAGCCACAGAAAACAGTTGCGCCACTTGGTACTGTTTCACAAACAACATTAACATGAACAACTGTGACCAAAGAAAATACATGAAAACTGTTCAACAGTAACTTGCTTATGCTTTACATTCAATAAAGTATACTCTGTGTTCTGAAACTGGACACAGCAATAAATGACGTTTCAATCACCAAACAAGTGAGATACAAATGTTTGAATAAGCATTTTTAATACAAGCTTCAGGTGGGAGCCAGGTAGGCATCTTTTTTTATTATACTGCCCTATAAACCAAATTTAATCAAGGGCAACCTGGAGAGTGTAAAGTGGATTTCACACAGATTTCACTAATCAACAGAAGCTTAGATGTTGGCTTATGTCATCTAGCCGAACTTTGTGTTTTTCAATGTAAGAGAACACTTGGTTAGCATTTATTCAGAATGAGTTTTAAAATGCCACACAATTGGCCAAAAAAAAGAAAGAATGAACTGTGGACCAAGTGGAAATAGTTTTAAAACTAGTTTAGTGAAACTTAAATGAACAGACTACTTAATTCATAAAAAGATCTCTACATAATTGCAAGTGCCCCTCTCCTGTCACCACACATGCCATTTATGAAGAGGGCAGACTGTTGAAAAGGCTATAAAATAAACATAAATACAATAGTAATTTTATCAACATAATCATTAGGGAGATGAGAAAACAATTACTCACCTCCTCGACACTACAGGGTAAAACCACCCGGCTGCAAAAGAAAGTGAGAAGATTAGTATAATTTTATTTTATTTTGTAAGTTACACTGTTCAATATTAAACAATTCTGTTAACATCAGAATTTCTTTAACTCAGAATGAACAAGGTTAAGTGTAAACTTACACCAAAAGTAAATTCAACTATATTGTACAAAACAAAATGTATAAATTCAAATTAATCAAAATCGATCAAATCAGTCAGGACCCACCAATACCGCAGATCCATAAATAGCACATCAAATAAAACAGAAAATTCATTGCTGAACCATAAAAAGTCTCCATATCGAGAAAGGTGAAACTTCTGTATTTAAATATTCATCATGACTGTGACCTTTTAATTGTCGGTTACGGTCAACATACTAGAAATCCAAACTTCATCATAGGATTAGAAATAACCTCCTTAATGCAGAGAAAGATTTGAACTTTGAGGTAAGGCACAAGAAGCTGGTCGTGGTCACTCCCTACGACTACAGCCCAGTTCACCGTACTGCTGACTTCAGCAATAGGAGAGGAAACCAACATAAGAGCAGAGTGGAAAAGTTAGAGCTGAGAGAAGCCAGGTTTGGATACAGCCACACCATAAGGAGCAGTCAATAGAAAAGAGGCGGGAGAGGAAGAGTAGTAAAGGAAAATGTGAGAGTCATTTTGGGCTAAAAATAATACATGTCTACTCTTTTTCACACAAACACACAGAGGAAGTTCTCTCAAAAGCATAAATATAAAGCACGGCTGTGCGTGACACTGCATTTTTACCTTTTATTGCACCATTGTGCTCTAATGTGGATGGATGATGACAATAAAATGAGACGTGACAATGAGAATTAATGTTTTGTCTAGAAATAAAATGACTTCATTAACCTGAGGATGAAGAAGGTTAAGGACATGGTCGCACATGTTAAAGTTCACAACAGTTGAACTTCACAATAAGCTGAGGTATAATTTGCCGTGCCATAGGAAGCAAATGTTTTATTGGTTTCCTCGATCACAGCGATTGGAAGGGAATGGGCGGCGAAGCTTCGTCACAGTCTCACAGACATGTTTTTTTTTAAGTGACTGGGCCCTAATCTTCACAAGGAAACCCATGATGGCATACCCAAAATAAATGTATGATTATAACCGGCGCAGGCACGACTGAAGGCAAAGTTCACCAGTCCACCTGCAACTAATGAATATTAAACAACCAGGGTGAACAATGGTCTTCTCAGGTGAATCATTGCCTCAAGCAACCGACTCTGAAGAGCTTGTGAGTGAGTTGGATGTGAAGACAGACAGAGTTTGGTGGCCACAGCAGTGATATCATTAATAAAAGAAAAACTCACTGAGTGCAGTGGTGACATTAAATTATTTTCATCGTCGTGAGGGGACTTCTTGTACTACCTGTATGTATTTCAATCATCCCCAGGATTATTAAATTCAGACACAGTTGCAATATCCCCAATATATAAAATGTTGTATTTCTAGTTTATGTGAAGTTAAATCAGCGTCACAAAAGTTCTCCATTTAGGCACCCTTCTCTTTCAAAACAAACTGACAAACAGAAGAAACCTAAATGACGACACAATATATCATATCTATACCATAGGGCCATCAATGATTGAGTGCTACCTGTGGATGTATGCAATTTTTGAGGTGTTCTAGCCGTTCAAGTAAGAATTGTTTTTTGAGAACAAATCTAATTCTCTTCAAGAAATGCACACAGCATGAAGTGTGTATCATTTCATTTAGACGAGGTTTTATTGTGGATACTTCTTTATTCTTCCAATAAAGAAAGATGAGCTTCTTGGCAGTGAGAAGAAAAGAACCGTGTTGAGACATCTGCAGTTTGCTCAGCCTTTCTGTTACTCCTCTGGGGATTAGTACCGGATCAGGTTTTAACTCCCCCTCCAAACATCCCAATCCCAAAGTTCTGAAAATAAGGACATAGGGCGGAACTGTGTAATAGGGTGGATTCTGTTGAGCCACATTTATCACACTGTGCTGAGACATCCGGAAACAATCTCAGTAGTTCCATCTCTGAATGTGCAATCTATGTAAAATCTTAAATTGTATTAGACGGTGACGTGCATTGACCGAGCAGGCATGAATATATCTCAGGCTTTTATCTCAGATATCCTACAATAGTTGTTCACCAAGCTCAGCTTCCCATTCTGCCTCGATAGTGTGGGAAGTGTTCTGAGATATATTCTGCAAGGAATTCTAGAGAGACAAAATTATATTTCAGACCTGACGAAAAGTTAGAGAATGATCTAATTCATTTGGCCCTACTCTCTCAAAATCAAGGAGATGTGTCCTCACATAACTTCTGACCTGAAGATAATAAAAAGGAACTCCTGTTGTGGAAGGTCATGTTTATCTGTTGGAAAGATACAAACGCCCCCCTCCCCAAACAATCACTTAAGTGATAGTATTAATGAATGTGTAAAGGAAACACAAACGGTATGGATTTAAAAGAAATATCATATAGACTGTATAATAAAGTTCAAAATGTCAAAATCAAACCACTGAACATCCATGAGCCACAATCACACCAATTTGATCAAGTATAAATAGTGGTTTTCAATTTGAATGATTTAATTAATTATTTCCATCCCACTGAAAGAGGTAAAAGTTACTACTTGACAAATAGGAGAGAAGAAGTTTCCTGTCTGCATTCAAACGACCACCACTTAATTTACTGTTGAAGCCCAAGTTGAGGTTAGCAACCATTACCCGAAGGTACAAAGTAAGTTAACAACTTTATAAAAGTGTTAAGAGACCATTAGCTAAACACGTAGAACCATGTCTAGTTGGAAACACTCAAACTGGGGATGCTGGTTTAATGTCAACACGAGTATATTCTGATACAACATCATGACAACTAAAAGGTAAGTTAGCTAGCCTTACCTGGAAACTACCACCTCTACCAAGCCAGGAAGAGCTTGGTTTGACACACAAGCAAATCCGATGAATTTGCATTACATTAAAGTCTATTATCTCAGGTGAGACTAGCTGGCGTCAGCACGGCTTTACGGGTCGATGTGGCCGAGATAACACGAGCAGCGCTGCAGACTTCCCGTTCAACTTATGCCTTTAGGTTAGCAACGTTAGCAGAACGAGAGCTACTTCTTAGCTCTAGTCCGCTCAGGTTGAACTAAGGTGAGCGCGGTGCCCCTTCAAACTCACAACCCAGTCACAGGCCGACGCGCTGGAGAACCAGCGGCTTCACGTGTGGACGCTAGAGAACCCGTTAGAGGCGCAGACGTGTCTGTCCAAGCCGGTAGGCCACAGCTGCTCCTGGGCAAAGCCGCGCTCCCCTCGTGTGTCTGACACACTAACACACACACACACACTAAAACAAGGTGAAAAGTTTCCATCAGTTTCCAGCCACTGAAACAAACCCCCCCACCACAGTGATCAAATCGAAACCCCAGCGGGAGTCCGGACGGAGGCGGGTACAGGTTAGTGAGTTGGAAACTTACTACTCCTTGATGAGAGTCATCTTCTTCCTCTCGACACACGACTGCCGCTGCTCCGCTACCCTCAGCGCTGCTGACGTCATCAGCTCCTAAGAGCTGCGCCCGGGCCCGCCCCTATGAGCGCCGATTGGTGAGAGGGTGGAACAGGGGAACTACGCATCTGTAGCGACCAATCAGGTCCATGTATGCTTGTCAGCCAGATAGATAGATAGACAGGAAGACAGACACATATATATATATACATATAGAGAGAGAGAGAAGAAAGAGAGAGACAGACAGACAGACAGATAGATGGATAGACAGGCAGACAGATAGGTGGATATAGACACATATATATATATATATATAGATAGATGGATAGACAGACAGACAGACAGACAGGCAGACAGACAGATAGATGGATAGATACATACATACAGACAGACAGACAGATAGACGGATAAATGAATAGATAGATAGATCGATTCATAGACATCTAGCCGGCTCAGTAGAAAGATAGATAAATCTTTGGGTAAGACGATAGATTGATGGATAGGTTAAGTGGGTGAGAATGTCAGCAGGATAAACAGGTAGGTAGATATCTAAATGGGTAGGTAGGTAGGGGGTTGATATGTCGGCAAGAAAGTCGGAAGGTGGATAAGTAGGTAGGTAATGGGGTAGATAAGTAGGTAGGGATGGATGGATGGATAGGTAGATCACATTGTTTTCAAAAGACACAATCAAGGTCAGGAATACAAGAAAGCAAACATGATGTTTTTATTGAAACAGTTTACTGATAAATGACAGATGGTTGTCATGAAACTTTCAGGTTTAATCTCAAAAAATCATGGGCTAAAAAGTCATACATGGTACTTAACATTGAATAGCAAGAGAATCCATGCTTCAGAGCAGACAGTCAATTCACAAAGAAATCAGGCAAAGTGCCCTTCTGATTTCAATAAAAAATATTAAATCTTTTTTCCCCACTCTTTCCATCTTTACATGATACTTTTTAATAATATAAAAACGCTTAATACTGATTGTGAAACACTGGAATTAATTTACAAAACATAATAATAATTATTATAATATTAATAACAATAATAACAATAACCATTCAAATTTAAAACAAAAAAATAGAATGGAGAAAACCAGTCATATCTGTTGCATCTTGGCCCACACAAACAGTTTTTGGGGGAAAATACCAAATGGCATTTACATTTACCTGACACACAGTTACACACAACCACAGTATCAGGTCGTTGAGTATTTCTCATTGCCATTTACAGTGTTATGGGCACATAGAGAAGAAACACCAAAGCATTTATGTGCCTCTGCAGGGTCGCACTCACTGACCGCATCTTGTTTTTCTCACTGTCAGTCAAGCGCGGTGGGCCAACAGTGGACGTGAAAAAGTTCCACACTCCTCCAGCACACAGGATAACAAATTATAGGTAAAAGTATAGGACCATTTTAAATGTCTCAGCATTTTGAGGATGGGAAAAATCTCCCTGGTGACAGAAACTTGTATCCATTGCCAGCGGGTAGTCGGATAGAACGAGCACCAGGGCTACTGCTTGTGGAAATAGTGGGTGATGGAGCCACTTTTCTGCTGTTGGAGCAGTGGTGTCCATTGGAAGAGTTCTTGCTGCCCCTGTCCAGTGACTGCAGCCCCAGCTCCCGCAGCTCCAGGCTGTCTTGGGTATCGTTAGGGGAGCAACGGCGTGGCGAGAGGTTCAGAAGGCTCAGTACATCCCGACTGGCAGAGGCAAGGGGTCCAGGAGAACTGTGGACGCCTCTGACAGGACGTAGATGTTGCTGTTGCTGGGCTGCAGCGTTAGCCCAAAAGGTCTTCAGATTATGGATAGCTTGGACTTTCTCATCAATCACCCCCCTTCTTAGCCGGTCCAAGTCTGGGGGATCAGCTGACGTAGAGCAGGCAGAGCCTGTAGAGGAGTAGGACAGGGCAGGGGATGGAGCACTACCAACTGGGGACTGGTGACCCGAACTGGGAGACACATTACTCGGTGAACGTGAAATGTGGCCACTGTATGGGGAGCTTGGGTACTTGAGTTTCATTGCATTGCTGTCCAGAGTGGGTGAAGGATGGCTGCCCTCCTTGTGGGAAGACTCGGAAACCGCAGGACTATTGTAGCCTGAGCTTATCTTCTGCAGTGAAGAGGATCGTGAGGGAGGTTTGGGTTTTGGGGAAGTCTGAGCTCGGCCACTAGCACTGCTGCTAGGACGGCTAAAAGCACTAGTTTCAGAAGATCGGAAGGCGCTGCTACGTGCCGAGGTTCCTCCAGCTGGGCCACCCTCTGCCCCAGCTCGCTGGAGGCTACCCACAGCCCGTAGATGGCTCTGAGTTTCCTCCAGAATCTTCTGGGCCAGCTCCTGAGGATCCAGAGGGACAGTTTTTTCTTCCTGAGACTTGACAGTGCTGTCTGTCTCAGTGCTGGACTGGTCAGATTCACCTGTATCTGAACTGCTCACCTTACCCACTTTCTGGAATGGTGAGTTTGGGCTGGGCACCAGGCTTGTTTTTACTGGGGATGTGGGGGTGCTGACACTGCCCCTTGATGATATTGACACAGTGTAGCCTCTCCCTGCTCCTGTGCCAGATCCACCGACGACCCCCCTGCCTCCACGGTGGTGGCGCTGGCTGTGGCCTGGCGGTAGAGGCAAGGAGTCACAGTGACTTCCCAGTGGCTCGCTGCTGATGATGGAAAAACCCTCATATTCCTCCTCGTCCCCCCGGGCTCCTGCCACCGCAGCAGCTGCCCCATGAGGGGAGGAGCGACTGCGGGGAACGTGAGGGTGTTTGTGGATGGAGTAGTGTGCTGTGGCCCCACTGCGTTGCCGATGACTAAGGAAATCACACTCTGACTTGGAGGCAAAGCTCATGGTAGAGGCGACAGAGCTGAGGCTATAGACAGAGATGGCATCTGAGGCCTGATTGTCCAGGCAATGAGAAGAGAAGGGAAGGCTTGAGTATCCCATGGGCAGCGGGTTGGACACAGACTGGGCAGAGGCTAGAGACTCAAGGGAAGATGAGCTGTCCAGGCTCAGACGCTTGGGCAGCTCTGTGGAGTCTGTAGAAAGAGATGGAGAGTAATGGAAAATTGTCACATCGGAAAAGAAAATCATTAAAAAGGTTGCAGTGTCTGGAATTTTCTTATATACAGTCAAATAAAGCAAAATATCACGAGGAAGAGAAATGATACAATGAACAGGAGCAACTCAGTTTACTTACCGAACAGTGCCAGTAGAGACTGGAGGGCAAAGTGCAAGGTGCGGCGGTTGGCTAGCTTGCCTGTCTTTAGCGCCACTTCTTCTTGGCCGACCTCACATAAGTCAAATCCTGGACACACAGGAGGAAAACAGTTTTTCAATGTGTCAGCATGTATGTGAGTCCACAGGCACACGTAAATGCTTTGGTGGGTTGGAA
Source organism: Platichthys flesus (assembly GCF_949316205.1). Classification (NCBI taxonomy): domain Eukaryota; kingdom Metazoa; phylum Chordata; class Actinopteri; order Pleuronectiformes; family Pleuronectidae; genus Platichthys; species Platichthys flesus. The sequence goes on from NC_084947.1 coordinate 17,800,063, forward strand.
ACTGAAAGGGAATCTGCAGTTTCATTAGCTAAAAGTTGACTCACCAAGAGCAGCTAGAAACTCATGGCATCCCGGCAGTCTCCATAGCTGCACACTAATGGACACCTGAATGGGCAGGAGGGAGAAATCCTGCTCCTTCTCTCCTGTCTGGAGTTGGACGAGCACCTGGTGGAGCTGCAGAAGAGGAGGGGAAGACAGATCGGACAAGATGCAGTAGTTAGGAATAACAAGTAATCAACAAACTAATGAAAATTAACAAAAACAACAATTTCCTTTCTATCATGAATTTGAATTATCCAAAGGCAAAGTTATATAGTTCTTTGCTCTAAATGGACATTTCCTTTTACAAATGTAAGTTCTATGATGTAATGCCAACCACATCAGGTGTTAATATGTTTTTTAACATGCTTGAGTCCTATTCATGAGCACTCAGGTCCACGGAACATCAAGCGGAGCTGAGAGGGGGTTTACACGTGCCCTTTGAACACACTTGCCTGTTTTGTTTGCGGATTAACTGGTTTAGAACAGAGACGCCTTTGTCAACTTGACGTAACAGTGCAGAAAGTAGAAACATGCCTCATTACCCCACTTCTTTTTTATATTATAGCTCAATCGCCTCTATCACCCCCTACAAACCCTTAGATACTCAAAATACCTAAGATCTGATTGCAGGAACAAGAGTTGGGGAAATTATGGACAGCACAATAAATGTTTTATGCAAACAAATGCAAAATGACACATAAACAAGTAAACTTGTAAAGCAGGTTCTTCACAAGAAGACAAGAAGTGTTTACGAGAGTTTGACAGGACAGACGATGGAGAGTGAAGGAACAGGGCTGAATGGGATGAGTGCAGGAAAGGTGAAGGCACACTTACCATTGCCACCATATTTTTAACAGCCTTCAGATCGCATGTTAGGGGAAGGGGGAGAGAGAATAAGCTTTTAATTGCATGCACACCAGCCATTCACAAAGGGTACAAGGGTTCAGGTCAACAAGAAGGATGACAGCAACAAGTAACCAACATTTATAAGACATTACTGAGTTTGATGGAATCAGGAAATATAGAATAGGTTGAGCATGTTTTCTGTTCTGTGCATTGAGACCAATATTTGCACGATGAGGTAACAAAAATTGCTAATCACCATTTTACTAGATGGCCTTTCACTTGGAGCATGTGACAACCACATGTTACACGTAAACAGGGATAAACCTCTGCAGCATAAGATTAATCCTCTGCTGTCACGAGTTTGGGTACAAGAGAACAGCACTCATTGTAGCTGAGACTTTGTACTTGAAAGACTGCTACGTAGGCTTCAATGCAGATTAAGCTGCAGCTTGAGTTGCCAGTGTGCAAGCGTGTGTCCATTCCTGACATAACCAATAGTTATGCAATGATTTATATAAATATAGCATATGGTACAAAGAGGTACCTCTTAACACTAAATAAGAGCAGTGATATTTGTTGCTTGAGCCAGAGACCAATTTCTATTTACGGCATTAGATTTAAAAATACAGCAGCGTTTGGTCAGAGCATCTGGAGCCTACCCGGTTGATGAGCTGCTCTCCTGCCTCTGATGCTGTGATGAGTTTGCACAAGGCCTGAAGAGCTGGTGGTGGTAGACCTGAGAGACGGAAACAGAGGAAGTTCTGCGTTATTCCTACGCAAGCCACATTCTCTTTACCGAAACTAAATAGCATTGTAACTAAAAAGGTGATATCCTGTGAGCTGATATGAAACATGGCTGCAAACATCAGATAACTATGTCTGTTATATGTGGAAAGTCAATAAAGACTCATCTAAAATGAACAAATCAGTAAAACAGCAGATTCAGATTATACTTTAATGTAGAGATCGTCTCAGGTATGTACCCAGTAGTGATTGTAAAGTGGTGCTGCACTGCTGAAGCCTGTCTCCTGGGTCTGCAGTGGGAAAGAAGACAGCAGCAGGGATACCAGGGCCTGCAGAGTCAAGTCGGAAGCCCACCGCTGTCAGCAGGGCCTGCCAGCCTGGGATCCCCCCAACCTTGTTCTCCACACTCTGCTGGGATGTGTACATGGAGTTCCGCTGGCCGTTCTGTATCCTCTGCAGAGACTTCTCGACCTGCAGGAAGCATGGCAGTGCTGCGTCAGTATGCCTGGTTGCAACATTGTGTATGTGTGTATGTGTGTGTGTATTAGCGATTGTCCATGTCTCACCAGATGGAGCAACACTCTCAGAGCATCACGCACTCGGTCTGGAAACTGCAGAATCTCTGCCAAAGCTTGGCCGATGAGGGAAGATGGGCTGTTGAGCTTCACATCATTGCCAATCAGCATATAACCTGCACATAAAAAAATGTGATTAAAACAGCTCCATTAAACAGACATATTTTTGTATTATGGGAATGTAGAATTAATATGTAAGTGAGTGGCATCTCTAACCTGCCCAGTTGGAGGGGTGTGAATACTGCTTGCTGCTCTGAACAGTCTTCATGGCATCTGCCAGGGCTGCACTAGCCTTGGTCCCATTGAGCAGGGCAGTGTAGAAGGCATGTACGAAAACCTTGGAGGCCGCGACAGGGACGGGCCACAAGGACACGAGAACACACTGAGCCCCAGCGGCAAGGAAGGCCCTGGTCAATCCCACGACACCGTCTGCTGTGACTTTGCTGCTGGACTCCTGGTATGAACTAAAGACACAATGACACACAACATGAGATACTGAGTAAGGAAACTATAAATATATGTACTTGAATAACGTGTTTAATTGTCCCCCTTGTCAGTTCACCTACCCCAGCACCACCAGCTTGACAGGCAACCTCAGGTCCAATATGTCTGCAGCTGTAAGGAGGAACTCCTGCAGCGGTGGACTGTCACAGATACTCTCCACATCACTGCTGTCATCCTGCATGTGGAGAGACTCTGGGATGGTGTAGCTGCTTCCAATCGAGCCCTTCCTGCCTCGGCCACTGCTGCCTCTACTCCCACCTGGACCTCTGCCCACAGTTCCCACTCCCACACTAGCACTTGCCCCACCATGCACGCTCTCAGGGTTTGGGGTGAGCACCAGTGCTGCCAATTTCCAGGAAATGTGGGTGGCAAAGTGGGCGCACTCGGCTTGTGAGAGGGCACTCATCACCCTTTCCTTGGTTGCGGAAGGGCCAGCCAAGGGTTGGCATCCGAGCAGTTCGGCCACCATGAGAGCCTCCTCCTCCGCAGAGGGCATTGGTCCCCACAGCCAGCGGTCCATCACAGGCGAGGGCAGGCGAGGGTTCCCCACCACTGCTGCCATCGAGACACCGCCACATGGAGCCGGTCCTGGGCGCCGAGAGTGAGCCTGAGAAAACAATAATGAGGGTTAAATCCTTGTCCAGTTGAGATAAGATCTTACAGAAATAGAATTTGTGGCCACAGAGTTCCTCAACAATCAAAGAGAAGATATACATTATTTTTCAATAATCTGAATGAGGAGCACAACCTTTACATTGGATCCAAGGCCATGGATGGAGGGAACAGCGATGAGGCTGAAGCGTTCATACAGATATTCATTAGAGGAGCTTCCTTTTAGCAGAGCAAAGGGGATGAGGTACAGTTCTCCCTCCAGCACCATCACCAGTTGTCTGTGTCTGCCAACAGGCCCACTGGAGTGCATCAAGCCCTGTCACACAACAGGATTATTGTGAAAACACATATATACAAGAGAGTCTTCAAAACATGGTGCTTTCTATCTCATATCTGGATTTCTCTAATGCTCGTTTATCTACAACTACTGTACATGAACAGGCAGGCGATGGCCCATAGTGGAAGTGCTCACCCCCTCCATAGGTGCAATCAGCAAATCATAAAGTGCCCGGAGCGGAGGTTTGCCGAGGTTGCTGGAGCGGCGAGTTAGGGAAGAGCTTCCATCTTTGGCAGGAGACATGGTGTTACTGAACAGGCTGGTCATACTCTGGCAACTCCTGTACAAACACAGCACAAAGCAATGCATGTGAAAACAACACTTTCACTTTGCAAAATCCTAAGGCAAACACACACAGCATTTACAGAAATAACTACAATACCACCATATATATATATATATATATATAAAGACATTTTTGTAAATTACAGAAAATAGCAGTATTTATATACATATATATATATATATATATATATATATATAAATACTGCTATTTTCTGTAATTTACAAAAATGTCTTTGATCCTCCACATCTACAGATAAAAAATATCTCATAGTAAGTCTCCTTGAGTCAAAATCACTGTCACAATGTAACTTTAAGTTAGATACTTACTAAAATAGGGCATAGTGGGTAGTAATTAGTTTGAAAACAAATTATTATATTCTGAGAAGAGCATTTGAGATTGAAACACATTTTAAATAGCGCTATTATTTCATTTCAAAATGTTCATATAATTACATTTTCAATCAAATTATTTCATCTTAAAATATTCCTTGGGTTCCTCAGTTCTGTTTAGCTTTTTCCCTCCAGTCACCCCTGCCACAGAGATATCGTGCATCAAACTGCCCATTAACGCCAAACCACCCTGCTGCTCCTGATGAGCTCTCCAGACATGCTGGGAATGTGGTTTCAGAGCTCCATGCCTAACTTACTGCATAGTGTTACATCAGATAAGACTCTAGCAAGACACTGTAGCTCCTGTGAGTGTGTGTGTGGTGGTGGCACCAAGTACGAGGCAGACGAAGGCAGATGTGCCAGATGTGCTGCAATACCTCTGTGAACACAAACAATCAGGGCCAAAGCTCTGAGACCACCGGAATGGGAAAGTGATCTCAGACTGAGTATAATTTAACTTGACTTGAGACAAACCAAAAGAATATCATGCCAATATATAGATCTACACTAGATGGCAGTGTTGCACTGTGGTAATCTGGACTTTACAGACACATGAAGATGTGAATACCATCAGCCTGCCAGAATCCCAGCAGGAAGAGGAGGTAAGCAGGGTTTATCCCCTCTTTACAGGGACCTACTCTACATATTGTCAAACTCAAAGCTCACAGTTAATAGAAGCAGAGGTTGTGAGCGTCTTGGTTTCTGAAACCAATGAAAAGAAAACCCAGTGTGTTTGAGGCATGTCTGCTGCGTGACGGAGGTGTCAGCTCCCTGCTCAAGCACAGACTCACAACTGAGAATTGTACTAATGGTGGCTGAGGGGTTAGAAGCCTGCACAACACCACACTTGGGCTTGTCACTGTATCCATCTGCTCAGCTAGAGTTTCTTCCTGCCCCAGCCAACAGACATCTCCCCTGCCCTTCTGGTAGCCGGAGGCCAGGCCACTGGCTTCCCTCCAGCCTCCCAACACTCTGTCTCTCTCCAAGGCCTTGGCATGCGCCTCCATGGGAAAGCAAACAAGCATTTGTTAGCCTGACATGAAGAATGAGAAAGGAGGGAAGGGATAGGCCAAGAAAAGGTGAGTGTCAAGTGTAGCGGTAAACAGTGAAAAGAAAAGACTGAAAGCAGGGAGGCTGAAGGTGAAGAAGGCTGAAGGTCTAGTTTGGTCTGTAGCTGAAAGATTTGCTCTAAGTGTTATCTGGGAGGTTTGTCAACTACACACTTTATTTTTACACCAGCTTTTTATACTGGCCTAATTTCCAGCGCTGATCTAAATTATTGCTTCAGCTAGTGGCCACTCAGCTCTTTTGATGCAGGGATCCTCTTCTCGCTGTGTGTACTTCTTCGTTAGTGACAACTTCATCGAGATCATCAAACAATCTCATTGTGCTATCACCTTGCATAAAAACGTTTCAATTACACACTGAGGGGATTAGACACGAAGAGACTTTCATTATCACCTTCTCGGAGTAATCCTTCAAAGCCCCCTAGTGAAGATTAGATCTCGGTGTTAAAATAGGGCAATCAATGATAACACCAAACGACGATACCGCAACATGAAGAGCAGACCTTTTAGCGCTAGGTGTTTTGTTCTCGCAGATTTTCATTCATTTAGATTTCATTATGATTCACATAATTAGGAGTAACTGTGGAAATATAGCAGTATTAGCTTAAAATAACGGTGATTAGGCAAAGGGAAGTGAAAGAAAGCCCTTGAAGCGTACATACATTTACGTTATCCAACACCAAACCCTAAGATGTATGCCTCGAAACGACAATGAGGTTTCCTCCCTTTTCTCTTGCTTAAGCATTGTGATAGACGATAGGCTCCTAAGCATGAGGAGCTTTATAATCCAGAGATTTTTTTTTTGAGACCCAAAAGAATGAGTGGATTACTACCGGCAACCCATTAAAGGGGCTTAATGAGCACCAAGACTCAATTAAAGCTGGAATTACCCTCTCATCAAAGAGCAGCTCAACTGTGGATGAGGACAGGGCAATATGACCCAGACACACTCTCACATGCACACGCATGCACACATTCTATTGGTATACATAGCCGATCAGCACAATGTTAATTAATACTTTGCATAGTATTGTTGAATAATACTCAGAAGAAGCCACTGGGAGAGTCACAGAAATCTTCGCACACATAATTCTGCACAATAAACACAGAGAGAGTAAACATCTTAAAACCACAAGGGTCTCAGTGTCTGACAAAGACACAAATACTTGCACACTGCACACACACTGCGCACACATGCACACTACACACTACACATTACACACACACACAGTGGCAGTTGATAAGGGTTTCAGCAGCTTGGCTCTACTCAGTCTTTTTAATAAGAAGGATTCACATGCTGCCTCTGCGCTGGCTAAACAATGGAGAAAGGACTCCTTTCACAGATGAGCCACAAAACCCACGAATCTCCTTACCCAAGCAGCTATTTTGAATCTTTCCCTTTTTTCTATTCTTTGTGGAAAAAGTAGGTCTGGGTGACGCTTGTTGATTAGAGCTCTCTGCAGGAACATGCAGGTTATTTGTAACAAACTCGTACCTGTTGAACAGGTTGTTTCTGGACACCATGCGCAGGAAGCCTGTTGGATCGGTGACTGAGTTAAGCTTGTTGTTGAGCTCCTCGAATTGTTGGTCCAACAAATCTCCAGCCTCGCTCTCTGTCTCGCTGCTCGAACACCCTCTGAAAGAGAGAGAGAGATAGAGAGAGAGAGATGCAAACAGAGAGAGAGATGGAATTAGAGACATGCACTGAAATTTTGGCAAGAAAAAGGCACTTCAGCAACGTAGACAATACACAGACTTAGATTGTTTCTCCGCGGATAAATCAGCCGCACACACACTCCTGATCTGCCCGAAATACACACCCACACACACTTGGCCTAATTTCCCAGGCTCGGTCCAACACCCTGATGGTAAGCAGAGTTAAATCCTTTCATTGTAATGCTCGGGATGTTGATCCAGCCTGTGGGGAGTCAACCACTCCCACCATCATTACCTCGCCACCACTCTTCTCCATCTCTCTCTTCTTTGCTTGAAGAACCCATACCATGTAACTCTTAGCTTCTGTCTCTCATGGTAGATGAGAGCAAACTTACAACATGGGATCTGTCTTCACCTTATAATCCCACTACCACCAGTTTTTTAAAACCTTGAAGTGCGCAGCACTTTTGATTTAGCTAATGTTCATATACTATCAGACCTAGTACATAAAATCCATATATTTATGAATGGATTAAAGCACAGCAGCTGCTGCCTCCCCTCTCTCTATAATATAGACACCAATGTTCCACTAGAGTCTAGAGGAACATTGGTCACACAACTGTTCAGGCGGGAGTCGCTCTGTGAATCCAAACATGGCAGCAGGTTGTAAGTAAAGAAACAATGAGGGGTTAGACCTTATTTCCAAAGAAGGTTAAAGACTAATGAACTCAACACAGACACTTCATCTAAGTCAATAAAGGAATGATAGTTTTCCTTCTCCTTTTTTGGTGATAAAACATGTGCACCTCAGATTATGTGATGAAAGATTTGACAGCCATGAACCACAAGGGTTCAAATTCTCATGAATCAACTACTTCTGGTCCAAATGTTAGAAATAACTTTATGAAGAACCACATTTCAATGAATGATGAATGAAATGGTCACCTCGGACTCTTGGGATTAAAAATGACACCAGCAGGACACCCTCACTCTCCACTCACTGGTTCTGTTCCCACTTTATAAATATTGGAAATAAGTATTAAATTAAATTATTATAAGATATCTTACCTAAACTTGATATTTACGTGAAAAAAAAAAAAAAACACCAATCATTTTTTAAACTAACAATTTAGTGGCACTTAAATGGCACTTACTTACAGAACTTTGTAGTTTTGCTTTATTTTTGAAGAAATTGTACTTTCTTGATTCTTGTTGTTTTGGGGTTTTGGACACCCCTGCTCTATATCTTCATTGCTTTGACATGCATATACTCTCTCCCCATTCTTCTCAGTGCTGCCTCCCTAGCTCTGAACTATGGAGAATGAATGGGCTGGTAAGTGGTGCCATATTGTGCCCATCCAGGCACGGTGGTGTGTGTGCAACTTCCTATTGGAGTAGTAAACGAGCTGCTAATGGGGCAGGAGGGCCCCGGCTGCTGGGGTGGCGGAGGCTGGCACTGCGCAGACCAGCTGGTCCCTATGGATCAAACATGAACTAGAGAAACAAGGCTCATAATGTGAAACATGGTGTACACCCATGGCTGTCAACGGGATAAATTCAGTCAATAAATCTCACCCCATTTTCAGTCTCGTCCTGCAGAGTCCCTCAGGCTACGTGCCCTGTTGTTAGGTCTTTATTCATCAGCCTCTGACTTTTAGACTTTCACCACCTCAACTCATTCAACACCCATTCTCAGTAAAGCCAATGCTCTCTTCCTTTACTTACTACCTTTCCTTACATTTTCTGTCAGCAATCTTTCACAGATCACAACTAAAATATTAAGGAGTTTCACATTTATTTAACAGCTGTATAATCATGGAAACAATGATCATAATGGGGGAAATGGAGTCCTTTGCATGCGAAGAAAAAAAAAAGTGGAGCTGCCATAAGTTCCTACATTTATCAAAATATATCAAGAGCAGATGTCAGTAGCACAGGCATGATATACTTGGGAAAGAAATGGGCTTTGTGAGGACTGATCATCCAAAATGTCACCATCAGACAACGCTGCTTCTGATGTCACTTCATTTATGGTGAATTCAATGATTCATATAAAGTGAGTGGCGGGGGAGGAGGTTTTTAAAAGCCAGAAGTCACATAACTTATTGTAAATCATGTATTTGCTGTGAAATAATCCCCAAAAGACAACTGATACTCTTTAGCACGGTTTCTATTAATTACATGATAAATAAGTATTTGGCGATGTGGATAATAACCTCATCATTCAAACCTAGAGTTTTCATTTCACTGTGACAGCGGTAACCATCTCACCGGCTGTAATAAGACTCTACTCCGAGGGCCTCCCGGGCACTGGCAATTTGCTGCTCCAACGACGACCCGCTGACCACTCCACTGCCGCCGCCCTCCTGGAAGTCTGACCCTCCTTCTGATAAACCCTCGCCCAAGTACACCTCATGAAACTTCAGGATACCTGTGGAGAGAGAGTGAAGGGAGAAAACGTGGGCAAAGGTGACATCAGTTTTCAGGGTGATGAAACATTTTCAATAACAATATCAAGGTGACTAACCAACGCAAATGTATTGAACCATTTTCTTTTTTCTAACACATCTGCATCACTTACTCATGATGTTGCGGTTTAGCTCAAAGCTGTGAGAGAGGCCACGTGCAGTCGAACATGTGTGGAGCAAAATGAATAAAACAAATAATGTTCAATAAAAGATAAGTGTAGACTGCCTGTGCCATCTGCTGCCCGCCATGAGAGCTCCGCTGAGCATCGAGCAGGAACATCAGAGGGGGCGGGGAAGTGTGTGTGTGTGTGTGTGTGTGTGTGTGTGTGTGTGTGTGTCTCTGGGGTTTATCAGTCCTGTCTATGTATTATAGACACGTATTCATTATTTCAAATGGGTCAGAAATGTGATTCAGGAGTATATATATATATATATATATATATGTGTGCATGTCTCTGTTTGTTTGAGTGTTTGTGCACATCACCGACTGAAATAATGAAGTAGTAACTAGTAATTATTAGCCCCTTCGGCTGGTTGCAGGCTGTTAGGAGAGGGCAATGTTCACGTGCCAGTTGAATGCCAGGGAATGCTAGAAAGTGACAGACAGACGATTAGTGAGCAAGTGGCTCCCTCTTAGCCTGAGGCAATATTCAGCGCTTTGAAGATCTCCACTGGTGCCTGAACTGTTACTCCCTTTCCGTAGGACTAGTGTTGGGGGGGTCAAGTTCATGCTGTTGCCTGAGAGCTGTGTTTGATCAAATGTTCAGGTCTGGTGGCGTGGCACATGGGTAGTGGCTTTCTTTACTGCAGAGAAAAGAAAAGAGCCAAAAAACAGCTAACAGCACTGTAGCTACAGGGGTCGTGTGACACACACTGTAATTCACCAGCAGCTCTGCCAGTTCTCTTCATGAAACTGGAATTTCACGAGTTATATACTCAAATAGCATCTTAACCTTTTTGCCTGCGTTGGTGTTAATCAGCATGTCAAAACAAGAGACAAAAATGAGATGTGCAAAATCACTCTACCAAAAGAAAATGAGAAGAAAGGCAAAGAGAAAGAGTCATTTTTTAATTTGGTGTAACAGCTAAGTGTTTTCCTGTTGGCATGTGTGAAGATGTGGCCTGTGTTGTTTGGCTGTGTCACTATCAATTAGCATGGTTCATTGGCAGATGCCTTCTGGGGGTGTGGAGCGAGGCAGGGGGCAAATCCTAACAGTGGAGTGACAGGTGGCACTGCCACTTGGTGTTAGAGCTGGCCTTCTTACCCGGCAGCTGAAAACAAGCTATAGCCTCTAGGCCTTTTATCCTCTTTGATTCCAACAAGCAAATGTGTGTATATGAATGAATGCAGTTGTGTGTGTGTTGTTTCATTTCTAAACATAAAAGCTGTTTAAATTCAGAAGGAAAATATTTTTAGCTATTTATGTCCGTAAGGATCCATGCATGAGCGTGCACTGTTTGTCTTTGAATATGCTGTGTGTACCAAGAATAGATCAACTTAATATTAGAAGAAATGACTTTGCATTACCTTGAACAAATAATGAAGCCTGTAGTTTTGAATGTGTTCTATAAAGATCATTGGAAAATAGAGGTAGGTTCATAGGTAAATGGCTGAAGTGTAAATTTGCCAGTCAAAGTGTCACAGAACGGACAAACAATCTAATCGATTTTACCTGAGTAAAAGCAAACGCTTCTTGACAACAGCAAGACGTGTTCCTAACAAAACAGTGACACACCAAGCAGAGAGACAAATCTTACCTGCTCCTGGAGCCAGCAGCCAGCTGTACAAGTAGCCAGCAGCCATGGAGAAGTATAGCACCAAGGCCCTCTGGCTGTTGACGTTGTCCAGGATGTGCTCCACCGTTACTGGGGTGTAGGGGTCTGATTCCTGCTGGCCGGTCTGCCTCTCCACCAAGAGGTCGGCGAAGGCTCGTGTACGACCCCTCTCCGCCACTGCCAGGGCCTCATCGTGGTGACCTATAGAGTTCAGAGGTCATGGCCGATTAATAATTTACATTACAGGCCAAAAGCAAAAGATGACTACAATCTAACAGCATGAAGATTTGAGGATGTGAGAAGTATGTGTGTGGACATACCTAGGCTGACGAGGACCCTTTGGAGTGCCTGGTAGCAGGAAGTTTGCAGGTCAAACAGGGAGAGTTTATAGTCTGTGCTGTGCTGGGCTTCATGGCGGATTGTTTCAAACAGTGCAGAGGCCCGGTAGAGCTGAAGATAAGCAATAACATCAACAATCAGATACTTTCAGCTACATTTTACTTGTTGGTTTTACATGATTCTGCTTTTATTGAGGGTCAAGTGTGGTTCTATGCTATTTAAATGGTAGGGCAGGAAACTGGCATTGTATTAAATGTGAGGAAGTCAATAATAAATAAGTAGTCGAGAGGCTTTAAGAATTTCAATTTGCAATAAAATGTCCACAAATGTGTTAGAATGAGATTAGATTTGAAGATTAATCTTGGCCACTAGGTGGTAGCATCCCACCTCATGGTGATCATCGATCGCCCTTGCTGCCTTCCAATTATGTTTCTCGTTCACCGGAGGAAAATACTGTAATGTAACTTGATGAATCGCCACCAAACACAAGTAAACCTCTCTTCAGCTCTTATTTTCCTGGATGTGGGAAAGGGCAATGAGAGGCTAAACCATTACCTGGGCATCATGGACGGACAGCGCCCAAGGAATGAAATGCTTTGTGGACTCAATAGGCCTGTCTGTGTTATTGGACCTTTCTATTCAGTGCCAGACATTGGATTGAGAGAAGGAGAGGGAGACAGTGGAGGAGCGGGGCGGCAAGCAGTGTTGCACATTGGCCAGGCGGAGCCGGCCAGGAGTGCTGATTCATGGGAGCCTTTATTGATTTCCTATTTCTGCTTCTACGACAGCCCTGTAGCTCGACCGGGGCTGCTATAGAGCCACTCTCCAGGAGCCCGGGGTCCAGCAGAGACGCTGAAGCACTATGCTCACACTGCTTGACCACAGCAGTGTGAGCCAAGACAAAGAACTGCAGAGGAGAAAAGGTTGCTGGTATGGATGAAATGGATTGTATCAGCACTGGGGCGTTGGTGAGAGAAAGAAAGGAGAAAGAGTGTGTGCGCACACATGTATGCATACTCTGGAGCTCGTCTGGCATATCCCAAGGTCACGCAGGAAAAGTGTGTCATAGGGAGTGAGCAGCGATCGGCAGAGAATCTGTGAGCTCTGCTGCATTAGTGCTAGTAGACGGAGCTCCTAGTCTCAGGCTGATTCTGCCGATAGGGCTGTGGGCTGATTGCTGCACTGCTAGTTTAATCTGTTAAGCTTGCAGACATCCCTTTAAGAGTGAAACTGATTTCTCACAGTGCCTTTCCTCTGGCCTGAACCCTCCTGGCTCAGATGAAAGGGAAACAATCCCAAATGTGCTGCGTCCGCAGTGACTTGCTTGGCAGCGGTAAAGGTAAAACCTGCTATATTCCTCCGCTGCTGTGTATTCAGATTGCACTATCATGTTCTAGAGTCACTGACACTGACATGGCTTTTATCTGTCATGTTAAGTGAATGTCAATGTCACACTGAATTGGAAACGTGAGTGTTTGTTGCTTACACACACATCTAATGATATTTGGGGAATAACCTCTCTGGGGAACACTCATCCTCTGTGACAGACAATATCGGAGATTTGAGAAGTTACATCTACAGTCGACCACTGATATTTAAGATAACTGAATAGTGACATTTCAGCTTTATTTCCAGACAGTGGTGGGAAGTGGTCTATTGACATATTTGGTGGGTGTGAACATCAGGATAAAAGCTGGGGCATTGAAGTACAATTGGGTTTAAATACATGCAGAACATAAGGAACATAAGGTCAAGTACATAGAATCCAGAGCTAACGAATTTCAAAACAAGCCAATACAAATGAGGTTTGAAGTGGGTCGAGGTATTTAACAAGGTCATGTGCAGCAACATGAATAAACATTGGAACCACACTCTCAGGACAACAGTGTCCCTTTTCACTTTCACCTCACCCTGGGTGCTTAAAGCTGACATACAGAGAAATTTGTTTCTAATGAAGTTATTTTGATTAAGTGTTAAACTGTAAAGTTGACAATATGTGGCATCGGCTCTTTGGAATAACATTTTTGAACATAATTTCCTCAACACGAGTCGGGGGCCTCGGCTCATGTCACCACCTCGGTTCAATCTTTCTTCCCAAACTCTTGTTACAGATAATTGCAAACAGACAAAAGTAACTTTTTGAAATGTATGATGCAGGGCCCAGAAACAAAGCTATCTGGGTCACACGGATGTACGTAGTCTGCGTATGTCACAGAAGAAATGTTCTGCACTAGATTTTGGAAATGAAAGCATCTGAATAACATCCCTGCAGACACACGTGACAGCCACTGCTTCTCAGACTTGTACGTGAATAGACAAGCACAAGGGTAGGAAACAAATTCTAATCTTGAGCCAGTGTGGACAGTCTGTAAAGAGAGATGTAAGGGGGATATTCCATGCTTGCCAGGTGGGCAGTGGGCTGAAGAGAAGTCGACGCAGAGGCTCGGGACTCCTGAGACCATGCACACATTTACAAAAAGTGATCTGTCGCCTGTCTGCTGCGATGACAGCATTCACCAACTCGACAGACTCCCCCAGCGTATTGCCAGCAGCCGTGTGCAACCTCTATAGCCCCCTGTCCTTTCTCTTCTCCCGTTGTTCTCTGTCTAAAATCTAAAAATTCCTCTCCCGTGTTTCTGGATATCTATTTCCCCCTCTCATTTGTAATCTATGCCAACCAACAGATGTGCGCTTATTGGAGGTCAGCTTTAACTACGAGAGGTGGATTCGCTGGAAGGAGTCCAGATGGAGGAGGAGAGGAGTGGAGAGGAGAGGAGAGGAGAAGAGTAGGAACTGGAGATACTTCACCTGATGTTGGGCTTCCTCCAGATTCCCACTGGCCCACAGAGAGAGCCCGAGACGGTGGCGGATCTTCGCCTCGTCCTCACGCCGAGCCAGCTGCTCCGCGAGCCGCAGGCCTGTCAGGAGGGGAGGAAGCAGGAGCAGGAGAGAGAGGGAGAGCAAAAGTTATTCAGAGCAGACAGACTCTTAGGTATCTTTCAGAGTAACAGATGTAAGCATAGCACGGCGCTGATTTTCTGACAGCGAACAGGTTGGGATATTTGGCCTCAGCTGTAAGATAGTGCTCCCACTGGGACTAAAACACACACACACACACACACACACTTCTGCCACAGAGAGAGGCCGTTGGAACACTAATCGGACTGCATAGTAATCAATGCTAAGGATTGACTGGCTGAGCAAACACAAACACAAGCCTGATGCTTGCATAAAAGAAGCCACACAATATCATGAAGACATCCGCAAATATTTGCACGCCCACACTGATGATGTAGTAATAAGCTGAATGCAAACACACAGTGCTTTGTGTTGTTTTGTTTGAGAGACTTTCAGATTTGTCAGGGAAGCCAGGGGAGGTTTGTGTGTCTAGGTGTGTGTGTGTGTGTCTAGGTGTGTATGCTCAGTTAGAGCGCCTGTGTCAGATCACCTGGCGAGCGAACAGTTTGTTTTTCACTTCCAATCCCTCAAGCAGTGATGCGTGTGTCACATCTTTGCATGTGTCCTCAGTCTTCCTGCCGAGTGCTTGGCTCTGCCCAATTACTGAGAAGAAAATGCCACTCCGCAGAGGACAATGATGAAAAAAAAAGACGACAGCTGCTGCGCCACACACTGCCCACAAGGTGCTAAATGCACAGCAAGCAGTCTGCAGCTTTGAATGAGGCCATTGCTCATGCACAATCTCACTTAACACGGACTCTGCATTTACAAGTCTCTCCGCTCGCTCGTGTGGTTGTTGAGGGGTCTCAACATGCTTTTGGTCAGAAAGAGTAGAAACTGGGCCAAGCCACCCCTCGTTCGCTTTTCCTCGGCATTCCTGGAAAACTGTCTGTGGCTGGACCAGATAAGCCAAGAACAGAGAGCGTGACCCGAAAACAGCCAGCCGATTCCGCAAGACCCGGCACACCACGCAACCGTAGACTTCATGGCTCCTCCATGGCCACGCTAGCCGGCAGCCTTTGAAGCCTGGAACAGTCTCCCTTCGCTCCTTATCTTTCCGCACACCCCTCTCTCTGCCTGCCTGCCTGCCCGCCTGATCTCTTCCCCCATGCATCCACTGAGCTCCTCTCTCCCTCTACCTCTGTATTTATTTTTTTCATCTTCATGCCTCTGTCTCTGGCCCCCTCCACTCTCTCTACCTGTTTCATCTTGACTGTGGTGGCAGTGCTCGCGGGGACTCGGCACTGCTTAGGGCTCATTAGGCGCTGGAGCAAGAGAGAGGAAACACATCTAAATTATCCTTTTCATTTTCTGACATCCTCACCCCTCACTCATCTCAGCTCCAGCTCGGAGCCTTTCATCTGCACACACGCACGCACACGCATAGAACATGTCTTTTTCCGGACCGCACTATGATAGTTCTTTATGATCAAGCCTGAATGTCAACCAACTCTATGTTTTCTTTATTCTCTTGACAGAGAAATAATACATCTAAGTTATGACTAATGCCGATCTCTGCCTCTCCCCTCCACCCGCCTTCCACCTCCTTTCTTTCTCTCCATCCCTCCTTCTCTCCCGAACTCTCTCATTCCCTCTGTTCTCCCGCGCAGTATCATTCCGTGTGTGTCACTGTCACCATGCATGCCTTTGGTGCGCCCCGCAGGCACAGTCACGTAGTAGCGGCTGACATGAGGATGTGGCCGTGGCTGGCTGCACCCCGAAGAGCAACTAGAGAACACTTTAAAGGCTGTTTGACAGCTGGGGGAGAGATTCTCTGCAGCCCAGGGGCCCAAGCACCTCTGCCTTCGGACACCAGCTTTACGTGCACACACCACATACACAAATATCCTCACCCATGGACACAATTGATTCAGTGCCCGTGACATAAACACTTTCTGAGGACTAGAAAGACTGGAGACATTTTCCCAATCAAGAAGTCTCTACTATGATGACACCACAATCCACCTATTTCTCTCCAAGGCTGCTACCTAAGGCTACTAATGTGAAAATACTGACGATGATATTGTAGTATTATACTTCATATTCATGATATTGAATCAACACTACCACCAATGTAAAAGCCTGCACAAACACATTGCTACAATCATGTGCATTGGTATCAAGACTGTACTTAAATTTACATCACAATGCTGGTGTATATATACAGTGTATATATATGGACCTATAGATATAAACACAGAGAGACAAAGCTGAAAACTGAGAGGTCCATATATGATGATAACAGACATTTCACAGTGTTCTACACACTACTATCATTTAGTTTTTACACCTCTAGTTCTTTATACGCGCCTAAAACACGCTTCTAAAGACTTAATGTTTTATTTAATTTCCTGTGATGATGCTAATCTTCTATTTAACATGAAAATATTTGAAAAAATATACATGTATATACTTTATATATGAACATACAATATTTGTATGCTCGGTCTTACACATGATGAATGCAGCTTTTTATAGCTACAACTGATATCGATATATACAAATGATAAAGGTATACCCTGCTATAGATGTTCATTATTCTAAATATGGTTGTTTTGCACATCATTTTGTATGAGGCACATATATAAGGAAGGATAACAAACATGTAAGCCATAATACTATAACTTACCAACACAAACAAAAATATCTATAACATTATAAGTATATGCATTTACTTCTGGTTCACATATCAGGTGCATTCCTTACATTCCTAACATGGCCTGCCACTGTAGGTCAATACTGTTTTTCCATTAGTTGCGCTTCCATAAACCGAGCAAGAAGAAACTGTAATACCTCCATTATCTGCTACAATGACGACATTGATTTAATGACACTATTGTGGTTATCATTTAAAAGTGCATCTCGTTTGAAATGCCTCCCTCCCTGTCTCTGATTTAGACGTCGCTGTGAAATGTCCTTTGGTATAAAATTACAGGAAGATAACTGGTGAAGTGGTGTGAACACTTGAAGTGACAGAAATGATGACTTCCCATCAGCAGTTAATTGGTATCTCTGTGTGTCTTACACACACACACACACACACACACACACACACAGAGTTGGAGGTCACGTTGTCAACAGTATCTGCTCTAGTTTGGAGCTGCCTTTCTATCATTCCTTCCAATTAATCTTTTTCAGGAGACAAAAACAAAAAACAAGTGCAGCATGAAGAATGAATAACACAAAACCAGCAGAAAAAATAGAAAAACTGAAGAGGAAATAAAAAAAACGTGCCAACTTTTCGGTCTGGGTAGGTTGCCCAGAAATAATTGGCTGTCAGCGATACTGAAGGCACCGTTCTTTTTCCGCAGCCAGACCAAGGAACAATACAAGGACAGTGCAGGGGACAACAAGAGGACAGGGTGGAGACAGAAAGGCCTGTCGCCTTTGTTTCCATTAAAGCTCAACAAGCAGGCCGGCAGAGGGGGTATGGGTCACTGTAGGCCTTTCTAACTCTAATAAAGTGGATGGAGGAAAGATGGACGAGAGGCATCCCTGTATTTTTGCATTCACTCCCTGCAGGGTGAAATATAGAACTGTCGTTTCACTCAAGCAGCATTTTCTGGGATTCAAACAGGGTTTGGGTCGTAACCCGGTGGGTGGGCCTGCACACAAGGTCTATCACTGGGCACATGCGAGGCTGGTGGCACGGACATTAAGCTCACATCCACGGATGGTTCCACTCATCACATCCTCGGCGTCAAGCACTTCCTGCACTGTCACTAACATAATGAATATTTGAGGGACCAAGCAGCAGGTTTTTATTTCACAGACATCTGTAGGGGACAATGAATCGTGAGAGGCAGGAGTCTGTCAGCCGCCGTGTGAAAAGATCCTTTGGCAACTCACTGCAAAGAACCCTCAGAGGAAAGTCGATATAGGGGTGTGAAGAACAGGAAAAATGACTTGGCGTGCATCCTGATAGGTTTGCACAGACATACACACAAATGCTGGTATAACGTTACACAACAGAAGACAACACAGACGGATAATGCACACACAAAATCCCCCTGTGCACTCACAACACATACGCACAAAAGCCCAAACACACACAAGTACACTTCCTAATAAAAATGTGGCAAAGGCTTAGCAACAAATAGGCTCTGCATTTCATATTCATGAATTCACATACTCTAAGCCTATCAGCTCGGGCAACAAAGGCAATCCTCTCTCCTGCTCCCCCCGACTCACTCACCTTCCTGCAGGTACATGACAGCCTGTGAGTAGTTTTGCAGTGCATGGTGTGTTCTCCCCAGGCTGCCATAGGCCAGAGTCTTGGCAGCCAAGTCATTAGTCTGTGCTGCCACACTTAGGTGCTGTTCCTGGAACACGACTGCCCGCTCGTAGTTTCCTAGCGACTCATAGGTAAGGCCCAAGTTGCCGTAGGCGCGTGCCTGGCGTTCGGGGCTGCCCGTCTCCTCTGCAATCTCCAGGTCACTTTGGTGGCATCGCAGGGCCGTCTCATACTCTCCCATAGATTGATATACAGCACCCAAACCGCAGCTTGCGTCCCCCTCCAGTAGTCGGTCCTGGGTGTCACGGGCAATGGCCAGCTGACGCTCCAGACAGGATATGGCCTGCTCGTAATTGCCCAGTTGGCTGTGGAGAGCACCTAGTTCACCGTAGGCCTGGGCCTTGCCTCCGCACTCCCCCAGCTCGTGAGCCACCACTAGTCGCTTCTCAAAACACACCAGGGACTGCTGTAGGTGTCCCATGGCCCTGCAGACGAAGACAGAAAACCAATGAGTGTTAGAGTGAAGCAGATTAGGAGCTAGATGTGTGAGATAACAACCTAACAAGACAAAATTAAAGGAAAATCTGTCAGTGGCCTTTCCTGTCCAGTTGAGCAAATTGGGAGGCATCCTACAAGGTGACAACATTTCTCTGCTTATCTCATATGAAAAAATGAAATATTAATATGGAAACTAGACACATACAGATACAAATCTAGTCCATAAAACAGTGAAAGGACATAGCAGGAATACTTTAATTCGGGGGTAGATCCAGGGATGGGGACAGGGGTGCACTGCCCCCAGCTGAAATCTGAAGCCCCTGAAGTGCCCCTGTCCTGTCAGTAGACTTATTTTTTGAGGAAACTGACATTATTAACAATTAACATGATCTAAGTATACAATATTCTTCACAAAGAACAATTTTCTAAACAAATTCAATGATGTGTGGCTTTCCTCAAAGCTATACATTTACTGAGTCAGGAATTGTTCACGGATGTATATCATATAATTGTCCCCGGTGTGTAAATTATGTCCCATGATGTCCCATGATTTAGACAGATCCTAGATCAACCACTGGTTTCATAAAAAAAAACAAAAAAAATCTCAACTAAATAAGGACAGAAGTCCCACACATGACTGTTTAGCTGCTGCGTGTGAAAGGCTTGGATATAGGAGAAATGTTTGAGCCTGATATTCAATTGGAAATTGAAGCTTATTTTTCTGAAGGGTAACCGTTTTAACCACCCTCAAAAATACGAGATGGGTCATCTGTCAAAGGATCCGTGCCTCCATCCGCTTGCGTATGTTTTGACAGAGCGCCATTCATCCCATCTTGACGTTTTATTTGCCTACACAGCCTTCCAGCAGACTTTATTCACATCCTCATGCATACCAACTACTGACAGATGCAGGCTCAAATGGGGCATTAAAAAGAATAAAAGCCTTCAGCTTAATCAGTCTTGTGTGATAATGTATGAGCTCGACTAAGAGCTGTCGGGAGACGGGAAAGGTTTTGGGTGTGATGTCTATTATTCCCCTCTGAACTCATGCAGGGCTAATTCTTCTGTGTGTGTGATTGCTGCGGTGCCACGCTGATGATGCACAATAAGGAGAAAATCATCTCTGAAGTGAGGATTTCGGCAAGCTTTCCATGTCTTATTTTGCAGTGTGGTATCCGAGGATGCTATCGTCCCTCTAATACACAGGCAGAAATAGAAGAGAGAGGAGATGCAAGACGTAAGAGGTTGCCTTCAAATAACTGTGCTTCCCCTCAGTTTCAGTCATCTGTGTGCCAAAGCCTCTTTGCATACAGATAAGGCCAGGGCCACAAGGCTGCTGCTGAGACAGCGAGCACCAGGCTTACATCCAAGCTTTGCTCACCACTAAGGTGTCTCCAAACTATGGTGGTCCTTGATAGTGAATGTAAGGAGAAAGATAATATGCAAAGTAGGATTACTGTGATTATTAATAATACTCTGTCAATATAATTATCTGCTGTGGCAACGGCTGAGGGGAATTGATACCAGTGTTATGCAAAGGCAGAGAAGTATTTCTCTGACTTTATGAAATAGTGAATTTGAAATATAATGACTCACCTGTACCCATTGCCTAAGCCTCTGTAGGCCTTCTCCTGGTCCTGCATGCGGTTGAGGCTGTGGGCCACTGACAGATATTGGTCATAATACTTGATGGCTTCCTCAAAGTCTCCCAGAGCCTCATAACAGTCTCCCAGGTTCCCATAGGCCCTGCCCCTGTCCATGACCGCCTCGTTGCCACTCAGCTGCTGTAAAGTGGCCAGTTGCTGCTCCAGGTAGCCAATGGCCTCCTCCATCACCCCTACATTCATTTTTGTGATGCCCATGTTCCCGTACACCTGAGCCTCCACCACAGGATCTTTCAGCTTCCGCCCGAGCTCCAATTGCTCCTCGTAGCTCTTGAAGGCCATGGCGTATTTCCCCAGGGCCATGTAGACAGCTGCCAGGTGACCGTGGGCTTTGCACTCTCCCGACACGTCGCCCAGCTCTTGATACACCTCCAGCTCCTGGGTGTGGTAGCCAAGAGCTTTATCATATTTCTGCACAAGTCTGTAGGTGGCCCCCAGGGCGGCATAGGCACAGGCCTCCATTCTACGCTCCTTAACCTGAAACAAGAAAGAATTCCACAAAACCCGCATGAGGGGCATGGGTGAATGACACCAAAATTACATTTCACATGACATATCCTATTTATATGATGAATTGTTCTGGAATACACACATACACACATACCTGGTGAGCTAAGGCCAGTTGCTGCTCATAAAACTGAATGGCTCCGGCCACATCCTTCTTACAGACAAATATGTCTCCCAGGTTTCCCAGAGCTCTGAAGCGGGCCTGTGCATTGTTCAGAGACTGGGCCAGTGACAGGAGGTATTTCTGACACTCCTCTGCCTTAGTAAAGTCTCCTAGGGCCTTGAATGCCAAACCAAGGTTACAGTAAGCCTTCGCCTGACTCAGTTTGTCATGAAGGTCCTTGGCAAGAGCTAGGTCCTGCTCATAGTATTTGACAGCATCCTGATAGTTGCCCAGGCAGTAGTGGGCATAACCCAGATTGTGACAAACTTTTCCTTCACTCTCCATGTCCTGGAGGTCAGGGGACAGCCGGAGGTACTGCTCGTAATAGGGCACAGCCTGGGGGAACTCTCCTCGAGAGCAGTGGAAGTTGCCGAGGTTGCCCAAAGCGCGTGCCTCGCTCTGGACGTCTCTGAGCTCACGAGCTATGTTGAGGTGGTTCTGGTAATGCTGCAGAGCACGGTCGTGGGCTCCCAGGGCTTGGTATGCCACAGCCAGATTGCCATGGGTGGATGCCTGCGAGGCCCGGTCGTTGACCTCCATGGAGATCTGCAGCTCCTGGCGGTGGTAGCGAACAGCCTGGTCGAAGGCTCCCAGGGCGTTGTAGGCGTTACCCATGTTTCCATATGCCCGGCCCTGAGCGGCGTAGTCGTTCAGCTCCTGAACAATGGCCAGGTGTGTTTTGTGGAGTTTCAGTGCAGTCTCATAGTCTCCCTTCATCTGGTGGATAATGCCTGTGGAAGACACAGCGAGAAGATGGAGTTAAGGACCCGTTGCGGGAAAAAATGTAATTGAGTAAAATTCAAGTGCCTCGTCAGCTCTTCATGTAAAAAACAAGTCATTTGGTTGTTAAAATATGCTCTTTGCGCCATCTGGTCTCTGCTTACACAACACACTCTCCCACAAAATGATGGTAATTAAAATGTAGAGCCATTAAAGACAGTTATTACAACACCAATATTTAGTCTTTTAGTCTAGTAACGTCTTTTTGAGAGACAAAATCAGCAACATTTCCACAGGGTTGGAAATAATTAAGAGAGGAGAAGGAAAGAGAGACAAAGGCGGTGAAAGTAAAGGCGACTGTGAAGTCCTGATGGAAAGCAAAGCAAAAAACTTCAGAAAAATGAGATATGTGTGGAGAAACAATAAATAATGGCGAAGCCAGTGCATTGTGTGTATTATCTCAGATAAAATACCATCCCATGAAAAATAATAGCTTTACCCTACAGCCAGGCAACCATCTGGTGCGCTCACGTTCACACACAAATACAAATACACACGCAGTTGTGTCTCTATGGCTTCAGAGGACATTACCTTTTCTTAAAATAATTTCCTAGAGACATATTACCATAACTAACATTTATCCTTAACTTAACCTAAACATAACCTTAAACCACCCTAAAACATTCCTTCTCCGTAAAATGTAATGATTTACGTTATGTGGATTTGCTTTCTATCTCCATAAGGACGACATCTCTCTACAATGTGAATGTGTAAACAGATTTTAACAGAAACACCCACACACTCATACACACTGACAAACCCACAGCGGAGACTAAAGGGCCAAGACAGCATATCAAAAGTATCTCATCTCATTCCTGCCAAGATTTACTTTTAATCTCTGAGTCTCTCCCTCTGCTTTGCCACCCAGCTTTTAACAGTCCATGAAGACAAAAAACAGCTTTAGAGCAACTAACTCACTTCTCCATTCACCATACGGCCTTGCTGTCACTGCTTTGCTGCATCAGCATGGAGACTAATAAGCTACAGTAGAAGGTACTGGGGTGCAGCCACTGATGGGACACCAGGGATGGAAACAGTTCTGGAGCCAGAGTGGGTGGGAACCAGGGACGGCGAGGGGCTCTGTGGCTTGTGGTGTGTATGTGATGGTGCCGCCGGGATTAGTTACCGCCATGTGTGTTTTCCCATTTATTTCATCCGAAACCTGCCACATTATGGGCCTGAACACAAGCTACATAAACAGTGGGACTGAAACTAAACAGACAGCTCAAACGACTGCAGATGTAATAATGTGATGTGGATATGCGTTCAAACGACGGCTCGATCAAAAGCAGCACTTTATTTCAGAGAGAATGGAAAAAAGATTTGGTGAAACTACAGTCAGAGCCACTTTACTGCATAATAGTTTGACACATTACCAGGTATGCAGTCTCCGAGCCCATCGGCTATCGTCTGATGGTGAATTAGCCACTGGGGGCAACGGCAAATATTTTGGGGTTTCTGGTGTCGATGGTGGATAAGACTCCGATCTTACGTTATTTCTACACTTCGTACACCACTCTCGTTAATCAAACCAGTCGAATAACATAATGGCTAATCTCTAAACAGCTATGTGGATATGAAATCAAAAAGGTGATGTGTGTTCCACCTCTTTTGCTCTTGACTGTTTATCAGCCGGCAACCAAAGCCTTCTCAGAAGTGATTGGTCAAACTAGAAACGGAAACCAAAAGGCTTCCAGCTCCAAAATCTTCACCCTGCTACATATTCTGCATATTCACATCTAGAAATTGCCAGATATAGATAACATATATATATACAGGACATTGCATATATTTTTCTAGGTTAATGGATATGTTTGAAATGTGCATCACCAATATTTAGCTTGACGTCAAGTCAAAATGAAAAGATTAGTTTCGAAAATGAACCTGCCTGAAATGGTTGTCTAAACAATTCACACAGACAAATACAAATCCACGTTCTCCGCAGATTGGATTTTGCAGTAAAAAGATATCAAAGATCTTCTGCCTGCCATTGTTCAGCCCGCAGCAGAGACCTTTAAACCTGGTTTGCCCTTTGTTTTCCTGCTTGTGTTCTCAGGGTAAAGTGATACAACCTGAACTGACCTCGTAATCATCATGTCACTGCCCTGAGGCATCGAGACACATGCAAGACACACCACAGACAGAACACAGACAGAAGCAGTGTTGTCAGATAATACAGGAAGAATTCAGTTCACAATGAAGACTTTCAAAATGAATGGAATCCATGAGGGTCTTTGGACCGTGCACAGTGCCATAAAGTGAAAGTGTTATTTTGTGAGGCCAAAATAAAGGAATGAGGCGAAGGTGATGGCGCTTCTGGGTTCTGAGTTTCCACCTTGGACAAACCCCTCAGCGATGACTTTCCTCAGAGTGGAAGCATGTTAGGATTCACAGCAGCCTAGTTGGAGGAGCAATGACAGCTCTCACCACAAAGTCACTCCCAAGGTTATGCTTTCCCCAACGGAGGCTGATCTTACTCCAGATATAATGCCTACTGATGTATTACTAGGAAACATGTTCCATGCTGCAGGCTAAAAATGGATGAGGGGGCCAGGCAGGGGACGAAGGGGCGGAGGAGACAGCTCGGACAGAGGCTGGGGACGCACAGGGTTTAAGGATGGGTTAAGAAGCTGTGGCAAAAATTGTCATAAGCCCTGGGCTATGCCTGGAGGCACACTTGAAGCAAGGAGATATTTTCTGTGCCCCCCCATATGGTAAGAGGATTATTGAACCCTCTGGGTATAAAATCCAGCAAGAAAGTAAATAAAACCATACCAAACATGCTGGTAAACAACGCTGGAACACAGACATTGGGAGTCAGAAAGGAGGATTCTAGCTGGACAGAACATTTTGTCCAAATCAAAATCTAAATGACCTCAATCAGGGATCAGGGTAATTTGAACGACACAGTGATTCTGTGGTGCATGCTAAATTCACTTGACTGTAACATATTGAATAATATTGGCTCATCTATTTTCCTTTTGCTTGGAACAAAGACAGTGAGAAACCAGGATGAAGCACAAACACGTCACATAATTCAGATGCTCTCTTACAGAGGCCCTATCCATCCAGAGCCCTCTCCATCCCCCCATAACCAACGACATTAAAAGCATGGCAATGTGTTGTCACTTTTCATTACACAGCCGGCTATACATAGAGGGATATGCTGCAGTGACGACTTTGAGGGATGGTGTTGTGTTCTGAGTAAATCACTGTGTCATTCTTCCAGAAGCTAAAGGGAGGTCCGGAGCGCTGCTGCCGTCACTTAGCTAAGAGGATTTTTACCAGCGATTCGGCTGCTGCTGCCACTGGGCCTGGGTGATACTAGAAATAGAGTGAAGTTGACCAGTCTGAGCCTGGAATGATGACTTTGGTGTGTTCCCCCTTTTTATTTCAGAGTGAAGTCAACGTAATCATTAGTATTCATGTTTTAGGAATAAAAAGAAACAGAGCAGGACACTGGAATTGAGGCGATTATGGACATTTAGATCCTAATTCGAGTTTTGACTGATGAAGATTGGTATTGTCAATCTCAGAAGGATATTCCAAAAAGGTTTACCAAAATTAATAGCATGGGTGGTTTAGTACGTCTGGGCACATTTTATATTTGTGTTCATTACTGTCCATTTGTTGTTGTTTGGTTAGTTTGTTTATGAGTGAGATTACACAAAAACTTCTGAACGGATTTTCCAGGAAAGCTTGGTGGAAGAATGTGGTATGGGTCAGGCAACAACCCATCAAACTATCTTATAATTATTATTAAAACCCACATCAATGGGCAGATCCAGTATTTTTGTGGTATGGCAAAGCATTTTCTAAATATGTTTTTTTACGTTTTCCCAGAAAATAATTAATTGTTCGTTTTTCTTTAAACTAACTCACATTTAGGGAACTGTTATCTATGAGCATGAACAATTCAGTGCAGCTTGTTTTTGGGACCATTTGTTCTTGGCAGTTTCCTCGTTGAGGGAAATGATGGGTCTCTGTAACAGTGTAAGGTCCCAACCTCATTCTGTGCCTTGAGATGATGCATGCTGTGATTTGGTGCCATACAGATAAAACTGAATTGAACTGAATGCGCTCTAAAGAGTGTCATTCTAGTTTCTAGATACTTTTGTGACTGGTGCAAGTGTTGACAAAACTGCTTGCACCAACTACTGCTTGAAAAAACGGATTGAGGGTTATTACTTATAGATGCAATGTGTCTGACTGCAAAATCAGTTCCGTCACATTACATTACAGTGGTTTTTAAGTTGAAAGACTCCTTAATCATATGCAAAGTGATTTAACTGAGCTGTAAGCTTGCACGATGTAAAGCAGTGTCTGGTTAGCTCTGCTGGGGGGAGCAGTGAGCAGACGACACCAGATCCTCCTCTGGTCTGCAGGAAGGGGCAGAGTCAGCAGTCTGGGCTTGAGGTACCAAATCCCCACATGCAGACACAGACATTTGCAGTCTGAGGGACAGCGTGAAAAAAGGCGGATGGAAGATTGAAAACAGCACATAGTGTGGAAAGATGGACACGCGCTGAATGGTTGTTCCTCCAACTGGAACACACGGACACGGCTGCACTTGTCGTCCTGCAGCAGCAGTCGAGCTGCTCTCCTCTTCGCCCCCGCTGACCCTCAGCTGCCCTTCAGCTCACCAAACCAACTGTCGCTGCACTGTCCACACGCATGACATCTGATTCCTCCTACCACTTAAAACCAACAATGTTCCGTCTCTATGTCTCAACTCAACTTCTCCTTTTTTTGTGCACTGCACCGTTTAGGGACTGATCCCATTTCATGCTGAATTTGCAGATGTGCTGAAAAAGGGGCACAGTTGCTTTATGCAGAAAAATGCTACACAGCTCTAATAGCTCTGTAGTGTGCAGAATAATGAATACATACAGTGAGCTGCTGATCTTTAGTGTAAGCACAAGCACCAGGAGAGTTTGTTTCACAGGGCCTCTAGTCCAGTTTCTGGCATGCTCCCCTGTCGGGAGATTGAAGGGGGCCGAGCTGGGGGAGGCAGCGAGCGTCTGCTCAGGTTTTCAGACGCTCGCTATCAAACAGAAACTTCAGGCCAGGCTGCAAAGATCAGCTTGCTAGTAAAAAATCTCTCCAGGAGGGTAAAACAAGCTTGATGTCTTAATAATTTCACCACAACTTCTTTTCCAACCACTGTTCCCTCTCTCCTTTCTCATTACCAAAAGTATTTACTCATCAACGCACAGTTGAAGATGTCACCTTTCCTCAGACAAATACAGTTTTTCCTGTACTTGTTTGGCTCTTTCTCCGAACAGCATTCTTTCATTCATCCTGTCTGGGCCATTAGGCTTGATTAATTCCTCCATAAATTCAGCGCACTGCTCCATTTCCTGGTCAGACTAATAACATATCTAAAGTCACAGCAGTTTCCAAAAGGCTTAGGTACAAAAGTGAATTATGCACTATGCATCGTGGCCCCAGGCAAGTGGCCTTGACTTTGGTTTGCTCCTGCTGTGGGCAGTCTGACAACAGTACTGGAAAAAGAGCAGAATATCATGGACATTAGTTTAGTTATTGTGGTTTGACCATGTCACTGATAATGAATATATATGTCATAGTTGCTATTATTTGATTATTCTGCATGTTTGTATCCCACTTAATCAGTTCCTCTCATAATCAGATGTTTGTGAGTTCTCCGAGTGACACGAGTGACAAAAAGTGCGGCCGAATAAAAACCCAAATCATATGCTTCCTCTGCTGCCGTCAGACATGTAATAAAAGCTGGTGATCAGATGTCTGGACAAAGCAGTGAGAGCGAGATTTTTTTCTCGCTCTCACATGACCTACAATTGGAAAAGGCTGCATTTGCAAGACTGGGGTTGATAATAATAAGGCCTGAAACTAATTGTGTACAGATGTTTTTTTTAGCAAGCAGCGAGGAGGTTCCAATACAAAGCGTCACACGTCGTCTGATTCTGTGTTGTCTCTTCTTCCTGTTGTTTTCATCTCTCTGTTGCTTTAGTTCTGTGAGCAGCAGGAACCATCTCTCGGGACATGGGATGAGAAAGAAGTGGGAAGAGAATGCTTAATTAGGACTTTTAGCTGCGGCCTCTTACAACTGACAATTGGAGTGACTTGACTGTGACACATGTGGTGTGCATCGAGACAAAGAACAAGCCCAGGAGAGACCTGGCTTTAAACCGAAATGCTCCCAAACAAACTTATTTAAAGTCTCTTTGATGTAAAATGAAAGGGAAAATAATACAATTTAGATTCTCTTTCATGAATACCAGAACTACATGGAAACCCACCGCTTCAGTCCTCTCTCAGATATTAGATACTGCTGACTAGGGGGTAAGTTAGCCAATTAATGAATAATAAATGCGGCTGGAATGCAACATTTTCATATCCTTTATAGGTCAGAGAAGACTCTGCCAGGGCTGCTGGTACCGCTGGGCATCGTGGTTAGATATTATGGTGATCTCCATACAGCTGTACCTCACAGCAGTGTCAGCTGCTGCTCCACCCACATTACACGCAACATTAACAACGCGCTGAGAGGGCATAATAAAAGTTTGTTCCTTCCTTTTTTCTGCAACTTCTTCTTCCCCTCACCCGAACACTGCTTGTTTCGCTTTTATCGCTGCTCATTAATCTTCACTCCATCATCCTTCCCCTCTTTGTGCTCGGCGTAAAGGCGGCATTATTATTTTGAAGTGTGAATCAACATCCTGTTAGTTTTCGCCCGTATCTTCT
Organism: Platichthys flesus; assembly: GCF_949316205.1. Classification (NCBI taxonomy): domain Eukaryota; kingdom Metazoa; phylum Chordata; class Actinopteri; order Pleuronectiformes; family Pleuronectidae; genus Platichthys; species Platichthys flesus. The sequence continues at coordinate 17,829,234 of NC_084947.1, forward strand.
GGTGCTAAGCAGGCTCGCGGGTTGTTGATGACGGAATAACAACGCACTTCTCACTGCCACAAACAACAACAACAACAACACCACAGACGACAACAATGGGGCAATTACAGCCTGATGCTCCTCAACCTCCTCTTCATTCTCTGTTATCTTCATTATTCAGCTACTCTTGAATCAGCTATTAAAGGTAATTAAGCGATTCATCAAGTCAGTTTCAATTACTGGGAGCTTGACAGCTGCAGATTACAATCAGGACGAGTGAGGGGAGAGATGGAGAAAGTGAGAGAGGGCGGCGTCAAAAAGTGAAGACAGAAGAGAGAAAGAAATCAGACATGTTTTCAGACATGCACTGAACTCCTGATAATTCCCTGACGTTCTCCAGTGGGGCTGGATAAAATGTCTCAGGATAAAAAAGCAGTGAAATACACGTAGAAGAGCTGTTGGTGAAGGATCCGCAGCAGAATTAACACACAATGTCCACTTCTACCTGCTGCACCACCCCATCATCTGAACGCTCCAGACTCTTGTGTTGTTGTGAACACACCTGAGCGGAGAATCTCCAGCTGCGTTGTTCATGTGTGAAAGGCAAACTCCAGAGAAAGTCTGGACCCCATTGTGTGGACATACTCAAGTCTGAAAAACGGCTTTGAAGGACCAGAACTGAGACAGACGGCCAGCTTCCCCTGCGTGTCAAGGGTTACTGTGAACAATGTCCAGGCTTCGTCTCATTTAGCTTCTGCTCCGTCACCAGCTGGACGTCTTTGACACGGCCTCGGCTACACTATCATTACTCTGCCACTGCAAACCTGTAATGCTGTAGCTGATAATGAATAAGAGTGCTCCGGGCTTCATAACCAACATACCACAGATCAATATAAATTTGCCTGACATTTAGTGTACACTTCAAATAAAGCTCCCGTGTACTGTAGCGTCGTAAAATGTTCTAATTTATGACGGCCGGCTACTGCCACACTTCGGAAATCAGGTGTGTGCTGGAGCTAAGAGCGACGCAGGATGTGCAACCATTAGGCCGGTCAAAGGACCACTTCAATTTACGTGTGGTTGATTAACCCCGCTCTCTGCCCGCACACTTTTATGAATTGGGTTAAAGAATAATTCATCTGGAAGAAACTATTATGCCTCTTACTTGTCCATTAGAGTCAGTTTTATTACTATCTTGATGGGCATCATAAGTCATCCTGCGTAGGTTGTAACGGCTGGACTAAATACAGGAGAATTGCCCACACCGTATATCTCACAAAGGGTCTTGAATATCCAGGGACAGTTTTATCCCTTGGCGTCCTTATCCCTAGGTTTCCTTTTGACATTATATCAGCAGAATCCACAAGGTTACTTGGATCCTAATTTGATTTTAGCAGGATTTTCCTATAAAACACTGGTTTGCACATTGGCTTTCCCCTCATCCCGCTTTTATCTATCTTCCCGCCGTTCTTCATCTCAAGATGTGATTCATTTCGAAGCAGTGTGAAAGTGAGAGCAGAGCAGATTAATGTGGAGACATCTCCCATGAAAAACATTTTTATGGGGTTTATTTACAATGTGTGTTATGTGCTTGCATTCCATCACCATACATAACTTCCTGTAATCATGACCATTGGCTCTGACATGCAGTCTTTTCTTCCCTGGGTGCAATGTAGAGGCCCTACACTCAGCTTCCTTATGCTTACATAATCTACAGGGTACGGTTCAGGGTTGCACGTGATGCAACCACTAACAAGTTTATATAATATACTGCTGATGCAATAATGTTCGAATGGCCTGTGTTTAAAATGAACAAAACACTGTTAAGGCCTTTGCACACGAAGTTTTTTTTCTTTTTTTTTCTTATTTTTTAGCCTGTATCCAGTCAATGCTAGATTTCACATCATTGCCACTAAAAACATGTTTTTCGTAGAAATTATCTGATATTGACACATCTAACAATTCATAATTTATGTTGTGGACAACGTTTCTTTTCAAGCAGTGTAGTAGCTGAAGAACAACTTCCTCCTCTATCTATATAAAGTTTAATTATGGACTTATTAAATATATTTGTCTTTAGCTGTTACTCACAGTTATTTACTCTCTTTAAAAGGACAAGATGTAGCTGACTTTATGTACGAAGCAAGAAACAGGCAACACAACTCCAAACTATCTAAACAATTGTGAACAGAGCTGGGACTGTTCGCAAAAGAACATGACCCTCCTCAAAAGAAATACTCAAGAAACCAAAGAAATACCTCCTGAAGCTGCTGTTGTCCCATTAAAGCTCCTGAACCAAGCGAAGTGAAATTCATCACTTGATCTCTCAAGATCCAGAGATGTGATTTGTTTTGGTGGAATTCGTTCACCGAATCACGAAGCACTTAATTTCCTTGAGATTATTAGCTATTTATGCCATTATTTTCATCGTCATTGATGAGCAAAGGCCTCGATGACAACAAACATCCTTGAGAAGAACAATACGTAAACATCTCATTTAAATGGAGACAAACTCCAAACTGCATCCAGCAGAATTGTGAAAATAACAGAAGGAAGTAGAATGTATTCTGCTGTTGATGTACCATAATCAACCTAACAACTGCTACTGATATATGGGAAATTCTGTTTCATCATCTTATCTCACTTCCCTTGGTCAATTTTTTATTTATAGTGTAGCTTAAATAACTCTTAAAATCCCTTTGAAGCAAACATTCAATTTTAGATTGCACTCTTCGAATTTAGAAGATTGGGTACCATCTACATACCGGATGCCTTCTTATCTTGACACAGATTTATCATATGTGCTACCGGACATTAACCTTCACACTGTCCGCGGCTACAGGGGTCAAAGGGGAATCTCAAAGGAAGACATACATCCACCACCAAACTGTACATGCTAAGAGTGGAATTCGATCTGAGGCGGTGGGATGACACCCACATCCCACCCCCTCACCCCTGCAGAGAACACATGACCAAAGTCCACCATGTGTCCCTGTGAGATACAGTCCAGTGATTGATGCTCACACTTAACTGGTGACAGTATTGACTGATAGCGTTCAACTGGCATATTAAGAACATGTTCAGACCAGCAGTAAAAACAAATAGACAGGGACTGTGCATGTGTACACTCCTGGTAGATCACTATGTATCATGGAGGACATACTTCTACAGTTTACCTCGTTATTTTTGAGACGGACTATAAAATGGCTGATGCTGTAATGAATCCAGAGTTGTAAAATCCAGTCTCATGACATCGAGAACCACTGTGCAGTGTGTGACTGTCTGAAAAACTTATGGATGTACCACTCAAAATGTTATTATTTGATTTAAACCAACTTGCCACTGAAGCTACACACAGATTTATTGCTTAGTTTATTTAATTTTATAACTAGATTAGAAAGTCCTATTTGATATAACTTCCTCAAACTGAGTTAATGATATTTATATATCATTATTCAGCATACTCTAACTTAAAATGTTACCACAGACGGAACATTATCTGCAAATGAAGACAGACGTTGATGTCAGTGGTACTAGGGCCATGTTTAGGTAAGGTAACATCCGTCCTGAGAGATCTGATTACAAGTGGACAGTGTTAAGTTGGTCTGTTCACACCTGGTATTAACATGTGACTGAGGGTGTCTCCTGTGATCATCTGTCATCGGCTCTCACTTCCCCGCTCTATATGTAAATAACAACAGCCCTTATAGGACCAATTTATGTTGATTTTACTCTGATTTTACAGATGTGTCAGAGGACAATATGTGTGTGTGTGTTTGTGTTAAAGCAAGCAAGAGAAAGAGAGCGAGCCGAGTGAGGAGGGGCCGAATTAATTAATCTATTACACTCGTGCATCTATGTGAAGAAGGATTTTACATATATGATAAAAGTATCAGTCATCACATGTTGGCAAGTGTTGATTTTGTGGAAGTGGCAACAAATAAATCAAAGTACGGTCACCAAGAAATGTAAAAAAATACGTTTACACTCAGGCGAGATGTTTACACTAGGTCTGAACAGGGTCCAAGTTACATTTTTGATGTGATGTTCTTTAGTACATTGACCACATACCTAGATTGGAGGAGGCCCTTCCCTCTGCGGCCCTGTCCTTCAGACCCTCAGCTATAGACAGCTGCTGTTCATGGTACTGCTTGGCTCTCTCCAAGTCCTGCATACAGCGGGCTGCGTGGCCCAGTCCCGCGTAGGCTCTCATCTCAATGGACTTTTCCTCCAGCTCCTGGGCGAGCTCCAGCACATGCGTGTGGTAGGACATGGCCTTGTCAAAGTTCCGGTGGTAGTGGTAGGCACTGCCCAGGTTACTGTAGGCACGAGCTTCCTCGCGTTTGTTTTCCAGGGCCTTGGCGATGCCCAGGTGCTGTTCATGACACTGGACAGCGTTTTCAAAGTCTCCCATGGCGATGTAGACGGCCCCCATGTTTCCCAGCTCGCGCGCCTCAGACAGCTGATCCTTGGACTGCTTGGCCAGCAGGACGCACTGCTTGTGGCTGGCCAGGGCGTTTGGATAGTCTCCTATGGCTGTATATACATGGCCCAAGCTGCTCAGTGCCATCGAAGCAGCCTATAAATAGAGAGACAGAGAAAGGCGCAGTAGTCAGCAAATAAGAAAACAGCAAGGTAGAAAACTGCAAGGTAAAAAATAAGTAAATCTCAAACAGCCCCATTAATTATACCCACATTGCATCAACAGTGAGTACTTTTGTTGCCTTTGGATCACACATTCTCCACCTACAGTTAAACATCCCTTTAGTCAGAAGTACTGTACATCAAATGATAAAAAAAAAGAGAGAGAAAATCTAAATTCCCAAACCTCTTAGGAGGCTTATAGCTCCGAGACCAAACCACAAACTAAACCTGATTTGATTCTGTCTTTGCTGAGCGAGGAGGGGGGTAAAGCCTGATGCAGATCAACACAGCAGCAGACGCGTTTCAAAGCCATCACTTTGCCCACTGCAATCACGCTTCATGGCGTGCCACCACCGACGGAACAAAGACAATGCTAATCAGGAGGGGGAGAAGAGGGGTTTTAGTTTCACACCAAAGATGCAGCGGAGGGGGCTGACTAACTGGCTGCCCACAAGACCCCCTAAAGCCAAAAATATTCAGTGTCTTCTCATCTGCTCTACCTTCCATTTACTCAAGCAGTGTCTACTTGCATAAATAAAACTAAGTACAGGGATGGCTACAAATGCCAAAGGAGATGGGGAGTTTTTTACAAAATGCAGGCGAGAGCTCCTATGTGACATATTCGCTGCAGCTATATTAGCTGTTTATACAGGGGATAAACAGCTGGGGATTGCGGTCGGCCGGCTTTGCGTGAACAGATGTTTGATTAATCACGGGCCAGCTAATAAAGCATCTCCTTCCTAAGGTCCTGCGAAGCATCCTCCAGCCAGGAAGGGGGGTTGGACGGAGGCCAGGAGAGAGGACAGACACCCTGACAGTGAAGGCCACAGTGCCGCCTATCGTGTCCATCTTGGCACAGTAGACAACATCCACACAACTATGTTTTACTTTGAAAACGTATCAACTCTTCTACTGATACGTCTGGAGTCCACACAACTCCGGACTTTGAGAGCTGCTAAAACAGAGAAGTCTGGAAAACCGCTGGACCACTTTCAGTTTGAACGTGAGCGGTCACTTGATATGCGTGTTTTTATTGACAAGGACCAAACTGATACAGAGCCAAATGCGTCATGTGGTCAGGTAGCCTGAGCAGCACAGATGACCTGGCTCATCTTGGGGCCAAAGGGGAAAGTCAGCTGCAGCCAGGGTTGAAATACACATTGTAGTTTCCAGTGGTTTTCATCGCCATGAGTCACTGACAACAAAACCGGCCACTGATAAATGCATTCAGTTTTAGAAGAGTTGAAATTTACATAGATATTATTCCACAAATACATCAAGAAGAAATTTGAGGGAATGTGCCTACAGGGAAGAAGATATTTTTGAGCTCGCGCCGACATAATAATATTGAGCCCTGTGAATAAATGAAAAGCAAAGCATGTGGTTGGGGAAAAAAGGAATCAATACAACAGAACGCTCCCATACACACCTTTCTTTGAATCGTTCATACATCACTCTCCTAAATGCACATTTGCACCCCACCTACCCATCTTTCCTTCATTTCACATAGCTACCAATGCCTGGAACCAATTACCTGCTGACATAAGGACTTCAAGCAATTTGCTCAAGTTTAAAGACTCGACAAGGCATTATATGGGCCCAGGGAGGCAATTACCCTCCGTCACAACTGTTGCTGTTTCATGTTCCCAGATAGCCTATCTAGGGCTGCTCAATTACATGTGCCTTTTGAAGCTTTGCTCCATCGCGCCGACTCAAACTTCCACTTTTCGGAGCAGACAACAGAGAGGATTCCTCATCCCTGTCTGTCGTCAAACGCAGTGCAGCGGGAGAGAGAAAGCCAGAGGAGGGAGAGCGCAATCTTTCGCCGGCTGAGATGAGTTGCTCTTGTGATCAGTGTCCCTCCGAAGTGAGACTGCAACGCTGCATTTTCTCCTCAGATGGGAGCCCAGATAGGCAGATAATGAGGAGCCAGCCTCGCCAGCTCACAGAGGATGCTCTGTGTTTGGCTCGGGGACAGTCACTGGGACCGTATCTCTCTCTCACTTCTGAGTACTGCAGCCCCTTTCCCACCAGGCGCTGCTCATTTTTTTGACTCCCCAGCAGAATGGCGGAGTAACAATCTGTCTGGGTGAGAAATAATTGCATACATAATTTCTGCCAAATTCACTTCATTCTAATTTTATTCCATTTCTTCTTTGCACTTATCTTTCCTCCCTCCCTGTTTTTACACCCCCCACACCCCCCCACACTTCTCTCAATCCATCTGCAGAGTCGGATCTGATTGTGTTTACAGAGGCCAGCCCCTCTCCAGATGTGTGCTGATTTGATTAATCGCAACGCCGTCCTTTATAAACTGTTGATAAACCGCTGGCTCTTATCAGCAAACACACTTTGCACCGAGGGTCTCCTAATGAAAGGTAAACCAGTCCTGCCCAGGAGAGAGGGGAGACGGAGAAGGGAGTCGGCAGGGGAGGGCTGAGATGACACGTTAATCAGAAATGCTCGGCTCCAACAACATTATTCCATTTCTTACCTCTGACAAGGACACTGGTTTAGGGTTTCTTGCTGATTCTCCTCTATCACCCTCCTCCACTAAGTATGTTTATGTTCTGCAGCACATTAGAGAAATGGCTGCTTTCATAGCACATGCTAGAGGTAATGTATTGTACTTAGCGTAATTAGCCCCTGATGTCATACAGCAGTGATGGCTGGGCTCGGTGGTTTCATGACTCTGAGCCCCTGGTGTGGGTTTTATTTCTCGCCCTAAAACAGTGACATGCTGCCCACCACTTCACTGCTGCGTGGAGCTGTGTGGTTTGGCCTCGCCTTGCAGCTGTGTGAATACTCCTTAGAAAATCCTCCTCATTTCACTTTGGACCCATGAGCTGTGTGATGTACTCCAAACATCCAAGACCATCGTCTCAAAGGGCCGGCACTTATGGGACAAACCTGGTTGTCAAGGATATGTAAATAGTTGAATTATGGCCTACCAGGCCTTGTAGGTAAGACCACCACTATAAATTAACAGGGGTGTTTGGAACCTTCGTCTGTGTGGGCAGTACATAGAATTTATTTAATGATAAGATAAGATCCAAAATAAATAAATAATAATATCATTCTTTAATACAACATGTACTTGACTTTTTACATTTAGTTCATGTTGCATCCACTATCACATAGGAGTTGGGATTAATGACCTTTACTACAGCCAGCCAATAGGTGGCGATCAAGATGCTTTGGCTTCATTTTTGGTTCCATATGATATGTTGTCCATCTGTATATTAAGTGTATGGGACAGAAGCAGGAAAATGTTTTAAACACTTCAAGTTTGTTCTTCATTGCTGTTAGTAAGAATATCTTCATAATACACATTGATCGACAAGTTCATTGATCATTGCAGGAAAAACTGCAAAATAAGATACATAACAAATATTTTTCTGAAAACTATTGGGGTTGAGAGAGAAGAACAACAGTACTAGATGAGAGAGAGAGAGAGAGAGAGAGAGAGACAGAGAGAGAGAGAGAGAGAGAGAGCGCTTGGAGTGTGTGAAGTGTTAAGGAGCCCACAGTTTGCCCTCTGTCCAAACTGCATGCCCTGCAGGGCAGACACTACTTCAGTAAAGTGCTGTTAATGGGATTATTCGGGAGCGGAGAGGTGTCACTCTGTCCTGACAAGAGGAGGAACACAGTGGATTCTATTAGCGGAGAAGTGGGAACAACCCAGTCGTCTACTGTACCATCACAGTTTAGCTTTTAGCCAGAAAATAAAAACAGTGCCTGTACCAGTGCAGACACATGCAATAATTGAATTGACCAGAATTAAGAAATATATGAAGTTACATATATATGTAGCATCTTTATTAACACAATTAGGTCAAATATTCAAAGGTGACATTAAAATGTACAAAAAAAGATGTATGTTTTCACCTCTGTCTGTTGGTTTGTTTGTTTGTCAGCAAGATTCTTCAACAGATTTCACTGATACTTCGTGGAAGCATGAGGTATGTGTCAAAGAAAAACTCATTAAAGGTGCAGAACCGGATCAGTGAACACAAGATACTTCTTAAGAAATAATTAATGAATTTTGAATTAAAATCAAATCTGTCATATTTTGGGAACAGTGGGAGTTTTGGTGCAGCTTGATTGAATTGAAGTGGACTTTTAGTGGAATGTATCATAATTCAGAACCTTGAAGGTGCTAATGTTTGTCCATAAATTACTAAACCAGTTAAACAAACACTTGATTGGTTATCCATTTACTCATCAACTTAAAACCAGCTTAATGTAAGAGTGCATTTGTGTTCAAAACGTACACGGAGGGTTTGTTGAGTGTTCACTGCTCTGAAATGCCTGACATCAGAGACACAAGATCACGATATGAAACCAATCACTTCAAAAAGATGACTCATGTGGCCTAAAAAAAAAAATCCAGCCCTCTGTACAAAGAAACTACATACACACACACACACACACACACACAATCACACACAGGGCCAAACAGCTGTCTAATTAAAAGGCGGTGCGGAGGGAAGGTGAGGAGGACCGTGCTCCAGTGTTTCCAGTAACGAGCTGGGCTCAGGCAGCAACAGGAGCTGGCTGGCAGGGAACAGAGCTGCACACTGGAGGGGGGGGGGGGGGGGGAGAGAGATTGGGGGATGGCAGATAAAAGGCTATGCGAGAGATTGTGTTTGAAGGATGAGAGAAGAGAACGCTGGAGACATCCCCAGGGCGAGAACGTCTTTAGATGTGAATTCACCTGCAGAGATGAGTTTTGACAAAAAAGGAAACATCTCAACTGTAATAAACTCAGAGAAGGAAGCGAACAGTCAGAGACGGCCTCAAAGAAGCATGAGTGATGCCTTCAAACGGTGCATGTGCAAAACAACACGTATGCGTAAATGAAAGCGAAAGGGGGGGGGAATAGTACCGGAGAGGCACACTGGTAATGTCGGTGTAGAGGCAGGGGGCGGGGAGCTATACGATAAAATATTCAGCTGGTTTTATGGGTGTATACGTCATTCTCTTTTCTCCCGCTGTGTTTGCACACACACATGAATCCTATGGGAGCCACCATTAGATCGGCCAAATGACTGCCTCCCTGCCATATCAAAACCTTCTGTTTTTTGAGCAGGCAAATGCTGTGCTCTGCCAAGCGAGGGCAGGTACAGCTGTGCCTGATTGCTCACACATATTACACACACACACACACACACACACACACACACACACACACACACACACACACACACACACACACACACACACACACACACACACACACACACACACACACACACACACACACACACACACACACACACACACACACACACACACACACACACACACACACACAAAGAGAAGGACTCAGTGGTCCATGGTGGCTGATAAGGCACAGGCCTAGCCAAATTCAACTTTTCTTCTTCTGCAGCCAAATTAGCCCCCCCCCCACCCTCTCTCTATATTTTCCAAGTTTTAAAATAATATTAATGAAACTCATAACTCAGAAATCAAAGCAAATCAATGCAAAACAGACTGTGTCCTCAAACTCATTGAGCGGAAAAGGCTGTTTTCTATTTGTTTCAGAAGTAAACAACTTTGGATTCGTCAAGTCACCGTGGCTGGTGACCAAGATCTCGAATGAATCATCAGATCTAATCTGATCCATCATCAGTGACGTGATACCACTGGAGCCACTTGTTTCTCTCTGACCCATGTGACCTCCAGCTTGTAGATAAATGACGCCACAGGGCCCGGAGCTTGATAATTCCTTTAGCCTTCACAGGGCACGCTCACAAAGGATTGATTGTCACTTAAGGTCGAGTTATGGGTAAGGGCACTCGTGACAGCCCCTTCGCTGTCTGTCAGACTGTCTGTTGCTCAGACGGTCACACATCCACACATCCACACATACTGTATAAACAGAGTCCAGCACGTAGACACGCAAAACACCCGTAAAGCATCACATTAAGTGAAGTAAGGATACAGATAACGAGTGAAAAAGCCTTTACTGTCGGTGAGCGGTGCACTGGTACCCAGCAAATGGTGGATTATTTGTGGTTACTCCAGAGACCCGGTGTATATCCACTCACACATCCTTCCTCAGAGACGCAAAGTAATCCACAAATACACCAAAATGTATCCCAGAGCTTTGTGAATTCTGTGTGTGAGTGTGTGTGCTTGCACATTAACACAAGGACATGTACACTCCACAATAAGCCTGTGTGCTTGTTTGAGGCGACACTGCAGCGAGATGGTGGCAAACAGGCTGCAGAGAGGAAGGAGCACAAGAGGCTCAGAGCTAAATTGGATCTGACAGACTCTATTGGCGTTGGTGGAAAATTTGACTGTTCCCTTCAAGTGGTCTGGGGTTTTGATATTTCAAGCTCCCTCGCTCTGTCAATACGCTCGACAAAACCAGGTTTGCAGAAGTGGCCATATGGTGAGTGAGGAGACGAGAGGGAGGGCGGGGGGAGGGGGGGGGGGCGGTCTGAGACGTGGCTCGGCCCCATCTCTCGAGCCCCCACAGCCTCTGCCTCGGTCCCGGCGCTCGTCCCCTGCGACAGGATGTCAGCATTGTTCAAATGGAAAAACAGCCCTCCTGCCTTCTGATATAAACACACGAGTCGAAAGTCTGGTTGAGGAGGAAATTGAAGAAGTGGCACACGGGGGACGCAGGGCACTGTGGATGAATCTTAATGTACTCTAAATCAGAGCGAAGCCTTGAAGGGCTGCACAGGGCTGCTGTTTATTTCTGTACTAAAGTCAAATCTCCATGGGCAGAGCTGTGTGATGCCTGCTGGTGCCGCGAATCAATTCTTGAGAGACCTTGTGGTGACAGAGGGGGAAATCACAGTGGTGTCTGAAAGTCATTCCAGGAGGGGGGTCGGGGTAAACATCAAGGTTTGCCACTTTGCAAGGCATCGCAGCACGGCCACAGCAGAGGGAGGGACGCTGTCCACACCCACAGACAGCACTTATACATTAATAGGGGTTAGTGGCAGTTAAAGGGACCCTGTTGAATGTGGTCAGAAATTACTGTACTAATCCTGATCGTAATACCTGTTGGCAGAAAAAACTCCTTTGAGCCAAGCCAAAGAAATCCACAGTTAATGCAGGTAGGATAGGCAACACGCTAACTGCTTTTAAATGATCCAAGCACAAGGCCTAAAGCACAATTGATTCGGGGGGGGGGGGGGGGGGGGGTCCAAATCAATTTGTATCAGTTTAAGGGTGAAAAGAAATTGTCACTGCATCAGGTGCATATTTCAAAATGGTTGTGTATGTTTTCTTAATTAATTACGGGTGTGTTCTAGGAGGTTAATGCAATGAAACAATCACGACCCTTTCATACATTAGCTCCAAAAGATTTCAATGGACAATGGAGGAGATTCTCCAGTCAGTCACATTCACGGAAAAAGCCTCCAGAGCATTCATGCTTGGCATAGCATGGATTTTCCACACAAGCACACCATCTGTATGTGTGCAGCTGCATTGTGCCCCGGCCTGTGTCACTATCATCATAATGCACATATAAAATAACAGAGATTCTGCACCACTGACTTCAGACCACGTGTTTGTTGCCTTGAAGCACAAACGCGTTCCACAGCCTTGAGATAGTGAAACACAAACAGTGAGCCTGACCACACCTCACTTTAACATCAACCCATTTATGACCATTCAGACGGTATATCTGCTATTCAAATAGCTGAACGAGAAAATGACAACCGCGTCAGTCTGAAACCAGAAAAGAAACTTTTGTTGTGATGCTTTCCACAGCTATGTGTCTGGTGTAGGATGCTCCATCTGACACAACATCACTTTAAAACACTATCCATCAAAAGATAATGAGCGGTTGTTATGGCTTCCTGTTGGGTCTGAGGACACTGTGCCAAACATAGCATAGCTAGCAGGCCCCCACTTACATCTGAGAGCTTTCAGCAGGAAGTCGGGCAGCCGGTCCAAGGACGCAGGACTTGAGGGTTATTCAAGGGCATTTTGGAGGCCCAGGGAAGGGAGGCACCGTCCCTGTCAGCCCACACAGCTGGATAAATGAGGTCTGACATATGACTGCATAGTCCAGCCCTTTTCAATGGGTTAGAGGAGAGGAGAGGAGAGGAGAGGAGAGGAGAGGAGAGGAGAGGAGAGGAGAGGAGAGGAGAGGAGACAGGCTAAGGTCTGAGAACCCAGATCAATATAATCTGACCGGGGCTGTTGCCTGGAGCAGCCTGACACAATGAGAGAAATGAAGAGTGACAACCAAACGGCCAGCCTCTCAGCACCTCGCAGTTGTGTTTGGAGGGGACACAAAGCTTTTTGTGTTGCTCTGGTCTGATCCATCCCTAACTGCAAGTGACTCACATATAATGTGTGTTATCTGTTGTGCCTGTGCACTTTATATGTTTCACTGTGGGAGAGTGGGAAACGTCGTATCGATTCCTTGTATGTTCTGAACATGTTAAGAAATTGACAATAAAGCTACTTTAACTTTAACTTTAATAGGGTAGAACCACATACTCAGATTCCTGTGACATAGAAGGATGTTTTCTGTCAATTGCTTTGTTTTTAGGTGAATTGTTTTGCTGTGATACAAAAAGATGAGATTGACCAATTTTTAAGTGAGTGAATGTAAAGTAGTGCAAGTTGAAAAGAGTCTAGAGAGAAGGTCTGAATCTTGAGCTGATATCAGACATGCACTGAAGGAAAATGTGCATACAAATTCACAGCGAGTGATGACACATCTAACACTACAAACCCAAAACTGGAAGAAAACAAATGTCTCAGGATGAAAAAGAGGAGTCATCTAGAAGATAGTGACGAAGACCTCAACTTGGAAAGACAAAGAGATTTGAGAGCTTTTGGCGACTAGGATCAAAGCCGAAACTCTCAGCCACTGCAGCTGAAATTATCCAAAATGTCCAGCCTCCTTCGTGGTTTACACAGGCACCACACTTTGCCTGAATGTCCTGGAGATTTCCCTGCTGTTGTGAAGGTGTCCGACCATGCTGCGTTCTTCATGTGAAATGGAAACCGCAGACAGCTTTTCCTGAGTTCTCAGTTCTGTTCCTGTCTAAGAAATATTGAAATATCTAGACCTTCGGACAGTGAGTGAGTGTTTGGGTCTCCAGTAGTGACAGTGCAGCAGATCTTTAGACTGACCTGTTCCCATCATGTACCCACGCCTGCAGCAGTGAAACACATGCAGGTGAGGTTGCTTTCCTATTTCCTGGTTAACATTATAAGCTGGTGACTGCCACAGGCCACAAAGCTCAAGTCTCTCTGTAAACTATGAACGAGAAACAGTTGTTCTCCTGTGGGTGCCCTGAATAAATAAACAGGTTGACTGTTTTGACACACTTTGGTACTCTGCATGAGAGGAGGAAACTATATCTGAACAGCATCCAGTTCCAATCAAGATGCTATAGATTTACAAATCAGGGATTTTTATATCAACAGTGCATCAAGTGGTTATGTGTGAAAGGTGCTTCTTGCAGTGAAAATACACTGAGTTGTCAACTAACTCCGCAGGTCTAAACAGACTTTAAGGCTTTTTCATGTGATTGGTTTTTTTTTTTCCCCCTGACGCACAAATTCAGAGTCACCAAAAGCGGAGATGTTCCAATTAAATTTTCCCCTTCCCGAACAGATTCAGACACCTCGACTTTGTGTATCGACTGATCCATACATAGATTTGTGTACGATGACTGCCTGGTGCAGCATCTTTGGAGACATTTGGTATCGGAACATCGCATCAAAATCTCACTGCTGCCACCCCAGGATTGTGTGAATTCTGTCCTTTGTAAAGAAGCACAACTCAAAATAAACACTAACATTCCTCTGTGTCAGATCGATACATCTGTTTTCGAACGGCATTTCAGAAAATGTGTTTCTTCTTTTCAAGTAAGGAAACCAGGTGGGATAGCCTTTGTGAGGGAGCAACATACGTTTACAAATATATGTTCTGCATGCATAAGAAATTCAAAGGTGGCTCTGAAAATTCAAGGCACACTCTCTATAATGTAAAAAAAGTTTTGAAAAAGTCAACATATATTAAAAAAGCAACCTCCGTGAAGTCCGCCTCCCATCTCTCACCTGTGAGTTAAATAGCTTGCTCAATCATGCTGTACACTGACTCAGGTCCTCATACTCTGAAGTGGATGGTGAATAAATCCACAATGACATGCAGCTGAGGGAGTGAAAGGACCTTGTTATACCTCCATCCCAGCACACAAACCACTTAAATCCCTTCCTCCCTCTGTGCCTTTATTCCCTAAATGTAATTACAAGCCTGCTGAGGGTGTCTACGGTGGCCCGGGCAGCCTGCAGAACACAGCTTCATAGCACCGACGCTCGGTTGGATCCGAAGAAGGGGCCGTCCCTCCAAAGCACCCCTGTACCTCACTGCTCCACAGACTGTGGCTCTTCCAAGCTACGCCAGACTAACCTCATGCTTTCAGCACCGCTGGCTCTTTCACTTTAGCCCCGGGCGATCAGACCTGGCAAGCCTGATAAAGACTTAAAAGAGGATCTTCCTACTGGGCTGTATTATCAAATACATAAACACATTATGCACATAGGCACACACACACACGCACAGAAACACACGTGTGCGCACACTGCCTCCCACTGCGAAGGAGATTTAAGGCCATGAGGATGGTAAGCTCCCTCAGTGCGGCATGATGGAAACCAAATCCTAGGAACATTCCTTTCCATGTCCCATGCAGGACTCATCTGCCTCCTGGGGCGAATGTGCCCCTTTTCGGAATGTGTGTGTGCGTCTGTGTGAGCAAAGACAGGAGGATCAAAAACATAATTTTCTAATTAGCTTCCTTAAATCCGAAATATCCCAAGACAGTACAGCCAAGCTGCGGTGATGCCTTTCAAATGCAGGTAATATGGACTACTGACAGCCAGCCAGATGGAAATATAGAGATTACGGCAGATGAGAGATCAAGGGCGTGCCAGGCTGCAGCGTCGGTGGCGTATGGTTGAGACGGGTCGGAGCGATCGGGAAATAATCATGGCTTTTAAGGCGTGTTTTCCAGAAGATGCAGGGGCCACCTGCCAGTGAGGCCTCCAGCTGTGAGCACACGCCACAGGACTCTGATTGACAGGGAGGGTAAATAGTTGCTAGCAGGAGCCCTGATTGTATCTTTCGCCTCTGGCAGGATAGAAGCCAGAGTGGAGAGGTGATTGGCTTTTGTTACAGCCCTTCAGCCACAAATTAAGTTGGCAACTCGAGCGAGCCACCCGAGATACACGTTTGCTGCTCGGCGCTCCTACAACCCCGCGCCGTGCCCACAAAACACACACATCTGTCTCTGCTCCTTTAACAAAAGCCTTCTGAGGAAATGGGAGTAACACATCCTAATGGACAATGATGCATGGAGGGAGAAGGGGTGTTCGGGGAATGGGGAGGCAGAGCCAGGCAGGGAGATAAAGAGAGCAGCGAGGGGGAAATGTTTACCAAACACTCTGCAGGGACTGTGTTGGAATTTGAAGGCCTGATTTTTTTTTCTGGGTTGCCTGCTATGTTGAGGTCACGCGATGTAAGAAGGAGGCTTTGTCAGTGTGGGAGGAACGCTTGGCTCGGCTGAACTCCCACACTGAGGACAAGCTGGAGCTCAAAGACGGTGCTCCAGGTGGGGGGAACTTTGCATGTTGAGCAAGAGCAAAATACCTCTTCGACACATCAATTAGGGGGAATATGCAGGTTTCTTAATCACTCGCTAAAAAAGACGATTCCCTCCTTTCCCCAGTAGAGGAATTTGCCTTTCTGTTTCTTCACCAGTGTGTCACGTTCCGTGCACGCAAACCGAGGCGCTGTCTCAGATTAGTGTGTTCAGGTGTAGTTTCCATTACTGCTGATCAGAGCTGATTCAATTGACATGTGAGTGAATGCCGATTGTACCCATTCCCATTGCAGACAAAGACCAGATGTTAACCCTAACCCTTTTTTTTAGATCAATGGAAAAGGAGCTTAGTTGTGTCAACAGACACATGAGCACCCATCGAATTCAACTTCCACCATACGAAAGAAACAACAACAGGAAAAACACCAGGGCGGCTTAAAAGCAGATTACTGTCTGTGTCCGATTGGCCTCTCCACACCGGAGAGCTCGAGCAATCACCGACCACTTTCGCACGCAGCGCCATTAAGAGAGAGGATGCAGGCTTTCTACAGCCATAACATTCGTCTACAGCCGCTGCTTAACAATAGCGAGCGGCTTTAGTTGAGAGGACCGGAGAAAAAGAGAGCAAGGAAAAAGGGGCGGAAATGAGAGAGGAGGGGCGGGGGGGGGGGGGAGGAGGAGTAGAGGGTTAGTAGTACAGCTGAGCCAACACAAACAACTATTACATGACTCATCCCACATCTGCAGCAGCGAAAGGCTCAGGCCCGAAACTAAGGTGGACTGTAGCCGAGAGCCGAGCGAGAGCCTGCCGAGCAGCACGGCCAGTGGACGCACTGCCATGTAGAGTGGAGACTAAACAAGACTTGACTCTTCACATAAATCCTCCCCTACATTACATTACTCTTACCTGTCCAATACGTCTCTGACAATGCTCTCTTTACATTTAGTTTCTAGTGAGAGGTCTTCTAGATTTCGAGTGCAACACAGGAAGGTGGTTTAATGACACACTGACCCAGACATAAAATCCCATTTGTGCAGTCTTCTCTGTTCGCTGTCTGCCTTAACGCACCACAGAGTGTATAAACGGCACGGTCTGCAATAAACAAGCAGACTACACACAGGAGACCGGCCCATACAGAACTCATCATCTCTGGGCATGTGAGATTCCAGCACGGCGCGGATAACCATCCATAAAGCGATTTCTCTCCGGTGCATCTCCTCCGAGCTGCGGGCGCACATGTGCAAACACACACAGCACTGCGCGCACACACACAGAGACAACACCGAAAAGGTCCCTTTTGTCTTCTCAGCGCTGATGAAACGCTACCCACGGCGAACTTCAATCACGCCGGAAAATGAGTCGGAGACGTGCTGTAACCCCGACAGTGTCATTAAGCCTGTCAGTCAGTCCCCTGGAGTGTGGGGAGAGAGGGAAGCCGCCATCGGCCTCCATCACTGTGCCGTGCAGCCCTGAACTAGACCCGGAGGTACCGAGAGCGCCGCCTGAGCCACTTCCGTGTCTGACACCGACATAATGAAGCTATATGATTCTGCCTTGTGTGTCCACAAACCCCCACATATCAAATATCCAGACAAAGGAATCATACATATTCTAATGGTGCTCAGGGTGGACGATAACAAACACTATCATGTGAGAAATGAGAGTTGAAATCCCATCATATATGTTCCCACGCATTAAAACCCATGCGTTGAACACACACACGCACACACACACACAATACATCGAGCCAGATAAGCCCCCGCATGCTGTCAGAGGCTGGTGTATGATTGGCCTCTGTGGAGCTACTGCTTCTCTCATCATTAACTCTTCAGAGGATCACCGTTCTCTAATCACACTAAGCCGCTCTGAATGGTGATGAAGTCAAAAACGTGCCCACGCACACATTCACAAATGCCCAACTCATTACAGACACACACGCACACACACACACACACACTCGCGCCACTTTCTGCATCACCGCAAGCACAAAACATAGTACATACAGGCGGCTGTGTGTAGTCCGAGAAGCAATTCTGATACCAAACACCATATGAACCAATTATTCCTGAAACATTGCAGTATGGAGGGAATGTGTCGCCCTTCATTTTTCTAACTCTACTCTTGCTCTTGCGTTTAATTTCTTCCCTAAAATCTCCAAAACAAATTCTCATACTGCTCAACTGCTCAAATAGACAGGATCCCCCTGTTAACCTCTCACCATTAAATCCCACTCATACCAACAGGCTTTATGAGCCAAAAATAGTCATTTTTGAACTATGGTTTATTTTCCTGATAATTTCCCTTTATTACAGTAAAGTAATGAATGAATACTTTATTTATCATAATGTCTTGAACATGATGTAGATTTAGTGTAGTATTGACAAAGTAATTTCCATAGTATTTGTACTTATTATGAAGCCTTAACCCTCGTCCCAAAGTCGGTGATCAGCACCTCATTTTTTGCGTGTCTGCATTTGTGTGTACATGTGTTTGTGGCCCTGCAGCAGAACCGTGTCCCTCCAACCTGAGACAACAACACCTTGCCACAAGCAAATGGCTGCAATTAAATCTGCTGACAGCATCAGCAATATCTACTAACTCCTCAAAATTGAGTCTGGCTACAATAAAATGCCAGAGCAGTCTTTACCTCTGGGCCCTCTAATGAATATTTTACAACCTGGACCCTACGCGGTCCCTTTCTCGATGTAAGACGGTACATTCAAGAGCAATTTTTTTTTTTCCTGAGGTTGATGTGTAGTCGGCTGAGGCCTGTCTCGACTGTTATTTAGAGACCATACTGTGTGTGCTGCAAGGTCAATTATAAACAGAACCCGTAGGCCTCCTTCCTCCTCCTAAGATGGAGTACTTTCATTTCACTCACTCGGGGCCTCGTACTTTCGCTCCATTTTATTGCTTTCTCTGAGAGCTTTCCATAAAGACACATTCCACCACCTCATACAGACACAGGGCTCCTGTCCAAAAAAAGAGTGGGGAAGGTCTGGATACTGTGCCATAGGGACAAGAATGCTGACGGTGCTGTAACTCGGGACAAAAGCTGGAGATGAGAGTGGAGCGAGAAAGAGAAGCAGAGCAAGTCTCAGTGTATAGAAGTTGTTAGGAGGCTTGAGCCAAGCCAAACTGAGGAGCCATAATCCCCCTCTTTGGCGCAATGTCAGGGAGTCTTGCAGAAGATCATTTGCTCACTCTGCAAAAATGCTGTCTCTCGCATCCCTGTGTGTGCCACCGCTATATATAATGCAAACTTCAAACGCTTGTAGCTGCGCTGACCTCTCTCTCCCTGGAAGACCCCTTGTTCTCTATTAATACAGAAACCATTCCCCAAACACACACGCGGTCTGAAACTGCACCAGACCATCTGAATTTCACCTTATCGCTAAGGACAAGCTCATCTCTATTTTACAGCCGGCCGAGTGGTGAGGGCTAATCTGGTTCCTATCTTTAAAGGTCTGAGAAGGGGAGAGAACAGAAGGAGGAGGAGCGCTTCTTTACAATGCCTCCTCTTTCGGAAACAGGAGAAAGGAGGAAGATCAAAATACAGTGCACCATGACAATGAACTTACTGTCCACTGTTCCTTTGTTTTACAATGTTTCTCAAGGACTGCTACCAGGAATCAAGATAAATATATATCAAGATATATGATATGTCATCTCAGGGACGATACATTGCTAATGTGTGTCTTTAATTATTTATATCTTACTTTATGTATATATATATATATATATAAATTGCTGTCTTGGCAACATCAAAAGCCACTGAAAGGGAATTATTTATCAGGTATACATGTTTTTCAAGGTATAAATCCACATAATGATCAGTAGCGTAGCTGACAGAGGAGAGGGGATGACATTTAATGTTGCTTCCTTTAAAGGAGACACATACTGCACATATTCAGATTCATGAATATGTGCAGTATGTGCTGTATGCAGGGCATCGAGCTGATGTTACGATGCCCAACACGTACCGATCGAACTGATGACGCTTCAGGAGCAGTGTTTTCTGTGGGGGAGAGGAGAAACTTTGTTTCACTTTTATATATACAAAAATCAATCATACCAGAGTGAGGATAAACTGCAGAAAGCATATGTCTCCTTTTAAACACTCATCATTACACATGGTTTTGTTTTGGGTCCTTTGTACAAGTTTTCTTTCTGTTTGAATGTCAAAATGATGGGTAAAGCTCTGGCTGACAAGAGGAGGCATTTGGCTCTGCATAAATCGACAATCATTTCCACAGTCGCACTGACTAATCCGGACCAGTGATTGCTCCAGTGAAAAAAAAAACGGCTTCGGCCAGGCCATTGCCCAGAGGACACGGCAGGTCCACACTCCTGGTTGTGCATAACCTGTGACCTCAGCTTCTAATCACCAATTAGCATGCAGCCTTTTCTGCATATTGACGTCAAAGCAAAAGGGAATCAGCTCAGAAATCCTATTAAACAGGCTGAAAACCAACAAAGTGCACCATCAACATGAACACAAATTAAATGTCTGCTCCCGAGGACATCTTATAAATGCTAATGTACACCGGCCCTTTGATGTTAGCCATCGTGTTGTCGAGGGGCAGCTGCGGAGGGAGTTGCCTTGGATTTGTGGTCCACCCTTGTCACAACAATATCTTTTTTACCACAGAGGAGCTGACATGATTCATGAGCCAGAGGAATTGATGTGGTGTTGGTGTGCCGGCCGGATGAAATCCCCTCAGTCCACTAATATGGGTTTCTGTGCTGGGCTGTGCCTTACAAGTTACGGTAGCTAAGGAGCCATTTCACACTGCTGAGCTAGAAATAGGTCTTACTGTAGCTAAATCAACCCAGTCCTCCCCTCCTCAACCCCTGTCACTGGAGACATTATTACACACACGTTCAACAAACACATACACACATTCCCTCTCTTTCCTTTTCTTCCCTTCCTTACTACCTCCAGTGGTCCTCTCTTTCTCCATGTACCTCTCCTTCCCTCGCTCCTTCTGTCTCCTTCATTAAAATGGACTTCCTAAAGCCTCCATCCGTCTTGCTGACAGCGCCACTATCGATCGGGCTGGAGGAAGGGCTGCAGTTCCAGAGCTTTAAATGGCCAGGCTGGATGAGGGCTGGACGGGGCCGAGGCCGGAGGGAAGGAGGAAGAGGGAGTGCCAGGCTCAGCCGGGAGGTCTGCCCGGGGTCTGGTCTCTGATGCTTTTTCTGGTCACCAGTGAAACAAACTTAGCATGCCCTGGTGGCAGAGATCTGTTTTTCACAGAAAATGACTCACCATCCCTGGAGTAAAGGATTGCACTGATGAGATCAGATGATGAATTAATCACACAGGTTCAAAGCCAAAACATTAGCCCGCCTCTCTGGACCACTTGTAAGCTTTCCTCAAAGTGAGAACTACGGGAACACTCAAAATACTGGGCAAACGAAAAGGAGGTGGGAGTGTTTCAGTTGGCTACACAGACAAGCAATTCATTTCAATCAAAGCCAGGTGAACACACATTCTGCCGGCTGACGCCTTCCACCGGGCTCCGTCCCCTCCTGTCATCCGTTATGTGGAGAGGATGAGTTGGCACGTTCTGTTTTCAGCCCGCTCATCGCGTGTCAACAAATCCCTCTGCCAGGATTTATGATTGGACATTTGATTGTCCTAATGATTACAATCTCTGTGGCGTTCTCCGTGTCCTGCGGTGCGGCGGAAACCTCAAGGAGCCTGCTGGATCCCCTCCCCCCCCCGATGAGCACTATCTAGGAGTTTGCTGGTTGTCATCTATAATCATATAGTGCACCACAGCAGCGTGTCGGAGAGCGAAGGAGTCTCCTGTGACCATGTCACTGTTTATTTGTTATCTCATCTGTCCCCCTGTATAGCCATTGATAGGAGCAGCACGGGGGGGAAAGATAGACAATGTGTAATATTCCAGACAAATTACACAAAGTCCCAGATGTGAGCAGTTCCATCTACACAAGGCACTGCAGTGTTAACAGTAAGGATATGTTATGTGTTGACGCTTCATGCAGAAGTCCGAACCTCTCACAGCAAAGAGGCGTTTAAAACTGGCCTGAGGCTGCTCTTCTTTAAGGCCTTCCTCACACAAATAAACTGAGTTTCTGTAAAATGGAGAAAGAATGAGACATACAGGGAAGGAGAGGAGAAAAAATCAGATGAAAGGAGGGGAAAAGGAGATGTGAGGAGGGTGGAGGAGAGGAAAAGACAGGAAGCTGAGGTGATGTGGAAAGGAGAAATGGAGCATGGGGCAGTGAGGAAAGAGAGAGAGAGAGAGAGAGAGAGAGAGAGAGAGAGAGAGAGAGAGAGAGAGAGAGAGAGAGGAGGCGGCAAAGAAGCAGAGCAGTAGTCGATATAACGGCAGTCATTCATCTCTCTGACAGCCTTCCAAATGCTCCACTGGGGGAGACACAACGCTGCGTCACCTCGAATGCAGCACATGCACAGCGTACGTGTGCACAGCTTTGCATCTACATGTGCACACACACACACACACACACACACACACACACACACACACACACACACACACACACACAGGAAATACATGTTTATGATCCGTGATTTCGCTTTGCACGCACACTCAGAGCTCGATGTCGTAGGTCAACGGTATGTTGGGGGAGACAGTGAGTCAGTACATACACCATTACACTACAACCTGTGCAAGCACCAATCATAGCCACAGGCGCCAGGACCTCACACACATGCATAGACACACACACACAGGCACATCTGCTGATTTGTTAAAGCGTTGTGTATTCGCTGCAACAATCCAATCAAGAGTAATAAATCTCAAGGGCGGTTCACACCAACATAAAATGTGGGAAACAATTTTTTTTTTTTACGCTATATTACACAATCCTCTGACAAAATGTGCTCAACGCGTCGTTGCAAACACTGAAACGTCCCAAGACAAACAAACACATGCACAGGACATGACACAATCACATGACATTGGATTACAGGAACACAGATGTGGGTGTGTGTGGGAGTGTGTTTGTCTGTGAACATACACACACCTTTTTTTCCCCCAGCTCCGGTCATGGCCCATTGGCTCATGCCTGCCGTCCATCTCTCATGATTCATGGCAAAGCGAGCTGCTGTAGAGCAGTTCTAAACCACTGGGCCGAGCAGAGTCTGAGTGTCATTAAGGCACAGCGGGCTGGCCGGACTGTTAGAGCCGCTGCACCGTGGACAGCTCTGTGCCCCGCTCTAGCACAACCGGCAACGAGGAGGAAGCAGGTAGTTCTATATGTGGCACTACTGCTCATCGTGGTTTTACTGCAGTATCAACAGCTGAGTGCACTCGGATACTATCTTTCCCTACTAAGTGTGCACAGTGAGCGAGTGGTGCTTTATATTTAGTCGGACAGTGTTCTCCTTCTGGCCCCACCCAGGCTTTCAGCTAAATTAGCCCCTCTAATCATCCCCAAATCCTCCTCCTTAATCAGCAGGGGAGGTTAAAGAAAACAAGAACAAGGGTGCCGAGTCCCACCCTCTGCCCTCCTCCATTAACATGAGCCCCATGAAAGGCGGCGGAGGCACGCGTCCCTATCTTAATGACTCCTTAATGATCTTCTGCTCTGCCCGAGTGCTGACAAGCACTGACAAACCCTGATCATGACAAGAGGAACACCCACACTTCACCCTCTTCCTCACCCCTTCCTCATCTCTCAGCCCTCAGCCTCAGAACACCAGCGAGGGTCCGGCCGGGTCCATGCCGCCCCAAACTAGCAGCAAGATAAACAGCCATGATGAAATAGTCCGTGTCACTTTCAGAGGAAAGGGTGCAAAGTTTGAGTAAATTCCTTTCGGCAGAGGGAGCGAGAGGGGCAGAGAGAGGATAGATAAACAAAGGCAATGCAAAAAAGAACAGCAGCAGGAGACAGAGTAGAACTGCAGAGCATATGGAAAAAAAAACTTTGTTTGTATCCTTTTTACTTTTCCCTGATCGTGATTTCCACTTCAGCTTGGGGTTGGGGGAGTCCGCGGCGGAGACTCTTTCTACATCACACGAGACATAATTACAGAGCGCACCGCTGCCAGCCCGCCTCAGTTTCTCCTAAATACTCAACACCCCAAATTAGGGGTTACCTCTTCTAGTCAAACCTACTATTTTAAAATGAAAACGTCACAGACAGAGGGGACAGCTAGGCGAGCGTGGAGAGGAAAGACCTAGTTGAACAGCTTTGTTCGAAAATGACAGAGGAGGCCTTTGTTAAGGATGGTTACTGGCAGGCCTTGGATAAAGCCAGGTGTGGAAACTGGGTCAAAAACAAAAATCGGGGGGAAGAGACACAGCTTGAGAGATTAGAAAGTGTATTTATGTTCTGCAGTATATATGGCAGCTGAAACTCTGCTGAGAGTATTTCCAAAGGCAGCAAACTAAAAGAAAAACACTAACTTCACGTCAGGCTATGATCTCACTCGCTTGGACCGCAGTTCCCAGTCCCAGTCGCGGATGACAGAGCGCTTGCTCTTTTAAGCCTTTCCCCAGCCCGGCCTTATTTTCTTTCATGTTATCTTTTTTTCCAGTTCTTTGTCTTTTAAGAGGAGTGTCCTGGACAGATTCACAATGATTCATTACTGTCATATAGTCCGCTGGTCAGTGGAACAGGTAATGGGACAACACTGTGCCTGGCTTCTTTGCTGCACTGTGCTGTAAAGAGCCACAACAGAGATTACTGGAAGATGAAAAGAGATCCCGTACATGGCTGCTTCCCTGATATAACAGGACCCAGGTACAGCACTTCCTCTTGATTTATAGAGAACACTCACCTCTGCCTTTTCTCTCTCTCTGCTCCTTCATCACACAGAGGCCACTTCTCAGCCGGCAGCAGAGACGAGTGGCTGAACTTTTGTGGGACACCAGTGTTGAGTTACATCTCTACTCACTAGTAGTTCTTTAATCACTATGACTATTACATCAGCAGTGGCTGATACTAAAGGTGCCTAGTAAAACAGTAAATGTTCTGTATTAGTTTACAGTGTTGCCATTCACCTATTCAAACACATATTCAAACAGTGCATCTATGTCTGTTCTCTATTATACATCACAGACACACTGCCACGGTCAGTTTGTGGTTCAGTATCTAGCCCAAAGACACTTGGGAACGTGAAATGGGGAAGACTGGGCATCGAACCGCCCACTCTATGCTTTGTGGATGACCCACTCCATCTGCTGAACACATACACGGCCCATGGTGACAAATATTAAATTGCTACCATTAAGGGATCAGGTGACATTCCAGTTTATTACAGGTGTGTAGTATTTTCTCTGTGTTTGCCATTATATGTTCACATTGATATAATGGGGAGGGATGAGATATTATCTTAACCCCCCCGGTTAGAGTCTAAAGGTGGATGTTGGGGTGGTGGAAGGACTGAACCAACAGGCACCAACAGTAACACAGGGCAGCAGAGGCAGTAAGAAGCAAAAGAGAGAGATGGGAAATCTTTGCAGTTTTAACAGACGGACAAATTGGGAGGGTGTGTGTGAAAGAGGATTAAAGAGAGTGAGGCACGTCACATGATTAGAGCGGTGTGGCTTGAGTTGAACTTGCTCACGAGTGTCGCTCCATGATGTGACCTGGGGAACATGGCGACAACATCACAGGGACCTCCAATGTGGCAAGAAACAAGAGCAATCGAAAGATCTCATCCTCATCACAATTGACGACAACTGACGTGACTTTTCTTTTAGCAATTTAGTAAATCTTCAGATTCAGAGAGATTTGCTCTTGTTCCTCGCTTATTTTCACGTTGTTGTCGATAACTAGCAGGTTGTGTTTGTTTGTTTGCATTTGATTTGATTAATTCATCCTGAGTTACTCTGATTGGTGGTTCACTGTGGACGCAGAGCCTGCGTCTCACTCAACTAACTCCATGTATCCAATAACTATATCAGAGTTTTCAGTAATGTAAAATCAGACAGACTAATCTGTAAATTATTAATTTTCTTTGTTTGAAGCACCAAAATATTGCAGCCTGACATGTCGGAGTTAACTTGACATTCTGAGATTGCACATCACAGCTGTTTCGAAACATTATGCAGCTCTTTTCCAAACCAAACCCTAACCTGGAAGTCAGTATTTATTTAAAGAGTGAAAGAAGTTTCCAACAGACAATTAACATGATGAGCACAGACTTATTGGAATAGATAGGCGTGATGTTCTGAAAAGACTGGTTACGCACAGCCTACATAAAAAACTGTATCAAGTTCATAGAGTTCAACTAAATGGTCCTGTTATCATCCTCCAACATTTGTTACCCACACAATCAAAACCTGAAGCTCAGCAGAATCAAAAACCGCACCCCACGTCATATCAAAGCCACATTCTCCACCGGCCCATTTTATTGGATCAAAAATGTCACTATGATGTGATTCTCAGAAGCTGAGGTGCACTTTAATCAAACTTGTTTCAGTTGAAATAATGGCTCAGATTCCTTCATCGCAGAGGAGCCGAATGAACGCTACACCGTCTGTCCGGGTCCCTGTTCTGTCCTCTCCACGCTCAGGGACTGGGGGCAGCTCACTGGAAATCCAGTCAGAAAACAACATCCTGCCCCTGGCCTCTAGGAAGTGACCTCAGCTTCAGAGAGGCCAGATAAAGAGTCCACATCCAGATACAAAAACACAGGGCCAACCGTAATGAGCTATCCACCCGGCTCTAGTGTGCTCTGAGGGAGACCAGGTGGTGTGACACACATATGACTCTGATTAGGGGGCCTTCAGAGGAACAAGAGGAGGGGGGGGGGGGGGGGGGGGGGGGTTGAGTCGAGTGCAGGGCCAATTGGGGCAGTTTTGTATATGATGCAACTCTGTGGAGCTCAAGGACTTCAGCTGGGCACCAGCACACTCTGGCACTCAGGAGGGGGCCATTTGCCATTTATGCAGTACGTGTGGGGGAGCTGCAGTTTGGGTGTTGTTTTCATTCATGAGGCAACACGTGAGCAGCACAGGCCTCGGTGGCTGAAAGTGCGGTGTACTGTGGATTACAGCTGCCTGATACTGATATAGTGATACGCCTCTGCAAAGTCTTAAAACGCCATTAAGTGCAAAAAAAACCTCATAAAAGTATTGGATCTGGTAGCAGGCGCGCAGTATAAACACCCGCACGCCAACTGGCAGCCTGAGACGTCCAATCAGTCCATTATCGCTGCAGCCAACCTAGTAGAGCAGTCCAAGCCTCCGAACAGACACTGAGGACCTTGTCTGTGTCCTCTCCGTGTCTTAGCCCATCTCTCTCCCTAACCTCATTACATGACAGAGGTTCTCGGCACTGGCGTCCGCAGACTCATAATCATACCTCTGCTCCAGCTGTGGGAGGGAGAGATGTCAGGGGGACCTCCGGCCTCATTCTTCAAGCGTCGGTTTCATCCCGGCACATTGTGTTTGGCGTTTGTCTGGCCCGCTTGAATGTCTCCTGATATCAGGCAACACAAACAGGCAGCACCGTCGGCCTGCCGGGGAAGGATAAGGAGCGAGGGGGAAATGGCGACCATTCTTCTCCGGGTGTGACGGGAATTGTGTCAGAACAAGCACCTGTCAGCCGCCAAGCCCCCCCCCCCCCACCCTCCTCCTCCCTCCAACAATGACCACAGTGGTTGAGAGGGAAAGTAGGAGGCAGAGCGAGGGAGAGAAAGAGGGCACCAAACAATACAGAAAAGTAGATCAATCTGTCTGACTCGTCTCTGCCTCTCCTTCACCTTTCTCCCTCCATCTCCTCTTTACTCTCTCTTGTCCATATTCACTACCTGTTCTGTGTGAATAGCGCCCAAAGGAGGTAGCACAGCCTCAGACTTACTGATAGATGAACCGAATAAACATCTGCATAAATCTACATAAACGGTTTGCATTGATAATACGGTGATGCAGCTGCCGAGGCCGTCCTCTTGGCCTCTCCTTCACCTGCCTCTGTCTCTCCTCCCCATCACCTTCATCTGTTCTCCACACCGCCTACACCGATATCCTTTTGTTTGGGACGGACAAAGAGCAGCGGCGTCTCGGTGTCCTTCACACTCCTCCTTCAGATACCCTCTAAATAGCCACAACTGAAGAATGCTGGCCACAGCACAATCCCACACCTACAACAAGATACTCTGAGACAAACAGAAAACTGTAAAAACTTTGTAACCTCATTTCGCCTTCCTCCGCAAAGACACTTAGCGTGCTCTCTCCGTTTTAAGCCCGCAGTAACCCAGCTTTCAAACCCATCAGGTGCGTGTGCTCCTTACCTCTCTGTCCTTCAGCTTCATGGCCAGAACCAGCTGGTTGCGATGGTTGGTCAGCGCTTCACGGTAGTTTCCCTTGGAGAAGAATGCCGAGCCCAGATTTCCATGAGCGCGGCATTCCCCTGTTTGGTCACCTGGAGAGGGAAAAACCCCAAACAGAGCATCAACCGGGCAGCCCACGTGATGACAAAGCAGCTGGTGTTTATTTCACATCATCCCACCACCACCACTGTTAAACTGTGATGTGATGAACCACATCGACGCCACCAACATGCCACTGCACCCTTAAAAGGGAAAGTGGCCGTTGTGTGCTCTCCACAGTAGAGCGGCTTCCCTGACAGCTGGTAGTGGTGATCTCAATGCTCCAGAGGGTGAGAGGGGCAAGCCTTATTATTTCTGCCTGACAGAGAGGCCCCACAGACAGGGCCGGAGTAAAGCGCCAGTGCTCTACCTGAGAACCAGAGCTCCTTATCTCCAGCTGCTTTGCCCAGTCATGTGTCAAACTGTGCGGGGGTGAGAGGAATGGAGCCAGTCAGTACTGCTCTCCGTTTTTTATTTTCTTTTATTTAGTTTTAAACCTCCTTTCTTCTTCATATAACTCCAACAGCTAACATCTAGTGTTCAGCTCGGAAATTGTTGCATTTTTTATGTCATATATATACACAATTTTAAACTGTATATGTTCTGTTTAAATTGCACAAATTACTTTTCTATTTGTTATAGTTCCCTCTTTTTAAATATTTTTAATGTATTTATTGGTTGTAACATGATATATTTCCCAAGTGCCACTAATAAAGGTCTTATCATATCTTATCTTAATTTCACAGCAATTTTTGTGATTTTCTTGCATTTTTAAATCACCTTATAGTTTGATGCAAGATGCCCTAAAACAGGGAAACACAAAGAAACAAAGGGATGATTAGTGAAATACTGATTAAAAGTGTATTTCCCCTATGCTACATGGTTCCACTAGCATTTATAATTTGCACTGTTATTCTGCTCTCTCTGTGATACACAAGAACAAGACTAAGCATCTACAGCCTTGCTGGCAGCTGAGATGAAGCAGTGCTTTGACCTAAATGCGAGCGATCGCGTGGCCAAAATGATCCTGCAAACATGCTGATGATTAGCTGATGTAATGGTTACGATATTATTACCTCCAACAAGGAGGTTATGTTTTCTGTTCCCTTGCTGTTTGTTTGTTAGATGTTTTTTTTGCTTGTTTGTTTGTCAGCAGGATTATGCAAATTTTAATGAATTCCGTGAAAAATCCAATGGATTTCCATGAAACTCACAGAAAGAATAGGACATGGGCGGTGACGGATGTCCTTCCATTTTGGTGAGCATCAAGGCTTCTCTTTCTTTAACATGCTGCTTTTTTTTTTTACATTTAAATTCATTGATCTTTGCGTAAATTTAAGGGGACTGTAGTGTTGGGCCTTAGCGCTGGTTTCTCTAATGAGTGCAGTTCTAGCTGCCTTGATTTAGTGTGGTAGCATTCTAATTTTG
The DNA here is from genome assembly GCF_949316205.1 of Platichthys flesus. Taxonomy (NCBI): domain Eukaryota; kingdom Metazoa; phylum Chordata; class Actinopteri; order Pleuronectiformes; family Pleuronectidae; genus Platichthys; species Platichthys flesus. The sequence goes on from NC_084947.1 coordinate 17,859,196, forward strand.
AGAAGTAGCAAACCAAAAGCTCTAGACGATAGTAACGCCATTACTTAAGTGATGAAGAAACCTGCCGAATTAAGATCTGTCTGAATGGTTCTAAAAAGTATATTCATGTGGATTAATCTTGTGATTTGTTTATCTCTGTTTTATCGTATTCAAAATTACATATCTTTTGACCCTTTAAATCTTTGTTGGACAAAATTACCAACCTCAACATGACACATTTGGCTCTAGGACACAAAGTAAATAACCAAGTAAATAATGACCATTTCCTCTCCACCAGTGAGTTCCGACCTCTTACCTAAGGTCTTGGACACCTCTAAGTCCTGCTGCATGTAGCCGGTGCTCTTCTCCGTGTTGCCCAGGGACCAGTGGGCGCTGCTGAGGGCAGAGAAGACGGAGCCGCGGAGCTTGAGGCTGCACGTGCCGATCTTCAAAGCCGCTTCCAGCACCACAACAGAAGCCGTGTGGTGGCTTGCTGTCAGCAGCTCCTGGCCAATCACAGACACCACCACAAAGGGACTCTTGTCCAGCTTCATCTTTTGCAGCTGCTGATAGGTGGGCTCGAGAGACTCTGCGAAAAGGAGGGACATGAGCAAAACCGAGATTAAAAACAGATTCTAAAACATGACCATGTGCTGACATGGCAGCTGACAACAATATCTGACGTTGATTGCGGGCACAGTGCTAGATGTTTACAAATATGACTGCTGTCATTTTTAGATTCCACTTCTCTCCAGTAATGGGTGTGTTTTGTCTGCCTGGATAAGCATAGCCTGTAGCCTGGCTGAGTGACGCCTTTCACTGACAATAACTCAACATAGAAGCCATTTTGCTCTCCCATCCGCTCCGAACCGGGTAATCTCATGCAATTTTCAACAGCGCTGCATATAAAGTTTAGACCATTGTGGGCAACTGTCTTCGCAAACCGCACAGCGAGATTCTGACTTCGCGTCGTGTCAGTTGATATGGTTGTTTGGGGGAACGGAGGAGGCTGAGTGGGTTCCGAGACAGACTTTAAAGAAAGAGTGACGGGGAAACTAATGCAGCTAATGCACAACAGTAGCAGCGGCAGAGGAATGCAGAGTGAAGGAGAGACACAAGGTGACCTTTGAAGAGGCTGAAAACGCACACAATGACATAAATCAATGGCGGGCCGCGGCGGGACTCAGGATCCACAGCCCCACCAGATTACAAAGCCCTCTGGCAGACGCCGGCATCGAACAACAGGAAGGGAAGGGGAGAAACGCACACCCAAGTGTCCGTGTGTGTGTGTGTGTGTGTGTGTGTGTGTGTGTGTGTGTGTGTGTGTGTGTGTGTTGTCATGCATTTGTGTGTGTCACTATATATTTGTATTCATGTATAGGGTGTTTCAAGGGGATACTTAATTCTCATGGCCCTCGATTTGCAAATACTTTCATGCAGAGCTGCTGCTAATTAGGTCAGAAGTCTTTACAGAAGACTACATTGTATTACTGTGCCTGCACGAACCTGCCGTGTGTGAGTGTAGTAACTTTCATTTGTGTAGACAAACATGTAGCAGCAACAAGTTCCCAGTCAAAATATCTATAACAGTTCTTCGAAAACACAAACACAAACACACACACACACACACACACACACACACACACACACACACACACACACACACACACACACACACACACACACACACACACACACACACACACACACACACACACACACACACACACACACACACACACACACACACACACACACACAATATGAGCTGCTTCCACACACAAGCACTCAGAAGCATAACTGATGATGCTCTTTCAAGAGCATCGCTTGTGTTCCAGCACTTGGCAGAATGTCGTGCTTACAGAGACAGCGTGTGCATATAATATCCATTCATAGCTTATAATCGCCTTCAAAGTGACACGGAGAGCTGAGTCATAAATCAAACACAGAGAATGCTTTTTTAAAAAGGTGTGACGGCTGCTGCATTCATAAGCATGGTAGTTATGACAACATCTCAGTGTGTTGTTTTACATGCACGCACACACACCCACACACAAACACACAGTCAAATGCTGAGGCTAGTATTTACTGGGCCTTGTATCAAGATATAAAACAAGACTTACAACCTTGTACCTCATTGACATGCACACAGCAAATAGAGAGTTATAACAGAGATCATTTCTACCCTTTGTCTTATAAGAGAAAATAAATATGTGAACCTGTAACGTACCACACAGTTATTCTGTATTCTACCTCACCTATGCTGTGAATTGAGACACTAGGCATGGAGTCTCCCTCCTGTTTATGAGGACAAATCCAAGTGGGACTTTTGTAAAGTACTGAAAAGAAAAAAAAAATACTGAAAAACTTTAAATATTCTTTCAATTCTATCCCTGGTATTCATGCGAATTAATAATAATATAATTTCAATGACTGAAATGAACCCATATTTTCTGCATTATATATTCTGTAAAAGAACACTTTTCATATTGGCACATATTTGCAAGAACATGAACGCTGGTATCCATCTGTCTCTGAAAGCCTCTTATTATTGATGGTCTGGTACTGATACCAAACTCTAGTTTCACCCACATAAAAATGTAATTATCTTTTCCTGGAAATCCCTTCACCACTTCAACACTGTGTGCTTGTGTAGTTTTTCAGTTCCGCCACACTAGATAATACAATAACTTTTGTGGCATTCATTCTCTCTATGAATTTGTTTTTCAAAAGGGTTTAACCTGAGCCAGACCTTACAACAAGGAGAGCAATCATCACTTCCATAAAGGGCTAGTAGCATACAGATATGGGTTGTTTAAATTGTTATTTTTTTGAATGCACTGGTAACACATCAGTACTTTGTATCGGCTGTTTCACAAAGTCAAGGGATTTCTATCGGCATCAGGAAGGGAAAATTCTATCAGAACATCTCTAGTTCACATTGGTCCGGCTCTGTTAAACAAAATCACTTTGCTCGAAGGCACCTCAGCAGGACAGATGCCATTAAACACAGTGTCCAGACCCTGCAGTTAAAGGACAATCTTTTCAACTGCAAATGATCAAGCCTGGGTCAATAACTGCGACCCTGTGAAACCATCTCCTCTATGGTTTATCTGCAGAGATCTGCCAGTGAAAACCCTTTTCAGCATATGTGGGAAACAATTCAGTAATTAACAGCTAAACGAGCCTTTGCACTCTCTCTGGCCCCAAGCAGATGAAGGGGAGACGGAGCTGGAGGGGGATGAATGGTAAGAATATTACCCATGTGAATACATCCATACTAAAACACAGCTTCCAATATATGAAAACTGTGAGAGGCAGATTTCCCGCAGCGCAGTCTATGACACAGATGGAGAACGCTGATATCGGAGGAAAAGCTGCTGCCAGCGTGATGGGACGTGGCAGACGGAGAGACACAGATACAGTACGGAGAGGGAGGTGAGGCCGCGCCAGCTTCCAGTTTGTTGTGGGGAATACAGTGTGAGTCACAGGAGAGCACAACATCTGTGTGCATCTGCACTAATGAGAAGGAACCTTGATCTATACTAGGAGCAGCGTGTGAGTGTGTGTGTTTTGTTTGCTTGTGCGTGCGTGTGTGTCGCTGAAAGAAATGGTTGAGTTTTATATAACACAGTAGAATTTGGGGAATTATATAATATTAAAGTTACTGTGGAAACAAGATTTGAAGGAGTCACAACACACTCAGTCCTTGAAGACGTATGCCGTGATATTGTTCTCTCAGGTTCGTTATTTGTCTTCCTGTATCCTGATTTATTTATCCGCCTGTTTTGGTAGGAATGCAATCAGCTGGATCGCTTTGCTCTCAGGCAAAAAATAAACACAAAGGTGCTCTGGGACGAGTGAGAACATGACAGTGTGTCGAGATGTTTGGTGGCATGATAAATGAGTGAGATAACCGAGCAGTGCAATCACAGCTTGATCGAATCGGCTCTTTCTTGGCAACATGGCAGCAACATTGAGTTTATTCACAGAAGGGAACAACTTTGTGTTTACAGACCTGCTATAAGAGATTTAAGTGTAATTACAAAGGGATTACAGCTTTTCAATGTAATTACAATGTCCTTACAAACCCAAAACAATCAGGTTAAAAACCCCTTCCAGTACAGTTGTATGATGTATCTGTGGGTTTGCTATATTTTTGCTTCAAAGTAAAGAGCCACTTTAAGTCTTGTTGGGTGTTGCTTAAGTCCAATAAAATTAGTGGGAGAGCTTCTCTGAGAGCTGGATCCTGGCACGAGTGTGCGCTGGGATAAACAAGGATGTCAGGAATGTGAGGCTCTTCGCCTTGAAGGACAGAAAGCAATGCTCGCCTACCTTTTACTTATCAGGGGACTTTGGCTGAGTAACACTGATTATCCTCCCCTGTTTGCTGGCGTAACATTGATTATCGTCCCCCTGTGCCAGGAGCCCTCTGAGAGGATCATTGCTCTTAATCCTTTGACCTAGCTACCTCTCTTCAACACACCTTGGATTAGGTTCTCTGATGGTTGCATGGCACAGTGGGAAACAGGGTAAACAATTAAGAGATTAAATGGCTCGGGCTAAATGTTGGGTCTTCCCCCTACTCGGAGGACCCATTCTGGTCCATAATGCACGGGCCTGGGCTCACACCCAAACCCTTTTCTTGTCTTGGTTCCAGTGACAGGCTTATATACTCTGTTGTGCTCAGATGGGGCCTCCATTCTTTTTTCTCTTTTCATAACTCGTTTTTTCCCCCTTCTGCATTTTAGCGAGAATATTCAGAGGAGCCCTGTATTCAATCAAAGAAAAAACAGATTCCTCGCAGAACAAAGCCCTTCAGAGCTGCTGATCTCATTGTACAGTTCAGTAAATTTTGAATTATAAAACAAGGCGCTGTTTTCAGCACGGTTTGGATTGGAAGACGACAAAGTAAGACAGCAGGGTGACTCAGTCTGTGCTGGCAGTCGCTGCCAGCCACATCTGAGGCATATTAAATCCTCCGCAGTGGTCATCTGAAGTGAAATTACTGCCAGGTTTGTTTTGAGGCTCATTAAGCCGGCCCATGCTGATGACTCACAGGACAATCAGGTCAATGCACTTGGCTGATACAACGGACGATAATGCATAACAGAAAAAAAAGAAAACATTTTAGCAACAATCCTGGCTTGAATGTGCCACTTATAAATCCACTCAGCTGTGGGAGAAAGGCTTACACAGGGGGGGCAGACAGACAATGGCATTAGTGTTGGATGCTCATTAAGATAACGGCCTATCTGTGCGTGTGATCGGCCCGACTGACAATAAGATATGCTGAAGCTGCAGGCGTCAGGCCTCAGAGTCCGGAGGTAAGTGCTTGACACCAGCAGTCAGTCCCAGAGGCAGAAAGAAGGACTGATGGAGAGAATGGACCGCCTGGCCACCGGGTGAAGAAAAAAAAGAAAGTGACAGGTAAAGTCACCCCGACACGCTTATTGACTGACTGAGTGTGAGGATTATCTATGTAACAGGCTTTTAGGTAGCTGGAGGAGAAAACATGTGGAGCTGCTGCAGCAGGGAGACGGAGACACCCACATACGCATGAACACGCTGTCAACGCAAACACAGTAAAAACTCATTTTGGTATTTCAATCCCAACTGCTTGTTCTCTAAACATGGAGGCTTTCAAAATGTGTTTGGATTTGCAACTGCAATGTTGAAAAAATCCTATTAAAGACGTCACGTTTCCACAAACAAATGCATCTTTCCCGGTCCTTCATCTATAAACATAATGTTTCTCTTCACGGATACTACATATGGAGTGACAGAGACATTTTATATAAACACAAAACATTATTCTTGGAAAACTGGTTTGCACGTGGAATATATGAGGTTATCCAGCTCCTTTATACTAGCGATTTATTGATATCATATTCTGAATTTCTATATAAATATAGAATTCCTACTATACAAAAGAATACACTTTAGTCTTTAACAAAGTCTCCTCAATGCTCCTTAGAAACTCTGTGGTCTCTGATTTGATGTTATTATCACTGGATCCTGGTGTAACTGTTGGACGAAACAATTTTTCCTCTAAAAAAATGATTATTTTATTGATTTCACGTTTTTTTCCCATAATGTAAAAAAAAAACTTTAGATCCTTGAGTTTGCTCATCCATGTCGACCATGGATCTTCTGCTCATTTTTCCTCAAGCACACCGATGGGAAGCCTGTATACAGCTGAGGAAGGTGCGAGAGCATGAACCCGATTAAAGTAACCACCCGTAAGGGACACTCAAAGACATAAAGCTAACACACCCACAACGAGGGCGGGTATGAGAGCCAGCGCAGGGATTTTAGCGAGAGAAAAATCTGACCGTTAAATCAACGAGTCCTGTTCCCAAACTGAGAAGCAAGGCTATGGAATTTAGAAATAAATTGATTCAAATATATATATATATATGTATATATATATATATATATATAAAATGTGAAATACATGTTTTATATAAGACTCTTTTTCAAATAGCGCTTCTTATTGGAATAACCTGACAGAAGATGTAGACTGGAACAAAATCTGGTACCTAACTTCCAAATACCTTGTTATAAATAAGGTTAAGGAAATTACTTTCAACGTGATTCATTGATTTGATCCCTTTTCTTTTATAATATATAAAAGGACATTGATGTGAACTGCTCTTTCTTTCATCTGACTCTAGAAAGGATACTTTATTTGTTTTGTTCCTGTCCCCACTATGGTATTTAACAAGATAATTGTACATTTACTTCCATATATAGCCTCTGAATTCTTTGTCTTTTCCTTACTTTCTAACCAACCAAAGCAACACCATATAATGAATCTGATTGTGTAACTTTCTAAATCACATATTAATAAATCAAAACCTAGCTACTTAGCCACCCTTTATTATGTTTGATGCGATGAAAAATTACATTAAACTAATCCTAATCTTTAAATATGAAAGGGATAAACTCCGAAAGTACGTTCCCAATATGATATTTTTGTAAGCCATGAACTTGTATGGCATTGACCCCTGGATGCATGCCGTCCGGGTTGTGTGAGTGTTACAGACATGTATTGTTGAACGTTCAGTTTATTAATAAAATAAATGAATGACTAAAACAAAACATCCAGCAGCCGAGTTTCTTACCTCGTAGTGGTGACTTCATGGCGGCTTCGATCATGCCCACCAGGAGCTGCAGGCTCTTGGGGTCTTGGGCCAACCCGGAGGCGAAGGCGGCCAGAGCGTCGGCATGGCGACCGAGGTACTGAAGGGCAACACCCTGTCGGAAGTATGCCTGTGGAGGGAGAGAGGCAACAGGGAGTTAAAGAGTCATCGCGGCTCCAGTGTAGCGCCACAGCATGGGGCTTTATACAAACACATTACCAGACACACTCATTTCACGCCATTTGCATTTTTTCCACATGAGTAGTTTTCGGAACATGGCACCTCTCTCCTTTCTATTCCCATAATAGTGTGATCACTGGCTTTTTTTGTACTTGTTAATTGGATTATACGTTTTACATAAATGCACATGTTACACTCCGGCTGGCTGCTTTCTCAGGAGCAACTATTGTTTTTCTGTTCAATATATTATTATTTCGGTTTGCTGCACAAAAGTATAGTGCTTGGGTTTCTCTATGGCTGGGGTTCAGGGGGAAAAAGTCCAGAGGAAGAAAAAGAGAATGAGAGAGAGATAGTCAAGTCTGTCTGTAGTCCAATAAAAGAACACCCATAAATACTTCAGATTGTGCACGGTGGTAGAATGATACCACAACCGGTCGGGTTCTGGTTTTTCCGTAGTTTTACATCTGATGTGCACTGGTGTCATGTTTTGGATAGGTGAATGGATCTTCAGGCAGGCAAACACAAAACACATTTGACATCCAGTCATTTATTCACAGAGCAGAGTGAGTCACATTATTGCTGGTAAAAATAATTCAGGACAAGTGAGACATAAACTGCATGCGGCTGCTGACACACTGCATCTTTCTGTGGGAGAACCAAATGCTTTGGAGCATTCGTCAGATTGAAAGCTAAAACAGACGCTGTCCCTAGGATCCAAAGCTCCATCAATAACAATGTTCTTTTTTTCTCTTCTTCTGCACCGTGTCTGTTTGGATACTCCAGAAGAAGGAAAAAAAGGTTTCAACCAGGAAAGTTTGTGACTCAATATGTTTTTGTCTGAAGCCTGATCAGACAATAATCTGCTGGGAGTTGTTAAAACCTGACTCCGGTCCAGTCTTACAACAGCAACAAAGAGAGATGGAACTAGATCCGGCTCATTGTCCTCGATCCAAAACACTAAATCCAAAACAAGAGAAAGCAAACTGTCTCTTAGAATAGTCCTAGCTGTGTTTGTGTGTCAGAAACGCACAATTACAGGAGCGAGGCGTGGGTGAAAATGAGGGACCAGCATTGTGTGAGGCTTAGAAACGACAGACTGTCTGTGGAGTTAAGAGTCCTGACCCAGCTGTTTTGTGTGGCTGTGCATGTGTGCGTGGTTGTGTGTGTGGGAGGGGGCAGCAGAAGTCCGTCTGGCCACCTCCTCACACTCACAAGTTCCAAAAGTGACACAAGGGCCAATTTGCCATTAGTATCTAAGAGGCCTTTTCATTAGTCTTCTCTGTTAGCGCGACGAGGAAGAGAGAGGGACGGGACGGATTAAGGAAAATGAGACATGACATGGAATTTATAGAGACCCGTAATTAATTTTGCTTCCGTCCGACCCCCCTGCTGATTACCAATCTCTCCAGACCCGCTGCCCCCCCCCCCCCTCAACATCTCTACCTCCCAAGGCTTGCATCACAACTTCATTGAAAATGACGAGGACAGAGATTAGATTCAAGGCATTAACCTTTGTTCCAACACTGTTATGATATAAGGGGAGTGCAGGCCCGGGTTTCCGCTCAATATTAATTGCATCTAGTGGCGGTGGAGTTTGAGCGGAGAGGCCCACAAACGTTTCGCCCAAGGGAACAAAAGACATTTAAAAGCATTTCTTCCTTTGATTAGATTTAGCCCACAATATGACTGCTCTCCCAGAGGTCTTTCTTTCAATGCCTTGAGCAGCGTGCCCTGACTGAGATGACCAGGCTGAGAGAACAGATGAATAAAATAAAGCTCCCCTCAAAGAAAAATTGGAATCTTCTTTAATCCTTTTATTTCACCCACTCCATTCCTATATACGGCTGAAAGAGGAGACAGTGCAGACAGTGCATTAAAATACACATGCTTGAGAATAAATGCATAAGAAGAAAGCGCCGCGGCAAAAACTGACTGAAGCAATGTGCCGTAGAACATAATACATTTTTTTCCCCTCCATTATTCTCCCACTGCCTTCAGAACAGATCATATGTGGCTGCACACAGAAACACACACACAATATAACCACAGCTTTTGCATAATCCAACAAGTCAATTCAACCAGCTGCACATAGCACAGAGGGTTCACTTGCATTTACATAACAGTAGTTGAATCCCAAATCAGTGCAGCACTGAGAGTGACGGGCTCCAGATAAACTGAGGCTGACACATTTAGGTAAAAGCCTGTATAGCACCGAATGCGTGCGTACAACACCGGTCGGTGGGCTATGCTACCGGGGAAGATTTTGCCACTCCAAAAAAAATGTGTTTTAAAATTCACACTTAACAGGATCTTCTCTAAAAACACAGCAGCATCTGTTTAGAGCTGCTGCTACAGTGATTAGCACCGCCTCTAGTCACACAGAGAGAGAGCGAGAGAGAGAGAGAGAGAGAGAGAGAGGCAAATGAGAGAGGTATAGTAAAGGGAGAAGGCTCCACGGATTAACTCTGCCCCGTCACCGGTAATAGATAAACTTGTGTGGTACAAGTCAGAGCTTAATCTATCAGCCCAAAACTATCTCCACAAACAGGATGCGTATTAGAGAAAAACAAATCCAGAGGCGAAATTCTCACACGACACAGGTCCTTCTGATGGTGATGCTTCTGTTAGGCATCTTGTTCAACATGACATCCACAAACCAAGACTTCTAATGACGTGTTTTGCCTGAAATTCTATCCGGGCTAAATTATTGAAACTTCCCGCATCTTCTCTCTCCAATCTGTTTAATGCAGCAATGTGCTGATGCCACAGAAAAGCGGATCGTGTGGGAAGGTGTGTTGTTCTCACCCGTGGGAAATTCGGGCGGTGCACATGATGCGCATGTGTGTCAGCAGATGTGTGTTTATGTGTGTGCGTGTGTGTTCGCGAGCGTAAAATAGAGAAGGAGCAAAACAGAGAGGCTTGAAGAGACGTACGATTAAGAGAGAGGATAAAAGCTTCTCTTGTTTCTCGAACATTTTAATATTTCATGAATGCTTGTTTGATGTTGCTTTAAATATTCATGTTTTTATGCTTAGGAGGAAGAGGGAAATGATGCAAAAAAAAAGTTATTCACTCCGGTACACCACACACTGTGGGGACCCAACATTCTCTGCGCACATATGCACCAACAAGCTTGTGCACACCACAGCTGCATTTGCTCTCTTTCTCTCTAACGAGACACTTACAATGAGACATGGACAATTTCTCTCCCGGTGACAGCTCTGTTGTTCACAATAAGAGGCGCAGTCTGAGCAGCTGAACAGAAAGTTGACAAGATTAAGACTGGGAGTTTGGAGGCTGCTTTCCTATTAGCAGATTAATGCCTCAGCATATGTCCTTGCCCCCTCTGCAGTGCACTGTAGCCCCAGGGGTGCCCTAAGCCCCTGGGAGCATGTCTGTGTTTGCACTTGTCTATCCGTGTTTGAGATCTGGGTCTAACAGGCTTAAAGGAGGGATTCGCTCAAAGTATTTTTCCAAGTAGATGTGCTGTTACACCAAATGGAGATGAGGAATGGGGGGTATGGTTCAGCATATGGCGATGCGTCAGATGTATCTCAATGCCTGTTGTGTCTGGCAAGGAAAAACAACTGACTGAAAATTTTTCCTAATCTAGCTTCACTAACGAGAAAGAAAATAACACGGTCTCCGTCAGAAAAAACATGTCTGGTCAACAAGATGTTGCACATTTCCATCTAACTTAATTCCCCCGAGCTCCACCATCGGATCTATGTAGCACTTCCAAGATTAAATGCCTGCTAAATAATGTGTTATGCGTTTGTTTACCTGATTCTGGATCTGTCATTTTCAGCGAGAAATCAAATTGCCAAGGTAATTTGTTAATGCTTTGTATCAAGGGCACTGGAGCTGGAAACCCGCCCATGTAGTCGGGTTGTTTACAGACAGTTGAGGCTGTTTTCTGCCACACATCCAGAGCTGCAGAATCCCGACCACGATGACGTCTCTCTAAACAGACAACATAACTCCTCTTCCTCAACGCAGGCGGCCTGTCATCAAACCGAGCGCTCCAGCTTTGCTCCAGGAGCCTAAAGCCTTGTGCGGCTTGCTGTGCCCTGAACGGTGATCAGCAATAATAGAGATGCTCTCAAATGTGGAAATCAATAGAAGCAGTGTAAGCTCCATTAAGGACGTGCCACACCTTTCACTGCAATAGTGTGATAGGATACGCCCTCTGCAGATGGTTTCTGATCGCCCACTGGGCAGTCGGTGCCGGCACCACGACTCTGACCAGAGCCCCGCTGGCGACATAATGGAACCCAAATCAGACCATCAAGCAGGGACAGCAGGCTGCAAATTCAATGCACACAGACACACACACACACAAAATACAGCTGAAGAAAAATACATCAATAACTCCTCAAGAAAACCAACCATCTATTCAGAGCAAACTGGTATTATTTCAAATCAGCCCTCCACACAGGCCAGGGGGCTGGGATCAGATTATAACTAATGGTGTGACCTGAACAAAGGAATCGCTGCTTCTCTTCCCTCTGTTTCTTGGCTCTTTCACCATGGTTGTTGTTGCCTGGTTTCCAGTGTGACCCAGAAATGTCATGTGTTGACCAGGGTTTAAGACATGAGCGTCCGCCATCACTTGCACGTCTCTGCCACTACCCTCTCAAGGTGACACACACACACACGATTCACAGGGTACACAAAATGTCAGCTGCTTAATTTAATATCCAGGGATAACTGTCGGCCATGACAAATTAGCTCGGGAGTACAGCTGAAGAAAAAAAATACTGAATAAAATGATTGCTGCTTTGGGCCTTCTGCCCTTCAACTTGACAAGCTGAAAGCCACAGCGCAGCACAATGGAGAACTCTTTAATTAAATCTATTTCTGAAGCCGAACCTGTAAGTTTCACTTCATCTTCCTGCATCTGCCTGCAGGTACGGATCTCTTTCCCCGAGGACCCAAGAGGTCTGAGGTCACTTCTCACAGGGGGCGGCAGTGGGGACATTACAGCCGTCGCGTTGGGCCAAACATAGACCTCTGACCCCGGGGTCACCGGGACAGAATCATGACACAGCTGCCTGTCTATTACAATCTCCCCAATCTAATAAAACCAAACCCTAAACCCGCAAATAACCCTGACCTACATCGATCAACTGTGTGTCCATCTGTGTGTGTGTTGTGTCAGTAAGAAAAAACAGTGACAGCCTCATTTTTCCTCAAAGTGAGTGAGAGATTTCTGCCTTAATCCAGCTAATCGATGAAAATGTTGCCTTTTCAGGATTTAGTTTTGCCTTATATGCTTATTTGGAGGCCGTTTGTGAAACAAGACCACTCAAGTCTACAGTGATTTTATGTTAACAACATAAGCCACATCAAAGGTGCGTGTTAAGCACTTATGCAAGTCAAATTGAGGCAACTTACAATCTGCATGTAGGTAGACGCAGTAAAATATTTATGATGCATTGATGTATTTCTCCCTAAGGGCGTTGTAGACTGTGGTGATTGCTGTTCCATCCAAAGCCCTTAATTAGCCCATTAGATGAGATGCCTTTAATGAGAGCAAATTAAACCGATCATTCTTTGTGGAACCGGCAATTAAAGGGTAAATGTTTCATTATTCCGTGAGCGGCGCCAATAAAACCCAGGTAAAAACCCAGGTTGCAAGGTAGAGGCCTCAGTGTGAAAGACGTAGTAGTCTCTCGTGGCCCTGAGGAATCGATTAGCGAACTCGCATCAAACTGGCAGCCAGCGCAGGACTTCAGATTGGAAAAGGTCATTGTCAGGTGTGTGGAATCAATGCTGAGCACTCTGTATTCACTGTGTCTCGCATTATCTGGCTGGGGGAGGGTTTAACGTTTTCTAAAAACAATTACCAAAAGACAGAGAGAACCTTCAATGAAGAAGGTCAGGGCTTGTGAGCGGGGAAGTGTCATGTGGTGAACATCCATTGTGACAGTCAGTAAAAAAAGAAGATCAAACTGATATTGTTCGTTTATCCCAAACAGATGAAACAGCACAGTAGCGGCAAGCTGTGGGGTTGTGACATGCTGTCACAATACACTGTTTAGAACAGGGAATTCAATTTCTCTCTCTGCTACATGAGGATCCAGCAGAAATTACGCTTTTCACAAAAGAAACAGACCAATTGAAAATGATTGACCAGCAAAACTGCAATGTGCTTTAGCTCATTCGACACATTTATTCCAATGCTAGAAAACCATGTCACACTCCACTGCTATGATTTATAGCACAATTTGTCACATGGATGCAGATAGCATACTCAGATTCTTATTAGCATCTTAAGAGTGTTGAGATGCGAGGCTGAGAGGGTCAGGATGCTAAACAGATTTCTGTGCCCCTCTCGACTAGATCCTTGGCTCAGCTCTGGCTCAGCGTCGCGCATAAACCCTGCAGCCACAGGGGCTGACTCTCAATTAAATTAGGCATTAATTACTTAAAGGAGCTTTAATCAATCAGGGCCAGATGGTGAACCTGAGAAGGAGAGCAAACTCTAAGCTGGAGAAGTGCTTTCCATCCGGACCAGGCAAGAGCTGGCCATAAACGGCTTGAATAGAAAATACCTACAAGGCTAAAGCTTTCTGTAAACCCAGAAAAAGGTTATCAAGACAAGAGCTGCGATATCCACTGGATCTTTCTTGGTTTAATTGTCGCTACTGAAGCCCGCAATCATTAAAACCCATGTAAGTTCAACAAAAACACTATTGCTGAAAATCAAAATTTAAGTCCTGATTATTTGTAGCCAATGGCAATGGAAGGAGCCGCCCTGACCATATGTGGCCCCGGTGTGTGTAGCCCCTCTGTGATGGAGGAGGCTACTTGGCCCTGGTCCTGTGCTCCCCTGGCCTGAGGCACCACATCGTCCTCGATCTTTATTTGTACTCCCTTAATTGGCTTTGACAGTGAACTCAAGCATAGCTGAAAAATACACTCTTTTGAGTAAACACCGGCTGAGAGACACATGCTCTCAACAAGGGAAACCAAGCATCTCCATTAAGACTTACAATGGGTAGTCACGCCCAACTGACCCCCTCTCAGCACCTTCCCAACACATGACACTCTGAGCATCACATCTCACATGTTGCAGCCACATCAACTGAAGGAGTGAGCTTGCAATGGGAGGCTGAAGCTGTCGGGGGTAAAAAATGCAACAACTTATCCACAAACCATTTTATCTGCACAAATTGAAATATGTTCCATCCAAGTCATTACCCCATGACACCGTAGCACAATAGGTGCAGCTCCTAGTCAGTGTCAACTCTTGAGAGTGGTTAATTTGGTTGCACTAGCCTTATGCAGAAGTTGCTTCATCAGATAAGAGTCAGCAGTATGCAGGCCGCCTGACAGTGTGCTTTCTTCAGAGCTGCCCTGCAACACTTCAAAAGACATACAGTCAGCCTTCATGGACGGCTCTAAGGGAGAGCATAGCACAGGCCCTGCTGCTTTTGATACGGCCAGTAAGGAGTCATACATGATTGAGTAGAGGCAAGCTGAATCACAGATAAGGTGCTGAAAGGCTGAGAGAGCTGAGGAGAGGAGAGGACAGGGTGAGGAAAGACAATGGGGATGTAGCCCAAATGGTTAGACATGTACCACGGAGGAGGTGGAGAGACAGAGACAGATAAAGGTTAACACGTAAAGGAGATGCCTCTTGCTATTCCATACTTGTGTACTGTACATGTCTATTGCCATCCCGGCTATCAGAGCTATTTATTGCCTATGACCTGTTTCTCCTTCCAATCTCCCAGTGCACCAGCCGCATCAGTATACAGGGCTGCTGTTGCTGCAGAGCCATTGCTTTGCCATGATTGCGGATGCGGAGATCTCCCCAGCGATTACCAGATAAATGCACTTCAATTCACAACACATGGGGTGCGGGTTTATATATAGACTGGCTAATTCCCCCACGGCCACACTGCAATATGAACTCCATGCTGCACCAATTTAAGTGTGTGATGAGTCCCACGTGGACAGGCTCCTCTGCTTATCATATATATGACATGCTCTGGCACTTTGCAAGGCCAGGGAAAATATCAGAGGCTGGAAAAAAGGATTACGGGTGCACCGCTGTGGATTTTCCATTATTAATGAGGAGAGTAATTTTCAGGGCAGCTTTCCCATTGAGAATTATTGGTCGATCTGATATGCAGTTGAGCAAAAGCCTAGTACCCATTTTCACCGGAGCTATGTCACACCCACTGAGGAAGAACACCTGCATGGTACTGCAGCGTTTTAACAAGCACAATACTGCTAATGCACATTTTAGTAACTCACTATTTTATCCTGCAATTCTCACAGTCAACTCCCATAATAGAGCTAATTGGCAGAGTTCTTATGAAAGGAGGCGTCTGCCTCTGATAACAGTGAGTGGTCCGGTAGCACATCTGCACAGACTCTGTGTTAGCTCATTAAACAGCTAGTTCCCTCAGCGTTCTTTGGCCATCACCATGCATCATTAATTGTGTCCGCCTGTTTATCACGTCAGCTGTGTTTCCCTGGCTTTGATATCTATCTCTACTGTATGCATGCTGCGTGACTTGATGGTCTGTCCAGTAATAAGATGAAGTGAACATACTGTTTTACAAGTGCAGGGCCTCAGGCTCTCGCTATGTTGACAGCAGTAGGCGATTTGTAGGGAGAGAGGGAGGGGATGCGCCTTTAAACCAAAATGACCAAAAAAGCACCTGTTCTGATAACCTGAGTATTCTGCAATCCCCTGTCAGCCATCACAGCCCCTAAATGAGGGAGGGCTGAATGTGCAGATAGAGAATTTTTGTGAGCATCCTAGAGTTAGTGCCACAGATAATTTTTTTAAAGATGAAAACGGAAAGGTACAAAAGAAAAGGAAGACAGCACTTTATGTCCACCTCCACCTCCAACACAAACATGGTGACCGTCTGTCACAGTCTGATTAATCAGCAGCAGCAGAAATTCTACCCATGTCACTCGGCGCTAAAACATTCATAAAGGTTTTGCCGTCTTCTGCATGTAGGCAGGATTCAGTATTAACTCACTTTGCGCTTTCACACGACAAGTAAATGGTTCTCTTCTGCAGGGGTGTCCCTTGGCCCGACCACCCCCCTGGAGAAATTAAGAAATCCTCAACTGGTTGACAGGTCTACCATTTTGATGTCCATGTCAAATTTCCCGATGGGGACAATAAAGCATATAACCAGATCTGAATCCCTCTTCCTTACCACCTGTGGAAGCTTTGTATGAAAAAAAAGTAAAATATGTTAATCGAAACTCCTCTGGCAACTGGCCTCAACATGAAAGCAGCACACCACCGGAAAGCATACACACACACACACAGATACACACAGCAAGCCAAATAAAGACACTCGCTCTGAGCTATGAGTCATACTGTGGGTGCCAACAATCAATGGGGCTCGCAGCACCCAGCTGGCTATAGTAGCAGAATGTATTAATTTTCTCATTTAGAAATAAACATATACAAATAAATTAATGGTGTTTGATCAGCTTGGCAGAGCGATGGCAATTAGTATGCACGGGTGGCAGGAGGCATGATGCATGATTTTTGTATGTGCTTACCGCATGTGGCAGCTCTAAACTGAGATGGAATGATAAGCCATTTGACAAATATGTTCATAAGCACTATAGCTTCCAAGGAGAGGTTTGTATTACGAGGAAAAGAGTTAGCGATGCAGGGGAAGAAAAGAGGAAGGGGGAGAGGACAGTGGAGCCATGGGAGCTAAGAGAGAGGGAGTGCAAGCGTGTAGGACCAGGGCGAGGGGAAAGCAGCCCTCATTTCATACTACACAGAGTTTGGCAATTACTAGTGACAGGGGCTTGCACCAGGATGGGGAAAAGATTGATCCGGACAAGCAAGACTCTGTTTGCTTTGTTAAAAGTAATTAATCACTGTGGCCACAGAGGAATGGTGCCCTGAGTGTGTCGGTGTGTCTGTGTGTTTAGCCCTATGTGAATACAAGTGGGTACCGCACGCATGTCCCAGCATTTATTTGAGCACACATGTCCGAGACAGCTGAAGCGAGAGAAGAGGAGGAGGCGTAGTGAAGAGGAGAACTTTGGGGAAATAAAAAAAGAAGTAGATGGAGGAAAGAGGGAAGGAAGCGAGGAACATGCGTACACCGCACCCATTTACTCACACCCATGCCCTCCAGAGAACCTGCAGAGCAATCCATCATAAGAGCCCAATCCGCACCCACTGAGCAGAGAACTACAGTAAACTGTGGATAAAGGAGGCAGACAGGGGGAGAAATAGGAGGAATTCTCCTTCTTTCACCTTCACTTTGCTCTAAGTGAAATGAAGGCGTTACATCTTCTGCTGCAGGCAACTTACACCTCCTTAATATCAAACAACATTTGCTCTATTTGACACGTCTCTCCCACTCACCGAGTTACTTCTTCCTAAAATAAAAAACAGAGTATTTCAGTGTAGTCCTCAAAAATACTCAGATTCTCGATCCATACGATTTTAATTGCTCAAACAACCAGATTTAATTTAAAAATGTTCCTGTTTTTCACATTAGACACCCTACTCCTTCTTGTGATTACAGATCCTGTTTAAACTCAAAGTTAATTTCTCTTCTACTGCTGGACAGTTATCGAGCTGTCAAACCAAGTGGGTCATAATTATGCTTTAATTGGGTTAAGTTTTGTTCTTGCAGCAAATATAAAAAAGCAAAGACAGAAAATAACTTAGACTGGGCCTACAGTAAATCCCATTATCACACACACAAACACAAACAGGGACACACAGATACTGCCCCGAAGCTTTTAGTGCTGTGAACCACACTGCTCCACCCCACCCTCCACACTGCAGTGATAACAACAGCAGGAGCCCGGAACCACAACCTTGATCAATAAGAATACACGTACACACACACAAACACACACACGCACACGGTCACACGCGCGCAGGGAAGTCCACTGATCCCACAGTAGCTGGGGGTGTTAGTGGAATGGGGGTCACTGGGACGTCGGGAAAATTGGAAATGAAATTGTGAAATCACGAGTGGAGTAGAGAGGAAAAAAAAGATAGAAGGTTAGTGCATGAGAATACCATGGGTGTTCTCTAGTGTCATATTTCTATCCCTGAGCTAGAGCGTTGGAAGGGCAGCAGCTGCAGCAGAGAAATGGCCAAAGCTTTGAGAAAGCGCTCATTGAAGTGTTGGCTGTGCAGCCGCAGGCCTGGACACTAATAGAAACAGAAGCCAGGGACCTATCTGTGTCAGAGCCTCAGCTGAGCAGAATACTAAATCCTCCCCCCCGTGCTAATGATTACCCCGAGCAAGGTGCTGGTCCTCAACAGCACTTTGCAAATCACCAAACCTGCAAATTCAAATTAGCACATTGTCCGGGCCCGCAGGTCTCCACTCGCAGCTCTGTGGTGCAATACCTCGAGGACTCCGTTTGGCTAATAAGAGCAATGATTATCGGGCTGAAGCCAAATACTGAAGGCTTTGTGTCTCCACACTGTGCTGCTTGCATCTCTGTAATGATGCAACAGTTTGCCTGAGCCGCGCCAGCCTGTAGGGTTGAGGGTGGGGGGTTAGGAGTACATGTGGCATGATGAATGGTGAGAAGGTGAGAAGACCCCCCGATTCTCCATCTAGAGTGTATGAATTACCTATCTGGCTACCCAGGGAGTGATGACCCCAGTCGATGTAGCCAGCCCCGCCACCATCATTTACTGAGCCACTCGCCCCTTTTCCAGACCCTGCCATAACTTACACACACACACAGACACACACCCTCCGGACCATTTAAGGAGGACTCACTCTCATAACTTATTATTAGGCGGCACTGTGTGTGAGTGATGTTCTATTACTTAAGTACAATACAGATATTGAGGCATATTATATCACGCTTACGGTGGTAATTATAAAAGATGAGGAGAGGGTCCGTGCTATCACATCTGCTACATTTAATACTCTGTATACCTGCAGAGTGTGAGCCCATATTAGTCTTTATATGTCGGCATACAACAAAGGCACAGTTACACCCTTTCTTTTTTATTTGCTTATATACTCCTCTCTACAAACTGTGGTGCGTCTCGCTGTGCTGGGAAATAGGGTGCTGCACATTTCCTATTTCCTAACACTATCCTTCCTGTATCATTTATCATGTTGTGGCATTAAGATAACATCCTGCGTTAAGCCATCTTCTAGTGCTACTCTATGAATAAACTTTCTAATATCAGCCAGTGATGGCTCATTATGCTGGCCTATCATGCTGGGCCTCTTTTAAAGTGTTTTCTCTCTTGGGTTAAAGGAGAGAAAAAAAATACACACGCTCCCATGCCTTTTCCATGCTGCTGGATTAAGCATCCTGTTTTAAACATTTTTCTGCTGCTTTTCCCCAGAGCCTGTGGAGATGAATAGAGCTTTGGAGTGTTGAGAGAGAATTTCATTCAACCTGTAGTGCTTCATGTTCCCCTGGGGGAGTTTCCCTTCTTCTGTCAGGGGTCTGAAAGCTAAACAACCCCGAGGAGAGGGCCAGGAAACCACTCATCTACTGTACAAACATGGTAAGCACAGACATGGTGCAGCAGCACACTGTTTACAAGCAGCTAGATCACTCCAGATCACTCTCTGAAGAGGTCTGATGAAGATATACTCGTATACAGCAATAACATTATACATCAGGTGCAGACATGCTCGGATTTTTCTTATGGATCAAAATCGAGATATACGTTTAAAATAAATGTTATGTTAAAAGACTAATCTTGACAAACAGCGGCTGAAATAAACAACGGATTTAACATTTTTATACTTTGTGGAGAGAAGATACAAATCATGTCTCTGGTGATGTTGCCACATTCAACTTGCCTGTTTGAAATGGGCTGATTTCTTGTCCTATGTAGTAAAGCTGGTTGTAGTTATCTTTCTGAAACTGAAACAGTAACCTAAAGCAATTGTCCACAGAATCCTGAAGCTGCTGCACAAAGAGCTGTTCACCTTTTTAATCAAAGTATAATAAAGTTTGAATCAGTACACAGAGCCCTGAACTGGAGGAGAAACTGTTGGGGTAACTTCAGAGCACGAAGTCGCCTGCTTATAAAAATTCATGTTTATGTTATCGTATCACATGTCTTAGTCGCTGCAAATTTGACACTTCCTTCGGGCCCTTAACAACACACAGAGCAACGGAGAAACTGATAGGATGAGCAATTCTCAAGATATACACATACATTCCACAGAATTTCATTCATTAAATTTTAATTAAAAATCCTCTGTATCAAACACTACGTGACAAAAAGCACCTGCTCCTGAACAAGCTAAAAACATAACACAACTAAGCAAATTGTGTGGACGTATGTAATTGTGCATGTCTGCATATGCGTGCACCCCATTCATCAGTGAGTCGTCTTATTGAACCATCGCCTGGAGAGACCAGAGTAATTACTCAGTCCCTCACAACACCTTTTGGACGTCGGGCAGGATTCGATGTGCTGCTCCAAATGTCACACACCTCAGCTGGCAATTAAGCACCACTTTCTCTCATTCTCTGTTTTAATGGGCTTCCTCTGCTGAAAATAAGAACTGTGAGCTGTTCTCATATCACAATACTCAAAGGGTATAGTGATTTTATAGAGCATAATTTGCAGGTATTCACAGGTTATTACGCTCAATTAGTGCAAAGGGATGTAATTGATTGGTTATAATTTAACATTCACCTGGAGGTACGGATGGTACATGGCATTTTCTATTCGATTGGCATTAGTAAGCCTTTAAAACGTTCGACTGCAACAAGAGTCTGAAGTCTGATCCGATGTTTGTCCTGCAATAAATCATCAAGATTCTAAAGGAAATCCATCCATCCACCATCTATACTGCTCATCCTTTTTTGAGGGTGGTGAGGGGAGTTGGAGCCAATCCCAGGTGGTGTTGGGTGAGACATTAGATAGAATCATGGACAGGAATCATGGACATTCACAACAACAGGTAATTCAGAGTCTCCAATTAACCTAAACCCAATCTGAAAAACCCATGCAGACATGGAGAGGACATAAACACTCCTCATTGAAGTCCACCAGATTTCTTGCTGTGAGTGCTAACCACTGCACCACCATGCAGCCATTTAAATGAAATGTGTTCCAATGTTGTTTGCTCATATTTCAAAGTTTCTATGATTCTATTTTATAAAATAGAACATGCTGTCGCCCACATGGTTTCAAAGTGTTATTGAAACACTTGTGTCATTGATGGAGAATTTGCAGGGCATGTTTGTCGCCAGAGCAGAAACATTAGGTGATTAATTGCCTACAACAAATCAAAACAGCAGGTCAGAGAGCAGCCACACTTAATGCAAACACCAGCCAGAGCAAAGTTTAACACCACTCTCCTGTCACTGCTCATTCAGGCAGACCTGAGTCACATCCACTGTACTCTATTGAGGCTGTTCACCCCAGTGTCACCCTGCAATGTGTAAAGTCCAATTAATAGTGCTGTATATGCATGTGTGTCACAAAGGCAGCTGCCCCCCCCCCCCCCCCCCTTCCGGGGCATGCCTGCAACGGGTGCTCAGTGTTTATGTCACCTCTTAATTGCATTTTTTTCCCATGGTAGAGGTATGGCTTTGTGCAGACGCCCCGAGGAAGAAAAAGAAGGTCAGGCTGCCAATTTGGAGCTGGCAAGTCTAGAGTAGCGGCAGCACTTAGTTTCGCATGAGAAGAGAATGGAGAGCTGCTGCTCATCTATGGAAACCAGGACAAACAAGAGAGATAAGTGAAGGGGAAAGGAAGACAAATCTCACTCCTCTCTCTGCTGCTGTGAGGCTCGGGGGGGAGTGACACCAGGCTTAAAGACAAACCCCATGTTGCCCAGCTACCTGTGAATGGAGAGGGACAACACGGAAGGGACGGATTCTCAGAGGGACAACTTAAAGTCGCTTCCCGCTGAGAATATGCAAAACAAATAAACCAGAATATCTCTAATATCCATTTACTCAGAGTTTTGTTACAGAGGAATGACCAAGTCTCTCTCAACAGGACAATATGTATTCATTCACTACCTGAAAAACCAATGAACTGTCACATCTCTGGCCTCGAAACATGTCAACCATATCAACAATGACGATGATGCATCAAATGACAGTTGGTCCTAAATCAAAGCTCCTATTCTATGACCCTGACTTTATAAACATGACTGCGGAAGACCTAGAACTAACTCCGGGTTTCAAAGTCACTTAAAGAACAAACTGGGAAGCTGAAGTAAATCATAGCGGCACCTTATGATAAAATGTCATGTAGCCCCGAGGCGTTTTCATCTGCCCGGGGTGATTAATGGAATTCACTGATCTGTTCCTGTTCAAGACGGGGGATGCTCTGTAACCTTAAATAGATTTTTCTCTGTAGAGGAAATAAATTCCCCCCAAAATCTCAAAGTCAAAGTAAAAAAAAAAAAGAGATAAAAAAATAAGGAATAAAGAATATGAGCCTTGAGCACTGGCCTTCAAATGAAAAACAGTGCTTACACTGCCCAAATAACAAATGGCCTTTCAGCAAAGTTAAGGGATGTGTGCCCCAGTTGCAACTGTGCCTTCTCCTACTCTGACAAAGAGCCAGTGAACCCTGGACTTTTCATTTCTTTCCATTTCAGAGTCATTTCCATTAAACCATCTCATTGTGGCAGGAGGGCGGAGGAAAGAGAGAGAGAGAGAGAGAGAGAGAGAGAGAGGGCGAGGGAGAATGAAAGGATAAGGGGCAAAGGTAGTTAAGAGGCAGTCGGTTTGGGACCGCATGCACACAGAAGA
This sequence comes from Platichthys flesus, assembly GCF_949316205.1. Classification (NCBI taxonomy): domain Eukaryota; kingdom Metazoa; phylum Chordata; class Actinopteri; order Pleuronectiformes; family Pleuronectidae; genus Platichthys; species Platichthys flesus. The sequence continues at coordinate 17,882,235 of NC_084947.1, forward strand.
AGGGATAAGATTAGGGCCAACAGTGTACTCTATCTTTCACCACTGCACTCTGTTTGAGCCCCGCCAAAATAAGAACCTAAAAAACTAGGGAAAAAGAAAAAGAATAATTTCCTTGTGACGAAAAAATCAGTTCCAGGGAAACTACATTTTGCAACATGAAAAGAAGAAAGAAGTCTACTCTATGTCCTGGCTTCTCTCGCAGGGGAGGCTATTTAAAAAAGCTGGCAGCATAATCTCCATAGATCCCTTTTTTTGCATTCCAGTGTGTCTGGGTCAAACTGTCGGCCTGTCTCCCTCTCTCCCAGACTGTCGGTCACAATCCAGAGTGTCATCGCGCCAAGTCAGGATGACATGGCAGCTCTGGTCAGGAGTTCATCATGGGTCAACAACTGGGTCCCACCCTAGGGGACATTGTGTATTGTTTATGGAAAGGGAATGTGTCTGCAGGAAGTCAGCCATGAAGACCTGGTCTTATTTATGCAAATATATCTGTATTACACATGGCGGAGCTGGTGGAATAATTGCCAACTGATACAATTGAAGCCTGATATTTTTTCTCTTAGGGTATACGGCGCTACATCATCAGAGGTGAAGGATGGGACAGGTAGGTGGCAGGTGAAGGGTGAGGAAGTCGGGTCACTCATCAAAAACACACCCATCACACCAGTGGTGACCCATCTGACCTGAATAATGTGCCTCGCCACCAACACACACCGCGCACACACACACACCCACACCCACACCCACACACACACACACACACACAGCACAGTTACACTAGAGCAGTGTCTGCCACACAGTTTCTGCAGCTGTCTCTGCCCTTCAGCCACGAACTAACATTAAATCAATCCAGACAAACAAAAAACTGAATGGTTCTTGACACCCTGCTCAATTGCAGAAGCATATTTATCACAGCTCCAAAAAAAAAGCTCAAACAGCAAGGCTCAATCCGAAGTGCTACACCACAACAACTATCTCCTAGCTGCAGCAGATGTGAATATGGCAATTACAGGCCAGTTATCCTGAAACAGCACCACCTTAAAACCCCTAGTGCGCCCATGACCCAAACCACACTCATGACCTAGTGCGGGAAAGGATACAGCCGTTACTGAGAATCACCCTAAACACTTGGCTTTCAACTGGGCTGAAAATTGGTGGAGCCTTTGAACATTACGCCGCATGCTGAAAAAGAGCCTCAGTGCTGGCCCTGGGGGACCCCAAGGCTTGGCCTCACTCCCTCATGTTTTTCAAAACATTACCATTGACATAAATGAAAAGAAAATACGTTTGAGAGGGAAAGAAAGACTGCTGAGAGGAAAAGGACATTGAAGTAAAGGGGCAAGAGATTGCAATGACCCTAAGGACCTAAGAAAGACATTTAAGGTCATTTCCGGGCAGATATGAAAGTTATTAACAAAAACTGAATAAATGTCTCTTACTCTTCAGTCTCTCAAGGGTTCCCTCCTCCCATGCAGCATTTCTTTCCTTATGGGAGCAAATCCCTTTCAGAAGTACTCATTTTGATGAGGCAGACTCTTCTTGGTCTCCGAGGAGCAATTATAGGCTGCCCTGTCAAATACCACAATCCTCTAAAGGACCAGTTCATCGCCTGAGGGGCCCTCTTGTACCCCTTGAAGCCCTATTTTCAACCTCTGTGAAAGTTGGTGCACACTCACCCTTGAACTCAAATGAACACAGTCCAAGACAACACCGGGGTGATAATGAAAATAGCATCCTCGTCAACACTGGGATCCACCTCCATACCTCAAACCATCACCCCCTACCATGACCTCAGAACCCCCCAAACCCCTGCAGGTACACCTTTCAAAGAAAACCTCAATCCATTTTTGAACTCCCTGGTGAACAAACCCTTATTAGGGCAGGGAATCCAATTCTCTTTCCAAGGCAGACCTTGAAGTCCCAGTAGCCCACCCACATCTGCTGAAGAGGGTTGCCACCATTGATGACTCTATTCAATCAGCTCCATGGCTAGGAGGTGAGAGAGGGCGGCAGGCCAGACGGGTGGTATCTCCTCATCACTGCTGCTGTGTGTTGTTTCTCTTGGGCGCGGTACACTGGCTGGCCCTCAACCCTAATTAATCACCTCCTGAAGCCAGAGTGGCAGAACAGCATAGGGTCCAAACTCAGCCCACCAAACACTGAAGCTCCTTGAAGGAGGTGAGAAGTGACAAATGTAAAGCAGCACAGCCTCCATGCTAATGACAGTGTATGCAGTTGGCTGGCTGCAAGACCTGAATCCTCAGCCAATTAAATGCACCCACAGAGGGGGCTGCAATGAGCTGCAATGAAATACTAGTTGCATGAATATCACATCACCATTGCTTATCTGCTAGATATCATTAGGTTCGATACTCATGTGGACCATCACCTGCCTACCTAAGGAGTTCATAAGTAACCGTCATAGCATTCTTTCAGAGGGGATATCGTCATTCTTTTTCGCAGCACTGCAGCGATGGAGCTAATTATCGGGGCTGAGGAAAGACGAGGCTGGACAATGTTAATGTCAGTAGCATGAGAGAGAGGCTCTGAGCTCTCCTCCGATTTGGGAGTTCAGGGTACAGAGCCAGGCCCGGTTAAGTGAAGGTTAGATTACGTCATACACTGAGAGATCTGAAACATTAAAACCACTGTCATCTACAATAAGGAGCCTTTGTCCAGTTTCAGCAGCTTCAAAGACGCCACCTCTGAATCTGGAGCTCTAAAACTCATGTGCTAAGCCAAACAGAGAATTACCTTTAAGATGGAGTGAATTAATACATCATGAACAGCAATAGTAGCCTTATTTAAAAGAAGCTGCTGGCATGAGACTGGCTTCTATGTTTTGCGTCTTGCTCCCTCTCCTTATTACATGTACCAACCGCTGCTGTGCGACAATGCTACTGTGCATTAACCAACTTGGATGTGATTGACCTGTGAGCTCAGGCACACAGAGAGGGCCAGTACGGAGTAAGACATGGTGGGAAAAACACTTTATGGATTTTTGTGACGCTCCAAATCCCACAGATGCACAGGCCCATCTGGATTTGTCTTAGAATGGCCACAGCTGAATCTGACCTCTCAGGGGACCTTTTGAAGGGGGCCTCTTACTTGACCCATGGGCCATGTGAACCATTTACCATTGTCACACAGTCACACCTGACACCCCGCTACAATTCTACCTCCTTTAAAACCGTTGCTCCATCTGTCTTATAATCAATGACCTATACAGAACATTTATTGAATGGAATATTTTCTATAGAATCTTCATTCAAAGGAATATCTTTGAATACTATAATTCAACATTAAAATTTGAAATTGGAGAAATCAGAAAATAACGTGATTACATATAACACAGAGCTTTGGCTTATACAGGCTTATGGTCCAGTATCTGCTTTTACACTAAGCATAGTATGTGTAAATTATAGGTGAAAATATAATAAATAACATGATATAGCCAAAGAAATATCACAATATCATTTACCCCGCCATTTTTCAATCTTAACTAAATAATAAACAGCTATCATCAATGGCTTATAGGAAGCTAAACCTGTTTTTAATGGTGCTCTGATGAAGTTTTAATTGCACACCTTGCAATTCACTCAACAGATCTCTGCACTTTCATGTCTGTGGCCTTGGCGAAGCAATTCTACACAGCAGCATGTAACTGGCTGACACACCCGTTGCAGCAGACCCCTCCTCCCAGCATGATGGAGAACCCATGTGTCTGTTTTCTGTTTCTGTTTTCAGGGATTATCTCAGAGAATATAAAGGCCATGACTAGATTTATAAAGTGTGCTTGCGGGGGGGGGGAGTAAATGTAGCCCCTGTGCTGTGTGCTTCAATCAGATTGAGCGGGTGCAAGCGCAGCACATTATTCTCCTCCTGCTCTGCATAGCGCTGTGCTAGGCTATGTCCTCCTGCTGTATTAGCGTGATGTATGACCCAAACGCCGTGCTGCGCCACACCACACCGCACACACTCCTCACACTGCTGCAAACACCCTCTGCGGCTTTTTCATTTCACCTGTCAGGCAGTTATTCATCTTTCCCTCTCTCCTCTCGCAGTCGCTGCCTCCCTCACACTTGCTTTATCTTTTCACCCAACCCTACATCTCTCTGCCTTATTGTATCCATCATTTTTACTTTGTCCCCATGAACATTTCCACCGCTTTGTTTTCCTCAAAAAAGATTGCACGTAGCTCACTGTGACTGTGGTGCCTGCTCCAGTCGACCATGTTCCGGCGGCAGCGGTGCCCGCCAAGACTTTGGATGCATGGAATAAATAACTGTTAAAAGTGAACTGACAGTGATATGCAATTCAAACAGGATCAAAGCACCAAAGGTGTTTGTCACATTTGTCCACTTTGCGAGGCCGCCCTGACAGCGAGTGACGACTCCTTCCTTCACTGCCACTGGAGTGTATGACAACCGGTCTAAGAAATAGAGCCTCTTAACTTCCGCAAAGTAGCAGTGTATCTGAATAAAAGAACTTGTCAGCTCAATGCCGCTGTGCTTAAGAGAACTGAGGCTCCCTAAGAGGAGGAGGAAGGGAGGTGCAAAGGTTGGAAATGTAATCTGAGAGAGACAATTACTGTCACTTATGGTGTCTTTTGTGAAACAGGCCTGTTTTTATCAGTGACGCTAATTCATCTCAATGGTATTTACAGAGGACCAAGAGGACGGTGCAGCGGGAGCAAAGAAACAGAGAAAAGGCTGTCAAACCAATTCCCACCAACCCCCGCTTCCTTCATTATCTATGGCTGTTGGCTACAGAAATACTTAATTAGGTGGCTGGATGTATTCAACTGCTTTGTATGCCTCCTTTGTTCTTTTGTGTATAATAAAACAAAAAAAAAGGATGTGAGGTGATGGCGCCTTTTTTACTTAAAGACGTGAATAAAATGTTTTATTTATTTGAGTTCTATTTACATGTGTGAAAAATACATACAGGCAATGTGAAAGATTTATGTTTTACCTCACAAGTTCCCTCATGAGACAACATGGAGGTAATTACTTCATTACTCAAATGGTAGTGTCACTAGTTCAAAGAAACCTTCCTTATTAAAAAGACTGAACACCAAAAGTATTTCCCTCGAAACTCCACTAAACCTGCAGCAGTCAAGTCTCCCACTGAGCGGCTTTGATCATGTGTGTTTGAGCAGAGACAGGTGCTCCAGGCTTCCACTGAGCATCGGCCAAGACGTCTCCCCCTGAACTCCACTAAACCTGGACGGCCCTGCCAGAGCTAGAGAAGCAGCAAAGCCTCACACACCCAGGGCCACCGTCTCCACATTCTTAATCACACTCTGGAACTGACTCAATTCATTTGGCCTGGGAGCAGATATGGAGGCATTACGGCCTTATTAACAGAGTGCGGAGGTGGAGCCACACCTGAATGCTCTGGAAATGGGCAGAGCGCTCGGCCGATTCCACCGCAGGAGGGGCGCTGTGGAGGAGGACGGGTGGGAGGGGGAGCTGCTATTTAAAGACAAGGGGGCTAAATTTGATTAATCCATGAACTGATTTGCTACGTCTGATAATGTGCAGGTAACACATCCACACAGGGACGGCTATGATTATATCAGTTATGGTTCACAGCAATCTGAGATAAGGTTACGCTCCGGGCTCACAAGACACAGAAGGGGCATAATTGAGTTAGCATTAGGTCAATACAATGATATGATTTAAACAAGTGTGTATTCAGTGTCACATGTAGTTTGAGGATGAGCTGCCCGTTGTCCATCATCTGCCTTTTTTGTATTCCAATCCCAGGTAGGGATTGGAATACAAAAAAGGCAGATGTTACTCATGTTACTCATTTTCTTAGTAACTGGACTGATTTCCTTGCTGTATTTTGCCTCCACCTCAAAGAATGATGCAGGTTTTTTCTTACAAAACATTGTAACATTATGAAGTTACAGTGAAACAGACATTTGACCTTGCGGATATAATATTTTGTCATATCATCATTATATCACTTTAGACATTTGTGTTAGATTATGTCGTAGTAGCAGTATGAATACTTTATGGCCAAAAACTTGAGTCCAAGTGGAGAAGTCAAGAAATTCCCTGAAGGTGTTCCTCAGATGTGAAGTTCACAAGAATAGGATGGATCAAGGGATGTATGAACAGAAGTGCGGATTGACAGACAACCCAAAACATAAAGCCCCTGGCAATGGCTGCTACCGTTGTGAAGGCATAAGAATCTGACTGCGCAGTGTGCTCCTCTAACTTCATGTTTTTCTACTTTTTAATGTTTTATATAGTTGAACTGGAAGGGGTGCTGGGACACAGCACATACAGTACCTCTACACTATACGGCCACGGTAAAGAAGATTTGATTTATAAAATGTTGCACGCTTATCTAAATTGACCACGAAATATCATCGGGTCGGTAGATTTGATTTTCTGCTGACAGAAAAAAGTTGAATACACCTCCTTGTTGGAGGTACAAGTACAACTCTCTCTCTCTCTTGCTACTCTTGACTACCAGAAAAAAACATCTATATTAGGAAGAATTTAAAGTCCAATCTGAGCGTCACAATATGATAAAACAACACATACTGTTTCCTCCCCTGAAAGAGAATATTTACTGTATATATATTGAGTGACAGTTACAAATAAGACAAGAGTAGATGGATAGAGCACGATATGGCAGCTGATCAGTTCCCTGCATGAGAGAGCTGTACACACATCACTAGAGCTCAAGAGGAGGAGGAGCAGGAAGCCGCTTCTTGGATTGGTGGCCAGAGACGGATCGCCAGGATGGTATTTCCGGAATGTTTAACCAAAGCCTTGGGGAGCTTGGATGCTGAAGTTACACACTCCCGCTCAGCGGCTTTATAAGTCTGCGAGCTGTTGCTCACAACTCAGAAGAATGCAATTTATGCATCTGTTTACTAACACAAGCACTTTGTTCTAAACCCCGGGAGGGTCACGTTCCTCCACCAAGTCAGTTTCAATTCCCAATCAAGGTAAATACTGTGTGAAAGTGTTCCCACTCACTGGCACAGTATGATGGGAGCTGGTTTGAGTTTTCCACCCTGATCAAAGAGAGAGTTTGAGAGCGGAGTCTCTTCTGTTCCTACGCTCACATGATATGTGAGGCTTCACGGTTCACAGCGCCCCACATGCTGACGTCAGAGAAGCTCGACACATGGAGCAGAGGGGGACTCATAAAGACAACACAGGCATTACATCAGCTGCTACACAGCAGACTAAGACTCTGGGGCACATATGCACGTATTTACCTGACGTTCTGCAAAACCATGGGGACTTTGTTGTGTGTTTGGTTGTGTGGTGAATATTGTACTTCCACACAAGTCCAAAAGGTACTGCTGTTAACTCTTGAATATCTTTTCAAAAGTTTATCTTGGGAAATAGGTCTTTGCACACCAAGTGCGTATCTTCCGCATGCGTTGTGTTAATCTGTCCTTAAATAAACATCATTACACACAGAAACGTTGCGCACCGCGTCCAATGTATTATAATTATATTTGTTCACACATTTACAGTAGGAGATTAAATGGAGTCGAGGAGTGAGGATGATTTCATAAGAAGACAAATTTTATCTACTTCCGATCAAGACGCTGGGATGGAATCTTGAATCTTGTTTCAGGATGTCAGTGCTCCAGTTTGATAAGCTACTAGCAAAACTGAGACCAAAAATAACAAAACAGATTTCAGTGATCCAATTGATTCCAAAAGGTGGCTGGCAGTATGTCTGAGGTAATGACACACACACACACACACACACACACACACACACACACACACACACACACACACACACACACACACACACACACACACACACACACACACACACACACACACACACACACACACACACACACACACACACACACACACACACACACACACACACACACACTCATGAGGCCTATATTTTGTGAGCCTTTATCAGCGGGACAAGGCACAAAATCCGCACACAGGGAAATCTCAGTCAAATATCTCAAGTCAAATACCAGACGCCACAGGTACGGTGGCTCTGAGTGCTCAAACGACAGAACCCATTTCACAGATGTGAAAAATACCAATAGAACCTGTGCCAAAAAATATAATGAAGGACAAAAGTTTCAGAGTTGTGTAAACATGTTGGACACAACATAAAGTTGTAATTATTTTCAATCATGTGAAAATTTGGGATGAGAATAAAGACCTTCAACTAAGTAGAGCTAGCTTAGATCTGCAATTAAGATCTGAGCATCAACTAATAATTACAAGTTGTGAGATAAGAGCAGAAAACAAAGAGAACAAAAAGTGAATCTTTGAGTGTGAGAGGCAGCTACACCGACACCATCCGCACCCACCACCCCCGCCGGCCTCCCTCCCAGACACATGTGTCATTAGCCGTCCTTTCTCTTAGGCTTGATTGATGTTCCCTCTCTTAACACAGCCATGCGTCACTAATCATTTCATATGAGACTACACGCAAAAGTGGGAAAATTGACTAACCATTAAGAAACCATTTATTGCCAAAGGATGGCATTAACTGGCTGACATTGACTGGCGCTTTCATTTAAAGTTCCCCCTCTTCAACGGCCAAGGAGCCGAAGAACATGTGCTGTGTTTATTCAAGGGAGGAATATAGAGATATCTCCGTCTGCAGTTGCTGTTTTACCGTTCTGGAGGCTTTTCAGGTGCTTGACCAGTAACAACTGCCGATTACTGTATTTTCTCCCATTCAATTTGTCGTCCATACTATTCAGTGTTTTGTCTACCGGCGGGCATGATGTACACTTGAGCTGAGACAGTGCCCTCTCCTTCCAGTGCAGTTGCTGAATGTGTGGGAGAATGATAAGCACAGACTAGGGGAATCCTGGGAAGGCTATGAGGCATTTTGTGAGTAATCTGACCCAGAGGGCAGGCTTAGGCCGAGCCATGTAGTAAAGGACAATGAGCCAGAGCAGTGGAGAAACTCATACACAGCGGCTCCCCCCCCAATGACTTTAGACACGCTTCCGTCCGCAGAAACAGATTATTGCTGTTTATCCTCTTTTCATTTGGAATTTTTACATGTGTGAATTGGAGTCTTTGGCCCGATAATGGCAGTTCTCCACACCTCCCTCTCAGCTATCGACAGTGCAGACTCTCCTATGTGTACTTGAAAAAAAAATGAAAAAAATCAATTCCTACAGCTGTGAGATGAGAGTGTAATACTGAATACATTTTGTGTTTCCCCCTTCTAATCTTCTCCCTCAACATGTCATGCAAATTGTGCTGCCTCTGCCAAATCTAATATAACTGGCGCCCTTGTCCCCACGATGTGTGCATATATAAACACGCACACATACAGGGGGACAGACTGGAAGTTGAGAGAGATGGAGATTGACAATGTGGAGAGTTTGTAATCAAAGCCAAGAGAGGATCAAGTATGGAGGGAAATGCCTTGTTAGAAAAAAAAGCCCATTCTTCCCACCCCGGAGGATAGAGCACGCATGTAATCTGTAGCCCGTCTGTCCCCAGGTCCCCTGTGTTCCCGCTCTTCAAACTCATTCACCCACACCGGAATTATTTGTGTTTTTGTATTGAAAGATAACAACTGCCCACAAAGCATTCGGGATTGAACCATTCAATGCCACGCTTCCCCTGTGTCATGGTTGAGTCTGCCATCACATTTCACATCCAATCGTTTATCCCCCCCCCCCCCCCCCCCCCCCCCGGAAACGCCTGCACTTCCCCTTTTTCAGCAAAACTGCATTCCTACCTCTCCAGATAAATCATGCAGGGATGTGTCCCACCACATCTCATGACCACCTGTCATTTGGAGATAAAACTCTTAAACCCAACTATTAATCCGATGCAATTACCAGTTGGGGGTCTCTGGTTCAGTAAGCATCTTAACACATAGCAGACTTCCACCTTATGACTGCACAAGGTGATATTATAGGCAGGTCTGCTGGTGCCCTAACCACGGACGTACTGACGTAGATGGGAAGCTTGAGTGTCTCGGACCAGAGTCAAGGAGAAAGAGGAACGTTGAGGAGAATGAGCCGTCACCAAAGCACGTGTGAAGGCTGCAGGTGCTGCAGACGGCCACTAGAGACACCAGGGTGTCGGCGTCTTTCTAATGACAGCCACGTTAATTGAAAATCCAGAGAGCAAACATTCCAGTGTTGAAGATCAGGCACTCTCCTTGCACCAGTGAGAGAAGGAGAAAAGGAAGGAAACTTAAAAAAAGAAAGAGAGGAATGAGAAATGGAGCAGGCGGAATAAAGAGAAAGCAGAGAGAAGAAAGGTAATAAAGGAGGGCACAGATATGTTTGGAGGAGAGGGAGAATTGCAGATCGGACTGAGATAAAGAGGCAAAATAATGTGAGGGTGCGAGGGGGGAGATGAGGAGATAGAGGCAGCGGGTGAAGAAAAAGGAGGAGGGGAAGGCGAGTAAAATCCAAGCTCAGCAGTCTTCCTCAGGCTCCATTTCCAGGACATGATAAGTTAAGAGTGACGACATGTAATGGGCACAATAAGAAAAAAAAAATAGGCTGCGTCTCCTACAAACCCTCTTGTTCTCGTAAAGAAGCATTCTTCCCAAAATAGAAGGCTGCACACAAAGCTTAAAAACTCCGGGGACTGGTAGCCTTCATTTCTCCTCTTGTTCCAGTGCTGCCATGCTTGTAAACCGCGGCTAAAACAACCCACTAAGTATCTGTCAGTATCTCTGCGCCTTTCACTGGAAAGCAGCCTCGAGTGGTCCCCGCCAAGTTGTTGTGTCATCCCTTAATTCTCAACTTGAGAGCAGCTCCTCAAAGAAGTGTCCTCGTGTGTTTGCCTTTGGCAGGACAAGATGGCCACTTATTTTCAACCTGCACAGTCATCCGACCGCCGGCTGCTTGAACGACGCCTTCTCATTTTCCCTCTTCTAAGGACAGCTCGCTCACATCGATTTTTATGGATCCTGATTAGCAATAATCACAGCAGTCTGACTTGCCTGACCTCTTCAAGACTCATTTGTTCATATTTGGACAACAGAAACAGAACTTGTTATTACAAAGGGCAGCGTTAGGAGCCGGGATGCACATTGCTTTCAACAGGGATAGAGGTTTAAAAATAGGGCAAACATTCGATAGAGCGTTTTCAGGGTGAAATTTATAAAATGGAAAATTGGTGTTGTCGTAACCTTTGGGTAAATTGTGCATTTGTAATGGTTCCAAATGCTGCCTTGAAAGCATGCTGTGTCTTTTTTCAAGCGGGAGAAAGCAGAGAGGAATAGATATCTGAGGGACGCATAAAGAGACAAAGAAAGATTTGGCCACTTCTGCAGGGAACGTGATGGTTGGTTGACACTAACACAAGGCTCGCCTAGAAAAACACTACACCCAGCCGAGGACTTGGGACCGCGATAACGAAGCGAGGCAACGGAGAACAAAGAGAGAAGAAAATACATGAATATATCAGGAAGAAGGCTAATTGAATGAAAATTGCAAGGGCTTTTTGAGTCTGTGAGCTCTCCTCACATGCCCTCCCTCTCCTCATTGTGCTTGTTTTCTGCAACTTATAACCAGAGGTGCAGTTCTATTTGTACCAGAGCTCCACAGTGCACCATGTGACAGGCGTGCATGCTCGCATTAACAGCTAATCTGCAGCTCGGGTATATAACCACTGTTCAGACTGTTGAAGTTTACATTCATTACTCAACTACAACTGAGCACGTAATCAAATGTAGGATGGAGTGGGTTTGAAGTAGGGTGGCATGAAGCAATATACATGAATAAAGTAGTTTGTGTTTTGAATACATTTTTTGTGTGCTGAGCAAATTAAGCCATTTTGGAAATATCCTTTCTGAGGGAAAAGTTGCAGTTCAGGAAGAGGTCAAGCTCGTCTAATAGGATAGTCTATGAAAATGTAAGCTCTCATCCAGCAGGCGCTGCAGATACAGCACAAGTTAACCAGGGTGGATTTGTCATGTTTCTTTAAAAATGCAAATAGAGAAACTGTTGAAGGTAGGAGCTCCCCCTGTTAGGTAGAGTCAAGTTTAAGCAAACTAGATTTTCTGCTGCACCTTCGTCGATTTTGATTTTTATTTGTTTGAAGGAATATCTATTTTGATTTAGTTTTGAAACATACTTTTTTATATGTAGCACGCAGCCAGTTGCAGCAGTATTACAGAATTAGCATTAGCCTGTTCACTACACTTGGACCAGTTACATTGTGGTTCAATGTCCATTGTGCGCTGCCTTTTCTACATCACACTTAGTATCAGTCACTGAACCCAGAATAACCCACCTGTGCTCCTGATCTCCTTAACCCAGACAGACTGGACTCCGGCCACACTCAAACCCCCTGCTGCTGCAGCACAGTCCCAGACAGGGTGTCCTGGCTTGGCTCTGCCCTAGTGAGCAACAACCTGGTCGCAGCCCTGCACACCAGATTGACTCTGTCTGTGTTTGCACCCTGTGGCTACTGCAAATACAGTCCATCTGCTAATTCTAATCCATCCACCTTCAATTGAGGTACAGGCACAGACACACATGCTTTTGCTCATGTGTGGCTGTGGCATAAACACAGTTCTAAAGGGATGGGATCACGTGCTATCTGATAGAGTGCAATACATGTGATTAATTGATAAAATCACAAGCATTATGAAGCCTTTGTGCATCCTACCACCCTAAGATCAATGATAGTAAATTGAATGCCAAGCTGCTGTTGCAGAATCTTAGAACATTCTTGTGTCCTCCAGGGCACACACACACACATCCACACACACAAACACATGCACACACGCCTCAGCATCCTCTGAGATAACAACCTCCACAGGAATTGAAGTGCACACACACGCAAACACACATGTACGCAGGTAGACGCACACATGCATGCACCACCACACGTGCAGAAACATCTACACATGCACTCACACAGGGCCTGAGGAAAAACATGAAAAGAGATAGAGTTAAAGTCAGCAGTTTGCGGATGCTAGGAGATTAGCTGCGGTTAAACTGAGCAGCTACATGTACTAAATATGCTGCAGAGTTGTTAAGCTAATCGCACACATCCTGGGGATTAGGCCATACACTTACGTTAAGGGAACCCTCGCAAGCCACTGCTGTAAACACATTAGTGGGCAGAGGCAGAGGCAGAGGATGCACTGTCACTGCGAAGAAAGAAAATAGTCGTCTCTGCTCACGAGGAAGGAGCAAAACACAGGGGAACAAGCCCAAATACACCGGGGTCTAGGAAAGTAGGCCAAGTGTGCATGTGTGCATGTGAATGTGTCAGTGTGTGCAGCATATTTGCATCTTTTTTGTATATGCAAAATAGCTCCCACTAAATGAGCACATGTGCAGCAAGTGTGAGTGTGAGGATGTGAGAGACTAGTTGGTGTGTGAGCGAAGCCCCTGACTTTCCTCATCTCACGCATGCTGGATGAGTTATTTCACGATAATCTCATTTAAATCCCCTTCACACACCATAATTCAATTCTCTCCTCTAGACAATGACCATGTCATCTTAATCTGGCAGGTAGATTATACAGCATCCCACACAAGACTGCTAATGCTGAGGAAACGGCTCTGGCTATTGTGCGCTCTTTCAGGGTTGGATGGGCTGCTATAGATTGCTTTAGAGGATTGCTTCTGCCACTCAGTTGGTTTTCCACCACTGGTTTCATGCCTTTAATCTGAAGAAGTGTTTTCCGCCTTCTTTCACCGGCTGGAAATCCCTAATGTTTTCTGTGTGTTTCACTGGTTTAACTTCAACAACCTTGATGGCACGCTGCTCCCAATACTTTTCTCTGCTCATCTATGTGCTTACATGTCATGTAGCTTCTGAATATTCATTATCTTCAACAAGAAGCCCCCAATGAGTGGTCCACAGAACACAGGATTGGATCTTGTTCCAACACTACAAAATTAGAAAATCCAACTGACCAAGAAGCAGACCTGTTGTGAATGCTTGCAGGTGTGGAGGCGGGGGAGCTGTGCCGAGCTGATGGAGATATCGAGCTGGCACAGCTCTTAGCTTGCAAGCAAAATCTCCCAGGAGAGGCAAGTGGGTAATTAAGACAAAACAAAACCGACTAATAATCATATTTCTACAAATCCTTCTGGATAGAGTCAGATATAATTAGAATTTTTTATTTCTGCCAGTAATCAGCTCGAACATCAAAATGAAATGGAGTTGCAGGTGTGATTGGATTGGTTGTCTGGCAGTGAGGACTTGATGCCGCCCCATTGAGACTCCCCAGCCTGCTCAATCAGTTCATAGCTAAAGCATCCAGCCATAACAGGCTCTATAATGCTTCCTTCGTGCCGTGACCACTTGATCCAACCAGCAAGGATTCCAAAACACTTGGCCCTAAATGCCAATTTTTAAGTTTAACTAGAAAAACTAAGCCAACTTTGCAGTGTACCACACGTAAAATTAGAGCAATTAAAACATGATCAGTGGCAGCACACTTGCCACATGGCTCTGGCAGCAACAACATTATCCAACAGTTAGCTAGTAGCTACCTCCAACCGGAGTCAACACATCAACAAAATGCCTCAAGCTACACAATCAAAAGTGGGGCTTTTTTTCACGCGAAAGGATTCAAAACGGCAACAGATATTTTGAGATAAGAATGTAACACAACTCACATGACCTCACAGATTGTCCATGTACATATTACCGGTACCGTTCTGAAGGTATCGATTTACCAACGATACCCAACCCCACCAATCAGTTGTGTGAATGCATTAACATATTAACAAGCACCCCCCGAGAAAGCGTTCTCCTGGCATCCAGTCCAGCTTGTTGCTGACCTCAGTCTAATGCTGGAGCCGCAGACTCAGGATCCTAAGGAACACTAGCGAAGTGTGATGCAGGCCAGTGACATGAGATGCGAGACGCCATTACATTAGTCTACAGGATTTTTACCACTCCAATCTCTCTTAAATTAAAAGGTCAGAATTTCCTGCCGCAGTCCAGCTAATGAAAAGCAGAGACTCAACAACATTCCTAAGAATGGCACAACAAACAAACAGATACCAGCGCAACCAAAGAACAAACACAATGAAAATAGCACTACAGTCCAACCACAAACCTCTGGAACATCTTATAACAGACAGTGGGTGCAGACAGTCATGAAATTTGCTTATTTTGTGTAAGACCACGAGAAGTCACACAAAAATCATTAGTTTAGTTTTTTTCTGTCAGCACATAAAAGCCATGAGCTGTAGGCCTCATCACTAACTTGCCTGTTGACATGTAGTATTGAGAGCCACTCAAAAGCTCCGTGAACTGGAATTATCTGTTGAGTACTAACTCAAGGTGAGGCCACCGAATACACACCAGCAGCCAAACACCACTGAAGCAGAGGCTGCTCGAGCACATGTCAGGCTATGATCCAAGCATCTACGTATATCATGTGGCATTACTGAGCTGAGGCAGTGATCACATCAGTAGAAGATCCTACTTTCATCCGGGGAGCGTTTGTCTCTTCAGAAGTACATTTGACTGTGGAGCAGAAGATTCCTCCTGCCTCCAGGCTGTTCCTGTGGAGGTCCTCTCCTCCTCTGATCAATCCGCTGTGTCCCTTTGTGGGTCGTCCAACAGGCTAGCCAAGCAGCCAGCCTCAGTCAGACATGCTTTTCTCTTACTTTTGTCTTTCTCCCCGGACCACAGCGAATGCTCTCCAGCTGGACTAAGTTTGCCTCCCCTCTCTTTATCTCCCCAGTTGCAGGCTGCAGTTGTTTTGGGGTGACACACTGCGGGAATTGTCTTCGCCATGTGGATTTGAATATGGATGTGTGCGCTGGGGAAAGTGCCAGGGTGTTCAGTACATGGCAACCTCAGAGGAATGCATCGGGTCTTGCACGTATATGCCTCTACGTGCAAGTCTCCATTGTGAACTTCTCAGAACAATGTAGTCCGTGTGAGCCAGCGCCGTAAAGTGGTCTGTGGTGCGACCAGGTGTCTCCCGAGTAGATCCCAGGGGTCCTATGTCAAGATATAGATCTGATATTCTAACACCTCTCCAGTGCTACTGAGGAAGGAGAATATGGTAAGCAGGGGGCAGACTGGGCAACCTGAGAGGCCCCTGAAGACAACATCTCACCACAGAAGAATGCTTAACTCACGGAAAGTCATCTGTTAAATTGTTCCTATTCCGTGCAGCACTGTATTGTACAGACTTTGTCCTGTCACACAACACATGGACATATCTTCATTCATTTAAATGACCTACTGTGATTTATTCAATAGATTTATATCAATATAAATGTGAATATCATTATCGTTTTGATTACAACACTACCTATAATACAGTCCAGTGAATACATGTGAAGAACATGCTACATCATGTTCTGTTGCCAACGCTATGAAGCTAAATATGCTAACATCGCTGTCATCTCTGCCGAAAAAACTAGAACCTCTGCCAAGGTCCAACAGTCTCCTTAGAAACCACATTTTAACTCAGAAGAGCCAGATTTTAATTTGGATTGACACCAAATTGCACACACTTAAAGATGGGACTCCCCTAAAGATGCCAGATTTTCTTCCTCAAGATCCCACTTTGAAATCAAGGGAAATGTTGAAAAACATCATATTTTGCAATCTGCACCAAAATTTAATGGGTAACTCCCTGAGCCATACCACATCCTTCTACCAAGTTCTGTAGTAGTTCTTTTAACATTTCTGTAATCCTGCTGAAAAAACAACCAGACAGACAGGGTTGAAAACATAACCTCCTTGGCAGAAGAAATTAAGACACTTCATCTACTGAGCAGCAAAATAACTCAAAACGGATCTGAATAGATTCCACTTTAATTTATTGATATACAAAGCCAGTTTTGTCCACATTCACTACAAAGCTTTATCAGCAACTTATAATCCTCCTGCTTTGCCAGTCTTTTTCTCTTTGACTGTGGACAAAGATGTCAGGTAAAGGGATCATGGAATTTGGTGTGCGAGCGGCTCTTTGATTTTAAGGTATTAATCCAGGCCGGACTTTGTAGTTGCGCCTTGCTGGTTTTTCCAGATGGAAAATGAAATACCCTCAATCTCCTTCCTTTGGAGCAGTTTTACTGTAGTGGGAAATACTTTTTTGGGGATTTCACAGTGTTTTTGAATTGGCAGCATTTGCAGTCTTAATAAAGTTAAGCTAGGAAATACAAGACGCACAGTTGTCTGCAGATAAATCTAAATTAGGTCTGTGTGCCAACACAAGTTGGCATGTTTTATCCTCATCTAGGACAAAGCAAGGTTCCCATAGGAGGCAGGGGTCTTCTGTGCAGAGAGGAAACAGCTTTGTTTGGAAGGACGTGGCTAAATATAACGTCCCCTCTCACCTTTCATTCTGTGTCTGCCACCGGTTTTACGCAGCTGAGGTCCCAGTTGTAGTCACGACCGAGGAGGCAGCTGGCAGTCACTTATGTTCCCACACTTCACAGTGCGAACACCCTGTCCCTCAGCACCTAGCAATGTCAAATGCACCATTCAGACATCCCTAAATATTTAATCAGAACAAGTAGAAGGCAATCTTCTACATCCACTAGCATTAAACATTTAATACCCGGCTGACATGATATCAATTCAGCTGAGACCTAGTCAGGAGACATGTACAGTGGCGAGCCACAGTCACTTGTTATTTCCTGATCAAATTACTCAGAACAATCCCACAGCAAAAGATATAGACAACACTCATAGGTCACTGCCAACAATCTGATACACACTTACACACTCTAACTTGCGAAGGTAAATTTCCACACTAACACGTATTGTCTGTGAGAGGTGGAGCAGATGGGTGACTTGTGAATCCCATCAGTCATGGCTTTAGGCTGAGGTTACGAGCAGGACAGAGCAGTCACTGTCAGTGCAAGCAAATCGACCAAGGACAGAGAGGGAGGGCTGAGGGCAATATGCTGTACACGCTAAAGATATAACACAGCATGCGCAAACAAGGGTAAAGTCTGTTATGACTCTGGTGAATTACAGAACAGACATGAAGTTAGCCTTCCCAGTTAAAGGGACATTCCTCTGGTTTCACACATCAAAGTCTGTTTACAGGTGCTGGGAAGTATGACCTCATATGTGAAAAGTAATAAGTTGTATAAAACCTTTTTGTGGCTCTGGCTCATTTAAAAATCAACATCAAAAAATATAAATAAGCTTGTATGAAACATAGTCAGCCACAAGGATTTATTTTACTGTGAAACCTTATGACCACCTCTGACCACTTCACTTGCGTCAACTAACGTTGTATAACCGACACAGAATTAGCTAGTGCATGTAAATGGATCACATTAAGACAACAATAGCCAGTGGGGAATACGTACTTAGTGGCTTTACTATTTGTAAATAGTGCCACAGTGTATTTGCTTTTGATAGCTACAAGCTAGGCACACCATCACTTAGGGAACACACTGCAGGAGCTCTGATAATTCCAAGAGCACAGCTCAAACACCCATTTGATGTGATTTAACGTGCATGAAGCGTGCCTATTCTATCATGGGTGATGGGTAAGATGCCGAGTCATATTATATTGGTTCCGGGCGGGTCCAGATTTGACTTGGACATAAGATCGGCTAATGGGTTGGGTTCGGTATGGAGCTTTGCGGGTGCTGGCATGTGTGGGTTTTCAAAATTGGACCCATGTAGGACTCATGCCTCTGTAGCCCGCTCCTTATCTCTGGCTTATCTTTGAGCTTGAGGCTAGAAAATAAGAATGTGTCAGATTAAAAAAGGACATCTTTAGATCTAATGGATTGATTCTGACCCATTTAACTGTGTCGTAAGTGAAAGAGTAAATAGATGGAGCAAAATGCTGAGCTCTATATTGAGATAACTGTCAGTCACATGTGGGCCAACCCAAGTCTGTATAAAACTGAATATTCAAAACATTTAGCATGATAGAAGCAGAACATTTAAATCTTCTTGCTTTCAGAGTCATGTAGCTTGATGTGGAGTTGACAGAGGAGTGGAAAATGGCTGTGGACGGTGACTGTTAACCTGACCAGCAATGAATCATCTTTCCAGGACTCAGTGAATATATGTGGCACATCAAGTCAATGGATTACTCAGTCCCTAATACTGAAATTGAAACTGAGAGGAACACACAGGTTTTCTGATGCTGGTCTACAAATGTCGTTAGGTTCTGGAGGAAGGTGGTGTGTGTGGTCCGTCAATACTATCGAAGTAGTATCTCCTATGCTCATGTTTATAGTTTACACTATACAGGGACAAACATACACACACACACACACACACACACACACAGATACAGATGCAGATACTGGAGGTGACCCAGTGCAGTGACAGGATGGGACGTGACTTGATTAAGAATGGTGAGGTAAGAGTGATGAAGTACCACCTAAATCCACCCACTTCCTGTGACCCTGCAATAAGTCAAACACCAACGACAGGCACATACACCATAAATAATCCTGTCTGAAGTCAGGCTGCAGCTGCCCTCCCTCTGCTCAAGTTCAGATTCATTGTTTGACTAAAAAGAAGAAAACTTTATTCTCCTGAGAACAAACAAGAAGCAGATATATTCCATAGAACAATAAATATGTTCGTTAAAAAAGTAAAAACTGGGCTCAGACTTCAGGAATTTCTGGTCGATTTAACCCGTCACGATAATGATCAAACATGTTTGACATTTAGGATTTGAAGTCGTAATGATTACGTCAGAAGTTTCCTAGGGGAACCACAGCAGCCACTGTGAGAGACGCTGACGGTGTTTCCCAGCAATGGTGAACATTCTGAACGTAAGCTAGCATGCTACTCTAAATAGATATTATAACTTGCACAGAAAACCGGTTTTGACCAAGCCTCTTCGACCATTTACTCATCCAGACTTGTTTAGCCTGGTGCATTTGTTTATTAACATTACAGCAAGTTGTCTCTCCACGCAAATCCCCATTTTGTTTATATCTTCCCCCCGATGAGGTCATGAGAGACGTGAGGTGGTGCCATAGTCCTAATAATAATCTGTAGTGTGTGATCATTATCGAAGCTTGTGGTGTGGGTGTGTTTGAGATTAACGAGAAGAATATTGTCAAGATACTCCTTATGATCGTGATGCAACCAGATTTCATAAAGGATAATGTTTTCAAATCTCCTGTAGTCTGAGACAGCTTCAACGGAAATTTTGGTTTTCTATTAACCGGCCTCCTTGGCGACAAACACAAATAACACAACATGAATTCTATCACGTACTTGAGACAATTCCTGCAATCACACTCAGACACATGAACGCATCATGTGGGGTTAATAGAGCAGGTGTCCACTGCAGAGCCCTCTCTGCACCCTTGCCGCCGGAGCCAATGTTCTGGGCTAATTTGAATAAAAAAAATCTGCACACATTTGCTAGACCATTCAGGCTAATGTTCAATCTGCTGCTCTTTGACACAGTGCCACCATGCATCTCATTTCCCTTCCTGAAGCCTCACCAGCACTGCAGTGTCATGTGGTGGAAACAGAGAGGAAGAGGAACGGGGAAAAGCAGAGAGGAGGAAAAGGAAAGAGGAAGGGAATGACATGTTTCTTTTTTGTTTAGAGTAGAAGAAAATGCCTGAGTAGTCAGATTGGACAAAAAAATCTCACACACACACACACACAAACACACACACATGCCAGCAGCACATCATCAAGGTCAAGGTAGAAAATAGAATTCTGTTTTTAAACATATGGTAAAGGTGCAAGAAGGTGCCAAACAAAAGCACAGCTATTTGACAGAGAAGTAATGGTGTGGAAAATACATGAAATTGTCTGCGGAGATAGTCTTGTGATTTGAGTAAGCACTCACCACAGGTATGGGCACTGTCAAGATGCTTTAGGAGAAACACACGCATACATACATACATTTATAGATATATATATCCCAACGGATGTGTAAACGTTTTACATACACAAACTCACAACTCCCATCTCCATCTCCCAGCACATGGAAATTGAAACACAGAAGTGAACTGACAACAGCACAGCAGGATGGTCTCTTTTGGAGAAAAAAAACTATAAATGAGGAAAGAGGATGGAAGCGGGGAAAACACGCTCCCATGACGATACACCACTCGCTTTTAGAGTTTCCACTCAATTTCCTCCTCTTATTCCAGCACCGTCCTGGAGATAATATCTCTCTCTGTCTCTTTCTCTGTTTCAAAGGCATGATGAGGGTTGCATAAAATTAGCTGCTTGATAGGGGGAACGTGTCCGGGGGCAAGATGGAGGACCTTGTTTCCAGAGAGTCTCGACACACTCAACCCCCCATATCCCCGAGTAACAACACGAGATCAGATAGAGGAGCGAGAGGCCTGTTCAAAAAAATTTAAAAAACGCACCCCACAGACACGCTTCTGAAGATTTCAACTACCAGGCAAAAAAAAAAACAGAGCATAAAATTATCTACGCAGCGCTAACATTTTCGTGAGGCTTAGTCTGTCATGTATAGGCGTCTGCATTCCAAATCCAGTAGGAATTCAGCGTGAGTATTGTGAATGTTATGTTGTTTATCGTGGTCAAAATGAAGTTGAACCTCCTGTCAGAAAACCACAGAGGTGAATCTGTCATCCCGCTCCCCTTCATGCACTGAAAACAGACAGGTCGAAACCTTAAATGCTTCATCTACTCTCTGGTATCCCAGTCCAATTACATCTCGTCCCACCAAGCCCTTTCTTTCCACACTCTCACGGGCTGTCAGACTCTGATACGGAGGGCGTTGCAATATTGAAGGTCCGTCAGTCGGCACACTTAACCTCATTTCCCCAACACTCTGCTCTGCCTCTCCCAGAAGAGCCTTTTGATTGGTGTCCATTTGAAAAGCGGGGCTCTGGGTTTGACGGGAGGGTGCGGGGGGATGCGGGGGGGTGCGGGGGGTGCGGGGGGAAGCAGAGGGGTGCGGGGGGTGCGCAGTGTAGTGGGGAGATCAGAGCAGCGTCAGCGCAGCCTGAGAAAGGAGCCTTTTCAGAGCAAGACTCCTGACTGCAGTCCGTTATAATGGTTTTCAATTAACCAAGGGAAAAGACCGAGAACTAATCTGGGTTAGCGCAGGAAAAGCAGTCATGCAATATTCATGTACACAAACTAATGCAAACCCAGATTAGCCTACAATTTTACACGGGTTCGTTGTTGTGTCGTCCACACCTTTAAAGAATATGCTGCCAAGGGGAAAGAAAGAAACTGAGACAGAGAAAGGTGAGGATGGTACATTGGGAAAGGGAATGAGAAAGAGAAGCGATAATGGAGGGTGGGAAAGAGATCAAGAGGAAGAGAAATCAGGGGGAAAATGAGGGGTCAACAGGACACCTGAAAGACCTTGAGCGGGAAAAAGGAATTGGGATCATGAGATAAAGAGGTGAAGAAAAGCAAGAGGAGGTACGAATCCTCAAAAGAGATTAAGGATCATCTGCATTTTGCCCTTTCGTCGGTAATCATCATCTGTCAGAGCAAAAAGCGGGGGCCCCCCCACTCAAAATGACACCAATCTGAATGAGAGATCTTGACAAATTGGGCTCCGAGAGAAAAAGAGGGTCCTTTTTGGCTGAGCAGAGGGGCTGCAGACAGTGGGGCGTCTACGGCAAGACCAAGATATATCTGTAATTGCCTGCTACACTCCCCCCCCCCCCCCCTTAATCTTCCACCAAGGAAAAGTGGGAACAGGAGAAAATGGGACGGCAAGCATGAAAAGGAATACCTCGATGGCCAAAAACAAAGTCTGCGGCCATGAGTCTCAATAATGTCTCAACTGTTATGTACATGCATCAGAACAATATGGGAAATTCACTCATAATCCTCAGTAGGTCCCAAAAGACTTAGACGACTTCAAAGCTGGATTAATGTGTGACTGGACATACCAATTCCACACTGAGTAACTTCTGACCAAGCATTAACATTGTATGTCAAACAAGAAGCTAATCATAGGTTTAGCTTGAAAATATCCTTTGACCTTTTGTAGAGGTCTCAAAATTCATTTTATGCTCCACAGATATCTAATTTTATGCTTTTACGGACTTACACATTTTCAGAATAATGGAAATGTCCTGATATTTTTCTTCACTTACGGAACCGCTGAGGCTGGCGTGCTGTTTCATTTCATGACCAGTATATAAGATGATTGTGTTCACGTGCTGCCGGCTCTACAGTGAAACGCAAAACAGGTTAAAAACTAGATTTCTGGCTGATTTGAGAGAAAACCCTCCCTGGTTTGTTTCAAGGACCCACGGAGACTATTGAATTCTGAGGCTAGATGCCCCCCCCCCCCCCCCCCATCTCTACAGGCCTCAACTTTTCTAAATGAAATGGGAGAAATGGGCCAATTTACAGCTGAGGGCGGTTTCTTCCTGAGAGACACTGAAGTACAGAGGATATGCAGAGGAAGATGGGGAGAAATGGGGGGGGGGGGGGGGGATTTAGACAGAGAGAAAAAAGGATGGAAAAGATGTGAGACAGGAAAGCAAGACGTTGGCAACTCGGCACTAATATGAGTGTCATCTCCGAGGGTAGAGAGAAGTGCTTGAATTGCATTTTTGGCCTTTAACTAACTTCTCTCATACAAAGAGAGTGGAGTCGAAGAGCGTCTCTTGATCTTTCCAATCAGCTAGCATGACAAGAGCTGCTCAGATATTCAACAAGCAGAAACAAAAGAGGATGTCAGCATGAAGAAGTTCACTACACACGGAGAAGTTTGAGAGCAAAACACGAAGAAGTTGGAGAAGAGGCAGGCAGGGGAAGGGCGACCCAAGCGAATATGACAGGTCCTCCGCCATCTGCTCATAATTATGTCTGGAGTCCACGCTGCAGCTGAAAAACTCTGTAGCCCAACATTTCCTGGGGTTGTGCCATAGCTCGGTTACAATATCTAATCACAATGCTTTCATCATTTTTCCTTTAGAGCGAACAGCATGATGCAATTTGTGCTGAACTAGTCACGTGTCTGAATTCTTGCCTACAGACAACATGCCGAGGTGTGAGCAATCTGAAGACACGTACAGAAACCAGGTCATTGTTTCTTCCACACATACAAACAGCTAAAAATACTCACAACACAACCAAATACTCACAACACAACCAAATACACACAACCCAACCAAATACTCACAACACTACACACAGTACGCCTAAAATACAACACAACCAAATAATGACTAAAAAGTGATGAACACGACTTTACCCTGCCAATTCAAGTAATCTGAGAAAATACACTTAATTAATTCCAGGCAAACGTTTTGTAATCTAACTATGTAACATTCTAGCTTCATCTTTTTCATATCAACATGTATTGTCTTTACCTTGCTGTTGTTGCACGTGTTGTGTCTATATGTGTGCGTGTTCCTAAGTGGCGAACATTGGAGACATAGAAGCAGCTTCATGGCATTTGATGGAACACCATGGAGGCAGCAGAACGACAGAGACAAAGCTTTCCGATCACATCAGTTAACTCCTCAGTGGAGAATGAGACCAGGAGGTAGAGGAGCGGGTGGGTGAGTGGGCAGCTGGGAGGAGTAGAGTCACACCCCCCGCCCCCATCCCACGCCAATGGGACCAGTTACATTCTCGTTTGATAGGAACTGGAAAATCAGCATGTGTGATTAGATAACACATAGATGAAACGAGGAAAAAAAATATCTTTAGTTAATTAACTGAAACCATATTCGGATCAGGTTTCGTAACTCCCCCTCCTCTCAGCAACTTCCGATTTGAATCCTCTCACGAATCCCCCCCGGGACTCACCATCACACAAGCCAAGAGGAGACGGGCACTCAAACGAGATCATTTGACGTTCATTTCCCAAACAGGAAAGCACTTAAAGACGCACTCTGATTGAGACAACTAGGCATGTGCATCAATACCTAATGAGAAAAAAGAAACGGAAGTCGCAGAATGCGCACGTGATGAAAGGTAGAAAACATCTTGCTTGTGTTGTGTTGTTTTGTGTACGTTTCCTGAGACGAGAGCTTCCTGCGCCAGGGCAACAGTTTCCGTCATCGCAGGAAACGAGGACAAGGAATTAAATGAGTCTCTCTTTTGTGGGAACCGGGACGAGGAGCTGTGATGGCAGGCAAAGAGGTGTCTCAGGAAGAGATCCGCCTGCCGCATTCACATTGTCTGTCAACCTGCCAGTCCATCTGTCTGTTTGCCACACGGTGCAAAGAGGACTGACAAACTCACAATGTGTCACAATAAAGCTGCAATTTTGCTGCCTTTTCATGTCAGGGTTTTTATCACAAATCATCCGACGGTTCAATCATGCACCAATTACATCAGTCTATCACTCTGACCAGGAAATCTCAAAGGTTGAGTCGCTTTGAATTTCTAGCATGACGACAAAATGAGAGAACAAATTACATTAACACAAGAGATCAGCTGTCAAACTGTTACTTAGAGATCAAGACATCTAGTGCAGTCCCCATGAAACGGTTAATCTGCATGTGGAGCAGTGGCCAGTACGTCTGCACAGATTTATACAAAATGCCTTCAGAATTAACCAACTTGTTGTTTATCTAACAAAAAAACAAAATTTACGCCGAGAGATTTGGTCAATTTCTATCCATTACGGCCCTGAACCATGTAACTCACCACCTGCAGCAACAGGGACGAACCAATTTACAAACCAATTTATTGAATTAGATTCTTAACACATTGCCAAAACGACACAGTTCAAAACACCAATTGGCAAAGAAACATGCAGCATTGTCTACAGATTAGCAGAGAACAGGATTTTACCAGAACAAAATTGTTCCTATGGGACCAAGAGCACGCTAGCACGCGGAGTACTGCTTTAATTTACAAAACACCTGCTCACTCTCGACTCGAACCAGAGAACACAACCAGCACAAAGCTTTGCCCTCCTCCTCTCCATCCTCCCCGACCAACAAACCCGGTCTGCCATTTCACTGAGAGTGGCACCACGGCTGGCCCCTCTCCCCCGGGTGTGCCCATGCATGTGTGTGTGCGAGGAGCCATCACAGCAGCCTGCACCTGCTCTGCCTGAGGCCCTGCTCTGCTGGCTACCAGCACAATGCAGAGATGGAGGAGCGAGGAGACGGAGGGATAGAAAGCACGGGAGAGAGAGAGGTGATCGTGTGAATGTCAACATTTACTTCAAAACTAGTATGGTGCATCCGAGTAGCTAATTTGGATTCATATGAGTTTCAAGCTGAAAGGTGTCGAGCTTGCGTGCACTGCAACACTATAAATAATATAACGTCCCAGTTGTGTGGAGGATAATAAAACCCAGGGCTTCCAGGTAAGACGTCTTGTGCGCAGGTTCGGCTGTGCATCTTCTAAAGGCAAGCAGCTTAGCCTGTTTGAGGGCTGCTGCTGCTGCTGGTGGTCAGAGCCTGATGGACACATGGAGTCGTGTTCACTGACAGACTCGGCCACGGATAATAATTCACGCGTCCAAGTGCCAGCCAGTATGGCTATGTTACAATAATGTCCCCTGGGCACTGTTGTAAAACTGTGCACTGCCCAGCAGCAACAAACGAGAAGCATTCAGTGTCTGCAAAGTATAATATATCCATTCATTATAGCACCGAGCTCAGCAGTTTGAGTCAGCCCCCCAGAACCTGAGCTGTACCTTAGCCTCACCAACACCTAATGGGGCAGCTGGACTACACTGTACTGTCAAAGGTACTACTGCAGTGTAAGATACTAGCACAGCAGTCTGAGGCTTCTCTGCAAGTGGAAAAAAGACAACAATGTTCACAGTAAGATAAAGACGGGGGGGGCTTACACATACTCCCAAATGTAAATTGGGGGTAATTTCACACCTGAAGCATTGCACCAACTGTTGTGTGCCAAGTCACAGTCTTTTGTTCCAATGAGTGATTACATATCTTTCTTTTTTTCTACATCCCTCACTGGAGCAGCTGGAGCTAGTGCATATAGCATCTTTTTTATTGCAGAAGACAGAGTAGCATTCATAGGCCTAAACATGTTGTGTTCAGCAGGATTTCATCATGCAGAACACCCAGACAGGTGGCTCAGTACGCAACACATTTTACATGGCTATAAAGGAGTCATTATTTAAAATAATGCGAAAAGTCACACCGTACAAATTGTGAAGTGCCTGTCGAGCCCCTGTAGCAGTGTTCAGCCTCTTACGGTGTATTTAAACAGCTAAGAAGCCGCTGATGCTTGAGATTTCACAGTGGTAACTGGAGCACTCTCCAGGCTGCTGAACAATACGTGCTCTAATGTGGCCTCTGACCCCAGTCACAGGAATATACATCAAGACGGAGGACTGGAGGAGGGGAAGAGCAGGCCGGGGGACAGAGGGGGAAGACACAGTATTTTCACTATCTCTGATGGATGATAATATTTTACAGTTTCCATCAATCACCTCCTATCGGACAGCAGGAGATCGCTCACCTGTCAAGATGAGCGTTTTCCAAGAGACTTCAAAAGGCAAACAGAAAAAGGGCATTTTAAAATGCACAGATACACACAGCATGTGGGATATACAAGCTGACACATGCTGCAGATTCATGGGCGCACCAAAACAGATTGTTTTCTTTCTACACAGCTCCTTTAAAGAAAAAAGTGGCCACGCAACACACGGGAGGCAGGCAGGTGGGATAAGCATTAAGGTTCTAGTCACATCCACAAATGTAGGCTACAGACATCGGCAGAAACAAACAAACAAACAAAAACACTTATGGTGCAGTCACAGACAAGCAGGAGAACATGCACAACAGGGGGCAACACTGCTGCGGTGAACACAGACAGGCCGGAGAGGAGCCACGGTGAAGGGGAGGAGACAGGGACGCCATTATAATGTAAGTATGGCTCTATTAGACTGCAATAGAACCCCTAGTTAAATTTATAAAATCTATGAGGCATGACATCATTTGGGATACTGAAGCATGGGGGAGTGGACCACGGAGGTTTGTTCTGGGGGTCCTCATTACTGAATCTGTCTCAGCATGCCTGTCAGTCACCACCTGTCTGTGTGCCTTGTTAAGGCTGCTGGAATCATGAATCTCCCTCAGGAGACAAGCCCACGGAGGATATGGAAGTGCTCCTGGCCCACATATCTTAGCAACTATAAACATATGCCTGACATAAGTGTCTCGGTATAAGCCTCATATAAATAACTCCAAACTTACGAGAGGGAACCGGCGGCTGCACCGAGCTTTGAGAAGAGGAAAGGGAAAAGGCGCAGTGGGTCGTGCTCGGCACCATTTCTCTTTTCCTTCCCCGCAAGATTTTTACAGCTGGCAGTAAAAAAAAACATTCTCAGCAGCCCTCACCGCATTCAGCATGGCAGGAAGAGTAAGTAGAGGCTGGAGCGGAGAGGTCAGAGTGGCAGTGTGAGGGGAACTAAAACAATCTGCTCTGGGCCCGGTTGTTACTGTGACCCCTGGAGGAGCAGTTTGTGTCTGCTGCACCGTTTGACTACAAAAACACTGCGCAGCACCTATTCCTCTTCAAAACCCAGATGGAAGGGCGAGGCTCAGACTTATCGTGTTTGCCTCTCTCTTGCACTGTGTGTCATGTATACAAGTGGACAGAACGCAGAAGGATACAGAGGTTAATTGACTTTTTTTCTCCCTCACTCAATAATCATCAATAACCTCCTCAAGAACCAAACACTGACCACTCAGGTGCCAAACCAGACGGTCAATCTGAGGAATGGAATGTCTAGTCCTGGCTACGCAAAGGCTACAGCTAAGCCACGGACACACTCCTGGAAAATTGAGCCTTCAAAGAAGAGCTTATGAATCCCGTCTCTGACAAAAGAAGAGAGGGAATTAGTGGGATCTAGGGGCGTCAGTATGAGGCCGGCTGGTATTAGCCGTGCTCTTCACATGTCTCCGACCAGGCTGGAGCACGGGCCGTCTTTAGAACACACTAGCAGCGAATGCCTGTCACAACATACAACGCTGCATTGGACTGAGGACAGCTGCAAGGCCTGAGGACTGAGCTGATACTATGCCCGGCCCACTGGAACCAGTCCAGTGCAGAGTTATAAAGGAATGTAAGAACAGCGGTTTTGGCAGCTGCGCTCTGATAAATGTTGTGAAACAGAGAAGCATATGCATGTTTTTCAGGCCCTATGCTGAGGAGATGTGTTTCTAATGCCATTGACAGCCCCTATTCAAAACAGCCAGATAATGTCTGAAACACTGGCTCTCCTCAGTAAACAGTACGCGAGACTGAGTACATATTAAAGAAGCTTAAATGGTGAAAAGAATGAAAAGAATAGGGCTCAAGTCCTGCACAGGACTGTTCCATCTCATGGAACAGGGAAATGTGTTCCTATTGATGTGGTCCATCAAGTCAGGTCTGTTTTATTCCCCGTGGAGGCATCGAGAGCCCAGAGAGCAGCTGACCACACCCCTGGAACAATGACCTCAATAAAATCCAACATGCCTCCATTTGCTCCAACAGAAGCACTGGGGGGTAAAGGCAAGCCACAGCATATCAGAAATGAGTGCTCTGAGGCTCGGAGGAAAACATTGCAAATGGACCGCTCTACAAATAAATCAATCTTTGCATTTGCCACTTGCCAACCAAAAATCCATCCACACGCTCACAGTGCAACGAGCAGGTCCCAGCGATGAGGATTAATGAGAGCAGGATGGCCCAGTCGCCTTCGTTTCCATTGTTTCTCCTGTTGTATTTTCACAGTGGACTCCCAGGAGAGCCTCACCGGGCATATATGCCTGCAGTTTGTGCACACTGCAGACCACTGCATCACAATAAGAGTTAGCGGAGCCCTGCGTTCCAGGAAGCTCTTCCTTCTCTCCTCCATCTCTGCCCAGCTCTCCCGATGGGAAGCTGCGGACCGGGATTAGCAGAGCGAGTGTGGCCCGTACATTCTAGCAGTATTGCTGAGTCGCCATACCACCCCCCTCCTTAACTCACCCAATCCCTTGCCCCCACAGTATCTTCCCACATCCCAGGAGGATGGGCCGGGGGTGCTGGCCATGCAGTCGCATCCCGTTGCACTCGGCATGCTGGGCGGTAAACACAGCATCAGGAACAGCAGGTGCATCACACCCTATCATTAATTATCCCTGCTGCATCCCTCCAGGGCCTCTCACTCCTTAACTCCAAATTTCCCGCACCATCTTTTATCCTTTAGTGTCCAAGCCCTAGCCCCATTTTCTGTCACTTTTCAACTTCCAACCACCTCAAATTCTATCAGTGTGCACCGCTCTACAGCAATTCCATTTCTTCTCCTCGATATCCAGCCCCCTTACTTTAGTCCTACAATCTAGCCCCCATTTATTTGTCCCCTGATCTATGTCAGTCTTTGTCCAGCAATCTCGCTCACTCCCCTACCCCCCCATGACAGCCTTTCCCACTTTCTTCTTTCCTCAGATGTGAATCCTCGACTACTTCTCCTCAAATTCTGACGGCTTTTCCCCCCTGCTGTAAATGTATTCCAAAATCTGCTGCCAGCCAGGAGACGTCACAGGGACTGACTGAGCACTGGGGGAAGAGATGGCCCTTTCCCCCCCACAGAAGGGCTCATAAATAATACTGAATCAAAGAGGAGAAGAAGCATGAGAAAGTCCCTGAGGTGAAAAACCGGTGAACATGGTCAGAGATGTAAGAGTCTGCGCCCGCCGATAGTAAAAGTCCGAGCTCCCAGAGAGCCCGGCCTAGGAAACATGAGCGGAGTGTCCTGTCCCTCTAAGGTGAGAAGTCTTTATGTCAACTGAGTGGAACCCGTATAGAAACATCTGGCATGGCCGCAGAAAGCAAACAGTCACTTCCTTCTGGCTTGGTCACAGTGCCACGAGGCATAATGTGAGCTCTAAATGCAGAGCCTGGATTCGTAACATGAGACCACCCAACATATTAACAGGCTGCGAGCAGCTCGGCTCAAGATAACATGGGGTGATGATGACTAAAAAACACATCTGGCAGCAGAAAAAGAAGAATGGAATGTTTTTCAGCTGTTGCGCAGAAAATTTGTGGACAAGGAAAAAAACCACAGTCGATAGAGACAAAGAAGTCAAGAAGAAACTTGCCAGACCGCAGGAGTCCATAACCGACGTCTACACCACTCTGGACTTGCACCCATGTAGACACATAGACAAACATATGAGGACACAGCAAACACCACAGGTTCCACATTCTTTGAAGGCGAACTGGAGGCTTCTGTTCATCTCAGCCCACTTTGAGGCACGCAGACGTCTCGGACCTGACGTAGCTTTCCCCCAGGACACATGCTGTCCATGTTTTGTGATGCTAACCCAGCACAACCATAGAGGACGGCCAGGGCTGTATGATATCTTTTTTTGCAGAGTATATAGAGGTTAATAGTTTTGTAGCACAGGCCACAATGTTTTAGCATGTGGAAACATCTGCTACTGCAATCACAGGTCGCACAGTGTATCACCTTAAACAAGTATTTGACAAGCGAATGACTTGGTGCATTAAAGTCAAACAAATAGTGAACAACACAATTGTAACACATTTTTTTGTTTCAACAAGTGGTGTATGTATGAGCCACAAACTTAATAATAGCTACAGAAAAATATTGGGGGAGGGGGTTATAAGATCAGAGACAGGCTTTGGACTGGTGTGCTCAAAGTGACCAATGGAAGAAGAGGAGCATCAGCCACTGAGTTTGCTCGTTTCAACCATTTGCTCCCGGAGCTACAGTTGTGCAGTTGTACATACGAAAATGCCATTTTTTGTCGAACACTGCACAGCTCTGCCTGCAGTGGCCGCCGCCACACACCCACCCTACTCCACTTATCATGCACAGCAACAGCCATGTTTGCATTCCTGAGCTGCACGGACACAAAACAAAAAGTGTATCTTTACTTTAAAAGGGAAGGAGAGCCAACAGCGCATTGTTGCACTTAAGCTTTTAAGCCCACTCCAAGAAAAGCTGTCTGTGCAAAAAGCATTGATTATTACTGGGCCGACAGCCTTAAGAAATCATCCTCAGAAACCCAGGTCTGTGCCTCCCCTTTTTTAACATTGTGTAACAGATGAGCTCAAGTGTTTAGAGCATCTCAGCCAAACTACAGGACGTAATCGTAATCACACAAATCACCTGAAAAGAAGAAAATCTCTTTCTCAATCAGGTTCCAGAACAGGAAAGTCGGAAGAACTATGAGGATTGATCTCTCATTTATTCATCGCTATAAACTAGAAATTGTGACTCATTAGTGTAATCCATTAAATAGAGGTGGACTGGACACCTACACAATTACACTTTTTATTGATTCCCATCAACCTACAAGCGGAGTAAAGTGCCAGATTGAAAAGCTGATACACACAAGAAGCGAGTGTGGGGAGGTTGAAGGACCTTTTCGTGACATTATTGTGTGTGTGTTTTTCTACAGAGAGTCCTGGACTCTAAAGAAATCCCTTTCCTTACAACGTGCAGCACAATAGCTGTTTGTTTTTTTCCATTTCAATGTCCTGCCCGCTGCGTCAAGTATCTGAGTCAGAAGACATCCTGGGCAATGAACAAGGGTTCACGGAACAAGGAGACTGTCAACCACAACACAAACACATGCATACAATGTGTGGGAGGAAAGTCATTCAACACACTGAACACAACCCTGCAGCTCTGTGTCTTCTCATCTAAGTGCTTGTGGTCATCCATATGCATCACGCGTCCAACGTCCCCAACAGGTTAATGAATTAAAATCACACAACAACACAGGGTGACCATTCTTCCCCTTGAGGAGAGCCACCACCATGAGTGATGTTGTGCGCTCACCGCACTCTGATGGAAGGAGAATTTGCACATGAAGGACAGTGTTACTTTCAGCATATTATCAGGTTGAGCACATGCACACGACTGTTGCATGTGCTGTGGCCGGGAATGAGTTCCTGCAGCGAGGAAAAGGCTTTTAGTCCTCAAGGGGTGGGGGTCTCGTGGATGGTTCTGGCAGATACACTGCACAGCTGTAGAAACCATCAGGGCACGCTCACAGCTTTTATTTTTCTCCGCTGCTGATTCAACGTTTAAAGAGCTGGGTTTTGATAATTTGCTTTCATCTCATCTTTCAGGATGAGATTATCCACATTAATGATTCCTGGAGGTGGAACAAATGACATAGCGAAAATTAATTCAGGCAAACGGAGGCAGAGGTTACTCAAACCATGCTCAGTGAGGAGGCTTTCCATGAAAAGCACTAACAGAGGTTGTGGTTACATTACCTGCGAGAGGCAAACATATCTGGGCCGGGGTAAAAAAGGCTTGGTGTTTTGCCACTGTTGAATGGTCTTTGGGGGAAAATAAAGTTTAGAATGATGCAGTGGAGCAAAGAAAAAGAGAACATATTTTCATTTGTCTTTCCCTGGGAGTAAAAGCCCACTCCTGCTCAGGCTGGCCGCTTCTTGTCAGACAAGTGCCACCTGCTGGTAAAAATCCCAACCATAAGCATTTCTAGTGCTACCAATTTTTTATAGACCCCAGATGAATCTCAGATATTTTCCATGTTGTAATTCTCCGAGGCTATGAAAACGGAGCACTAACAGAAACCAATAAGAGTTGAATTTAGGATAGAAAATGTGCGTCTGATCATGGAAACAATAAACTGCAGACACATTCTATTGCTCGCACAGCTTTTTCTCTGAGAGATGGGGGTATTGGAAGAGAGGTGCCACTTCATTCTGAAACTTTCGGGTGTAAATCTTCAAAAGCTTGTTTTCCTGTTTCGACACAGGACTCAGCATTGTGTGTGTGTATGTGTGTGTTTGTGTGTGTGTGTGTGCGAGTGTATTTGTGTGTATATGTGCACTCAGCTCCAGAGATTCACTGCAGGGAACATTAATCACTGATGTCTTGATTAGTCTAGATTAACAATGTAGGTCTGATGCTGGTAAGAGGTGCAAGACACACAATGCACCAGGGTCATAGAATAAACAAAAAATCAACATAACAGCATATTTATAAAGCCTGGTTGTGTAACATTAATATGTAAATATATTATAGGTGTAAATCTATTTTCTTATTATATCTCATAAGAAAATAGATGTGAAAACGCATAAATAGGGAAAAAGGTCCAAGTGGAAAGGAAACAGAAACTTGCTTTTTGTAATTGAATCTGCTTTGGTTGCAGTTTAGTGT
Source organism: Platichthys flesus (assembly GCF_949316205.1). NCBI lineage: Eukaryota > Metazoa > Chordata > Actinopteri > Pleuronectiformes > Pleuronectidae > Platichthys > Platichthys flesus. The sequence goes on from NC_084947.1 coordinate 17,916,228, forward strand.
GGTACAGTGTCTTTCTGATTATTGCAACTGCATTAACAGGCTCTATCATATGTATCAAACACACAGAGAGAGGTCAGCCATCTGTATCTGAGCCCCTTCTCTCCAACTTGGCATTTTACATGACAAACGTTATTTATCGCCATGATTGGAAATCATATGTACATGAGACAGACTCACCTTCTTCCGGGGCTGCCATTTCATCATATTTGTAAACCAAAATTGAACAGCATTAAGATATTATATGAGAAGGGAGTGTAGATTCAAAGAAATCCAGAGCGCGAGTCATGCTGCCTCCCGACTTCCTTCGCTCTTGCAGCAGATTTTCTCCAAGAAGCGACGCATGGTGAGATGTGGGAGTCTCAGCTTTGCGGCAATGTAACGGGGCAGTCGGCGCAGTCCACAGGAACCACACACCGGTTAAATCCACAGTTGGGCTCGGGGAATCAAATCAGAGACCCATGGAGTCGACTGACAAATGTTCCGGGTGAAGGTTCCTGTGCGTAAATCCCCCCAGAAAAGTGCGAGTCCGGTACGATCCCACTCTTCAGTCGACGCGCATTGATCGGCGCCTCCAGGACCGATCCAGACTGTGTGTCAGGGAAAAATATATATTCTTAAACTTTTCAGAGTCGTCCGTGTGAGAAGGCTACACCGTTAGAAAGAAGCCGAGGCGGAGAAACAGTGTCCAATCTGTTCTCTTTGGTTCAGTGGAGCGGGTGAAGACTGTGTCGAAACGAAGAAATATTCATCACAGTGGTCCCAAGCGTTGCCGAACGCACTTTTCTAAGCGTTGCTGGAAAAACAGAGTCAAACACAGCCTCACGGAGACATGTAGGGAGATTACTTCCAGGGAGAGGAGAGGAGGAGAGCAGGAGGAGAGGAGGAGGAGGGGGTCCAAGCACCCAAAAAATCCCTGGAATTCCTGCGAGGAGCTGGAAGGAAATCCTGAATCCTACAACAGCGACAGACTGGACTACAGCTCCCTGATCACTTCCTCCCCTGCAATCCTACAGCCTCGCAGTTTCCACAGACTTGGAGCAGTCGAGCTGAGCCGAGCTGATCCGAGCTGAGCTGAGCGGGCAGCCGGCAGCAGGGTCATAGCGCCGCCGCTCACACATCTGCTGAAGAGAAGTGCGCCTCAAGTTTACGCACAGAGCTGTCGTCCAGACGGAAGCAGGGCTGAGGTGTGACGTGTTGCTCAAGGACACTTTTCCAGATACTGAACCTCTGAACAGGCGCTGTAGCCACATGTCCCCATGTCGGTCCTCTACAGAACATGTGAGATATATGTTTCATTCGGATTTGCATCTGGAACGTGTTCACATCTGGATCAAAACTAGATTTGGTTACAAAGTGAACGCTGCAAGTAAACTTAACACGTCATTGTAGTTAAATAACCAAATTTCCGATTTGTTTATTCGATTTTCTTTTTTAAATAAACAGATTTCCAGGAAACCTGGTGGAAGGTTAAAGTAGGGGTCAGGAAAGGATTCACTGTGGGGTTGATCTGTGTCAGGGGACATGTTTTTTGAACCCAAGGCTAACCAACAGGGAGGTTATGATTTTTTAACCGAGTCCATTTTTTGTAGTTTGTTGTAAACAAATTAAAAAAACTTAAACGATTTCCAAAACTTGGGGAAAAGGTGAGATATGGGCCAAGAAAGAACCAATTAAATCAAGGCATGGATCTGTGGGAAAGGGTGGAGGGTTTTTTTTTTCTCACTATCTTTAACATTGTTTCAAAGAGAATAATTCATGTATCTTGATGGAAAAAAATCAGACACATTTGCGTGACTCATATCCATGAGCGTGTGTAATTTGATGCAGCTTGATTGGATCTAAGGGGAGTGTTTGGCCGTGATGGAGGTATGTGCTCTATGTGTCATTCTAGTTCAACATCTAATGTCCATATTTATTTAATCTAGTCTATCATCTCTCACACCATTACAAATTCATTTGACACCCCTGTAAGAAACGCTTTGCTAAAATTCCAACATGCTTCTTTCCTCAGATCAAGTGGCGGATTCTTACAGATCATCACTACAGTCAATAACATTGAAAACTTGACTAACAATAAGGTCACGAGGTCCATCTGCTCAACAGCTCTATGTAAACCAGGCAACAATCTCCCCACAGTGGGAGATTCTAATAACCTCATGCAGCAGAGCTCAATAGAGGCTGTTGTCCATGATTGTCATTTTTGTGGTTATAATTTGGATTCCTCCATAAAACAGACAAAGGACTGAGAGCCCCGGACGCCGGAGACAACTAAAACCCTGTGTATGCACGTCCCCTCATTCCACCCAGCTGAGAGCAGCTGTGACAGGGAGTGTACTGGAATAATTCACCACACACAGCCCCAGATACATAACCTTGTTTTTGGGGGGGTTGGCTGAAATGAGAGAATATCTGCAGCGTTTCCATTGTTAAAAACTGACTTTTCATCATTAATTGTGGAAGCGGGCTGAATCAAATTCAAAACAGAGGGCATGGTTCCTCTGGTGAGAACCCACTCACCGCAGGCACTGCCACAGTGACAGAATGAAAACAGTTTCAAAACAGAGCTATCAGCAGTTAAAACAGATCGACTGGTGCCGAGCCCGACCCGCTGCGGCACTAAACCAGGAGTAGTTAACCGTGACAGCATTAATACAGTAACTACATTACTGTGGATTCACCGGGAATTATCCCAAAGTAGAAGAAAGGTGAATTAAAGGTGCAGTCGATATCGAGTGAGGTGAAATCAGTTTATACAATAGGCCTGTGATTTGAACTGGTTTAGGTAATGGACTCTATGGAGCCGCGAGCCGGTCAATAAACTGGCGTGTCTTCAGGGTCAGCAGGGCCCCAGTGCACCTACGGGTCACGCAGATAACAAAAGGCAAGAAGGAGGAGGGTGACAGGCTGACATATGGCCTCATGGACAAACTCCTGCTGTGCACAGGGACTCCATGAGACACCCACTAATCCGCATGGATGAACAGGAACAAAAATGTTTGACACCACCTCCGGAACCACAGCTGGCACCCAAGACGGATGACACACCGTGGTCAAGCACTGCGATCAAAGGAGGCGTGTGTAGTCAATCAGGAAGCGGTTATGTGTTACACCATCTACGTTTTGTTTCACTTGATAGTCGATGACACCTCATCACGTTTTTTTTACTCCCCTACGGCCGGCTGATTCCTGTAACACTATAGACACACGGCACTAGAAGATACAATTTACATTTATGTTCTCTTTCAAGCACACGCTCGCACTCAAGACACTTTAGTGGCAGCATCTAAAACAGGTTTGCACAAGAGATGGCTTCATAAAAGGCCTGTGTGATGATCAATCAAAGGCCACTTCAGTGCCCTGTTCGGCGACAGCCTGTTCGTGGTGAAGCCTGTCATCTGGCATCTCCATACAGAAGCAGGGCTCCCTGTGCGTGCCTCTGCTTTCCCAATCAGAGCTGCACAGGAAATCGGGCTCCGGCCTTCAGAGGGAAACAAAAACCCCCCTATTTCATTTTCCACAACTTGGAGCTGTTTGTGCTTCTTTCTCTTGTTCTTGCCAATCATGCCCTTAAAAAAATGTCTCTACCGTGAGTTGTGACCGGGGAGGAGGAGCCGGTTTCGTGAAGATGACGTTACAAGGGACTTAGGCGTCAGGTTTGATTTAGAGTCATTTAAGTCAGACAGCTCCACAATAAATAACCAACCGACTCTAGTTACGCAACATGAAACGTCCCATCACCCCTCCTGCCAGCTAGCAGAGCTGTGTTTTCAATGTCCTTCAGTGTCATTGAATGTTTTTTTTACGACTGACAAAAAAGAGGAAAGCACAGCTGATTTTGTGGTGTGCTATAAATACTGTAGAGCAGGCAACGACCAGGGAAATTGTTTTTAGAGGTACCAGTAATGCTTCAGGAATGCTAGCGCCATTGCTTCAGTGAATCACAAAAAAAAAAAAAATTCAGTTAAAAATGTCCTTGTAACCGTTAAATTTTCTCCGCTGGAATGAACAGAGGCGAGCAGCTTAGAGTTTGTCCGCTTTAACTCTCCGACACGTGGCAGATCGGTTCCACATAAAGGTGGCCGAGAATGTGTTTGAACTGAAATTTAACTTCACAAAATCATCCCCTCTGATTGCGGGCCAATACAGCTCTCTGCACAGATGCTCATTTGCTTACAGGGATCTGTGTGCTCCCCTCTTTATTAGTCTGTATGGTGTAAAAAATGCATCACCCACATATCAACAGTAACAGAGGCTGTGTGGAAGAGAAATGCAAACCGTCAGAAAGGCTTTAAAAAAAAACACTCAAAGAGGTGCAACCCTCCAAAAAGCTCTCCTGCCTGTCTGAGAGTAATTTAGACTCTCTTCAGTGTGAACAGTGGAGTGTCGCTGTGCGCTGTCTGCCCCCCCCCCCCCCCCCCCCCCCGTTTGAATAAGCAGCAGCCTTCTAATTACAAGGGCTTCAGTTTCAAGGCTAGAAATTCACAGAGTACAGAGATACAGCATGAACCCAAAAGTAATATATGTGCACAGCCATATGCAAGAACCTATGAGAATACACCATGGACTATATACAAGGATGCACGACATGACTGCTCACAAAGCGTTTACATCGCCCCCTTTAATATTGCTGGAGGGGGGGGGGGGGGGGGGGCTCACTTCGCCACTTGCCTGGTAAGGTACCACACCTCACCGCTGAAGGTTGTTATTATACCATATATTATAACACCTATTATATATTATACCATATTATAGGGTATATTCTGCTTTATTATAGGATGTATCCATATATTTACTTATTCATCTTATTCATTTTTTATTTTCTTATGATCATTATTATTGATTTATTTATATTTGTTTTGGTAAAATACATACAATACTGTCATATATTTATAACTACCAGAATACAAACACCACATCCTTTCGTCTCTCCACTCCACATTCCTCACTTAAGACCACAGCTTGTCCCAGCCAATTAAATGGACATGTACCACGGACTCAAGCACACACACACACACACACACACACACACACACACACACACACACACACACACACACACACACACACACACACACACACACACACACACACACACACACACACACACACACACACACACACACACACACATTTCATCTCTACTCAATTATCATATATATCACTTTAACTGCATTATGTTATGTATGTCTCAACTTTATGTACATATATGTGTTTCTTGTCTATCTTGTATGTCACTTTCTTGTATCACCATTTCACAAATAGACATAAAAAATAAATATATATATAGGTCATTAACCTCTATGTAAGTGGATGGGACATGGACCAAACTGTCTTTTTTTAAAGAACTCAGTTGCATATGCCTCTGTGGACGACAGTAAACATATTAAAGATATAAACATTACAAACTCGATGGCAGTAATCCAACATTCGAACAAAGGAGCAGGTCTTGAAGTCTCATTTGTTCTATTTCCAGCATGTACATTTCCTAACATCAGATTCTAATTTACAGTGTTTGACAGAGTGCTTCCACAGTGAGGCATGGCAGATGGATGAATCTGTTCCGAAATGCTTAATAACATTACAGTCATAAAAGTGTTAAACAGCACTGACATCCACCCTCTCTGTTGTCCCGTACATCACTGAAAACAAATAACCCTCATCAGAATTCATTCAGTCACCTCTTCTACACCGCTCTATTCTTGGATGATGTTGTGTCAGAATTTAGCCTGCTGTGGACTATGTGCACGGGGGGTGTGGGTGGGTGTGTGTGTGCGTGCGTGCGTGTGCATGGGTGTGTGTGTCTTAGTTGGAGCTTGGTGTTGATTAAGTGTCTGGAGCCTGAGGGGGGATAATGAGAGCCTCTAATTAATGAGCCTGTGCATATCTCGGAGTCACAGGGCCCTATCTGCAGAGAACAACTCTGCGCACTTACACACGCACGCACACACATACACGTACACACCTCAGTGCACTGTGGGGATGTATCCGTACACTGCAAAGCATTTTCTCAAGGGAAGCCTAGCTGGGAGTGTGTCACTCGGGCTGCTGTCCTGATAAGTGTCCTCTAATCGGGATGGATGGGGGTTAGGGGGCCCTACTGTGAAAAGGTCACACGCACTGACCACCCAACGTGTCCCGAGCAAAGGCTGATGTTACGGGCCTGAAAACCATTCCAAATCTTGTTTGTTTGCCGGGTCCAGTCCGCGGGGAGCAGAGCGCTTCATCTCGAGAGCAGGATGAATCAGCCGGGATGGTGTTCAGCTGGAGGCATCACTACTCACTGTGCAGTTTAATAAACAGTTCAAACACTGGGCTGATTCGGTCCAGACTCCAGATTAACAAAAAGTCTCTTTTTTTCAGTTCAGCCTCTGGTGGTCAGGCGGATGTACTCTCAGCAGCAGGCAGAACAGTGACACTGCCTAGAAGCACATGGAGGAACTGTCAAATAGCAAATATGACTGGCAGTTTTTCTGAGGGGGAAGTTGCTGCACTTGCAGTATCTACTCTGGAACAGGAGTCTCTCAGCAAAGGATGTAAAAGTCTGCAGAGGATGTAGTTCAGTGCGGATGGATGAGTCGACATTATGTTCCATTTAAACATTACATTACACATGTTTCTTACATCCTACTGACAGTATCAATAACCGTCTTTTAACCATGTTGTTTCTCATCCTTAACCAAGTGATGATCTTTCTCCTACAGTAACCAAGATGTTTTAGCCACTAACCCTACTGCTCTTATTGTAAGCAAATCATTTTATCCCCAAACAGCAAAGTCATTCAGACAAAAGTGTCATCAGATCAGAAAATACATCTTTTCTGGGCCAACAGCATTTTCATTTGTGGATCATCTTGGAGAACTTGAGCATATCGCTTTCTTCAGGTAGTTATGACACAGGCTGCAGTGCAGGAGGATTGGTGATACAAAACAGGAATTTAACAAAACATGTCCATCCATCCATCCACTGTTTTGCATAGAGGTTCACATGTGTAGTGGGTGGAGGGGCTGATGGAAGAAGTCTGGAGAAAACAGAGAAAAGCCATGCATACACAGGGAAAACATGCAAACTCTGCACAGAAAGTTTTTGGACCATCCTGCTGTGTGGCAACAGTGCTAACCACTTAGCCACCATACCACACAGACATGCTGTATAATCAAAACAATGATTCGGAATAAATCTACCACTGTTCATCATTAAATGAATCAATCCGTTTTTGATCCAATCCATTTCATTTTCATTTTGTTTTATTTATTTCACTCATGCTTGAGCACAACTCCAGGAAACAAATGAAGAAAGCAACGATTGCCACAACAGAAGAGGAACTCGAGACATAAATCCATCTTTCATCTAGACCGCTTATCCCTCTGGGCTGTGAAGGTCCCAGCAAACACTGGGCGAGAGGAGGTGTACCCCCTGGACCCAAGACAGAAATGATAAAACTATCTATGAACGATTTCATTTTAGCTGATGCCCAGGTAAATATACTCACGTCATTTGTATCATTATCTGCACTTATTCGTCCTCATTACTGACAAATTTACAAATGGTAATGTGTACACAAGAAAAATAATTGATGGAAGTTACAGAAATACTGACAACTCATAATTTAATTCAGGTGGTTAAGTTTTCCTTATGTCCTGTTGAAGACAAAAGTCAATCTGTGTTTTGTTAGGTTACAATGAAAATGCTGCTGAAAGCTCTTGTTTCTTTCAGAGTATTACAGTGTTTTAACAGTGATTCTTCACAGCGTGATTAAGAGATATAATTATGATCGTTTTATTGTCTTCAAGTCCCATCCCCTCATTCTCCCAATTTCACCAATGAACAAGAGCTTGTTTATCCACTGGAGTCCCTCACACAGTGGATCTGTGTGAAAACATCAGGCAAAGAGAGGGACCTTTGTTTTAGAGACGTGTTTAATAATTCAGTGGTCTTGGACATGGATGAAACAGGCTCCAGCATATTGTTTAAATCAGGCCGACAGTTAAATAGGCGCTGGGGTCTGACGTCTGCGGCAGGATCAATAATAACAGCGTTGCCACATTCTCCGACGCATGAGACAGAGAGAGATCCTGTGTGGTCCTCCTCGGCCGACGTACTAAACATAGAGGTGGTTCAGGACAATGATTTCAGATTTGTTTGTGTCTATCTGCTTCCACGAACAAACACACACACACACACACACACACACACACACACACAGACACACACTCACACACACAAAATCATGCGGTCAGACCCACCCATCTCAAGGCCCTCATTTAGAAAAACCCCAAAACCAAACTCATGCCTCTCTTTTTCAATTACCTTTCTTCCCGCTATAGTCACCAAACCAAATTCATCTGAACTCTCCCACAGTCTCTCTTTTTTTCCCCCCTTTCTCTCTCATATCAAATGTATCCATGTGTTACCATCACAAACACACACCCACACCCAAGCACACACACTGAAATCATAATGAGCACTTTAAAGCATTACAGCCACAGTTTATGACTGATGATCTCTGGAACAGGCTTCCATTAGTAGCAAATAACTGCACAAATATTTTAGAACTACGTCTAAGACCCTCTGCAGCGCCTCGTTTGGTTTGCTGCGGTTGTTAAAATGCTGATTCATAAAAGCTAAAAGTGTGGCTGAGCAGAAGCCTGACACAGACTTCCTTTGGCATTAAATAAACAGTTTTCCTTCCCTTTCGATGATCATACCATGATAAATGCCCCTGGATTATTATGCCAACGACAGCTCTTCCTGCCCTTAATAATCGAACCCTGCGAGAGCGCATCTAATGTGAATTAACCCTTTTGAAGTGGATATGGGGGCAGAGGGAGGGATGCACAGAAAGATTCAGTAATGAATCAAACACTTCGCAAAGTAACGAAGGAGAAGAAAATGAACACAGAGCTTCACAACATACTGTAGCATGAAGCCAGCCGCTCCATCGGGTACCTGTAGGTTCTGGTCGCCGTTGAGAAGGGATTAGGCGAGTCCACTCCTCAAAGCACTCGGAGTTCAGATCAAAGGGGTTAAAGCAGGATTAGGATTAATCTGTCTTGGTAGAACAGGTGTTAATCCATTAAATTAGCCATGGAGCGCAAGCAGGCCCCTCTTTCATCTCAACACCTGACTTATGGGTTGGAATATAGAGAGCTACCAGGAAGTACAGTGCTGCTGTTTCCCCATTCGAATTAGTTGTCCTACCTCACCCTGGCCGCTCTGATAAGAGGACCCGCTCTCATGTAACAGCAGGATGGCTTAATTTGCATGCAGCCCGTGGGTTTGAGAGAGTGGCTGAGTCAAACAGCTGTGCTACCTGCTTCCTTTCCCCGCACCTTATGATTTGTGATCCTTCATTAATGGGTAGCTTACAGGACGGCCTCGGGCAAGGTGCAGCGAACGCTTCTGTGGGAAATAAGACAGCACCGTGCTATTGATACCCATCATGTAGCGGCTCAGCAGCTGATGAAGCGGAAGAGAGAAGACGCAGGGGGTTTAACTTCACTCCAAGGACAGAAACTCTCCAGTCCTTTCCAATCAAACTCTTCCAACACATGCCGCCTCTCACCCCCACCAGCTTCCTCCCCTGCTGTCAAACCTCCTCATCATCAGTTTGACTTTTCAAGTCAGATCATCTTCACCCCACCCAGGCACAGCCTCCTGTCAGCCATGAGTCTGCAAAGAAACTGTTTAAGAGCGCTGGGACCAAAACGGAACACTCGTGATAAACTGACTCTCAGGCCACATTTATATTTCTATGTTCACGTAAACAATCTCTGTCAACACCATCGTTCGGGCTCCATTTCAGTTTGAAATCCCATCATACTAACACACTTGAAAATGTATATTATGTGACCACTTAATTACACTGGTGCCGATGTCAACAGGTATTACTTGCATAATAGCGCATCTCCTACGCATGTAAACAGTCGTATCATTGTAAAAAGCTGAAATTAACTGCACAACAGCTGTTAGGAAAGACAACAGAGTCTGCATCGCTTTTAATTGATTATTCATGTCACACTCCACACAGGTAGCCATGGCTAGTGATGGCTGATTTCTTCTAAAAGGGGGTCATGAGATAGGAGCCTGACGAATCAGCAAAGGCTAGGTCGTGACTGAAAAGACCCAATCAGCAAGAACCTGTAAGAGTCTACAGAATCTTCATTTCTGCCTATCCCGACTAAAACGCTACACCGGAGTTTCCAAACTTCTCAGTTTTAGTGTCTTTGTCTTTACTGAAAAAGTGTAGACTCCAGACGTATCCATAGCGGAGTGGTAGTAGTTGATCGTTTTTAACGTGGTAGTGTGGATGTAGCCTAAATATGCACTAAAGCTGAAGAATCCAGGACTGTCAGTCCACCTCTTCCCACAGAGCTGCTGTCTGCTGCTGCAGTCAACAGTTTGGTCACTGGGTTTTCCCCAGCCCGAGTCTCTGGTCCCAGCCTATAGACACTACCATCTGGCCGGTCTGGTAACAGCCGGCCCCTCTCCCCTGCTGTCCTGTTGAAGACAGGAAATCAACCCACGGAAGGTCACACTAAGATGGCCAGAAAGAGAGACAGAGGAGGAGGAGACTGGTAGATGGGCTACTGAGAAGGGATGAGGAGTGACAGATAAACTAATGGAAGAGAAAGAAAGTAAGAGAGGGACTGCAAGAGACAGAAAGGACGCTGCTTCTTTTCACCCTCGGGTTGACTCGGTGACTGATGACTCCGTCTGTCTTTGCCTCAATACAGTGTGTGTGTGTGTGTGTGTGTGTGTGTGTGTGTGTGTGTGTGTGTGTGTGTGTGTGTGTGTGTGTGTGTGTGTGTGAATGAAAGCACGTATACTGCATGTGAGCATGTGTGCACGCATGAATACAATCCCGCCTTTCTCAAACAGATCATGACAGCTCACAGCCGGAACGGAATCTTCATTTACCCACAATTCAACAGTAATTTGCAGATCCCCAGCAGGACTTCCAGTATGGATGACCATTTGGAAGGTCATTAGAGATGTGGCACACGGGAGACACTTCTGTTCCTCAGGCCACAACAAGAACACTGGAGTAATTAGGTTTCCATCACGATGACACTGTAAAGAATCTGAATTTGTTTAATCTTGGATCATCCTCGAAATAAGACTGAGAAAAGATAGTGTGTGAATCACACCACCCGTTGAGTTCTTTCCATCCTAGCGTGAAACCATTCTCTTCATCTTGAATAGCAGCTCTCCTGCTCGGCCATGCATATTTGAAAGCATGAGGCATCAAGTAGAACATAAAACAGCACTGTCTTGATTTTTAAAATCGTATAAACTGTATTTCCGATGGTATTTCTGTGCTATGCAAATCAAAGACCTCAAAGATCTTGTAATGTAAAAGTGTATATAGCCTAGTTATTTCATTTTTCCTCACAAAATGTGTAATTGCTAGGTATTGATCACGACTAAAAGGTTCAATGCGCACTGCGATTCTTAGCAGAAGTCTCTCGGGCAGCAAATCAAATGCAGCTTTGAGGCGAGCTTTAATGATTTATAAAGAAACCACGATGTCAAAGAGATATTTTGCTCAAATGAAAGCAAAGTTCCTCAAAGTAAAAAGAAAAAATCTTTATCTAAAGTTACAAAAGGTTTGCCCTGACTTTTTCAAAGGGCCATCTATGTCACCACTCATACTAACACACAGCTGATCCAAGGCCAGTCCAACATGTCTGTAGGAAGTCGTTATAGGATATGCACTATATATCGCTCCGATGCATTATCGCCTCGTTAACGGGAATGTTATTTTATTATTTCTTGATCGGTTAATGAAATTATAGACGATTAAACGTCTGACAAATACAGCACGTGTGGTCGCACTCATGACCTCTTACATCGGAACTGAAAATAGCGTCGAGACTTTCTGAGAGGGACAGTAGGATTTGTAATTTGCAAACGTTCCGAGAGGGAGGAAACATTTGCACGTTTTAACACTACCAATCTCATAAGTCTACCTCGAGTCTGTCATCGCACCAATGACGTCTGGAGAGAATACCAGGCGCTTGCAGCCAGCGTTAGTGAAGATATTGAACCGCTCTGGATGACCAGGTGTTTTCCTCACCAGCTAATGCTAATGCTACATCTTGACCATGGACATATGGACCTCAGACATCTGTCCAGTGAGTATGCTTAGTTTGAGGGCTCAGTGGCTGGATGATGATTTTCAATATGCGCTTGAGTGTTCCGGCTCACAAACAGCAGGCTTTCATTTCATTAAGAGCCTTCATCTTTTAAATAAAAAAGAAATTCACTAAATATTTTGTGTCAACTGCTTGTTTTTAATAATTGATATTTCTGTTCAGAGATATTGTCAGTGGGTTTAATTTATTTAAAATCACAGGAAGGCCAAAGTATTGATAAACTTTTTTTACTCTCATGCAAGGGTAAGGGTACATAAGAGATCCTCAACCTTTTTCCTTTTCTTTATTGAGCATAATATTCCATGATCTTTTGTCAGTTTTTAATCAGGCTTTCAGTCTGAGTTCAACAGCAGTGGTTAAGCTAGCGAACGTTAGCGTAACTGACGGGCACTGAATGCATCAGCGGACATTAATACTTAAAATATGGTTAAAATGACCTTGTTTAGATATGAATATGATGGTTGGGTCTTCTGGACACTTGGATGATAGTAGTATGGCAGTATGGAGGCATGTTAAATGCCATGTGGGAGGGAATTTCATTATTGAGTGAACTATTTTTTTTTTTACATATCTTCAAAAAAACATAGACGTACATTGAGAGATCAAAGTAACCTTGACCTTTGACCTTTGGCCACCAATATAAAGTGATAAAGGTTTGATCCATGTGAATATTTACACCAAATGTTAAAGAATTCCCTTCACAACATTCCAGAGATATGACCTTCACAAGGCATACAATGTGCTTTGTGAGGTCACTGTGTCCTTGGTCCAACAAAATCGAGTTCATCCTCGGGTCCAAGTGAATATTTGTGCCAAACTAAGAAATTCCCTCAAGGCATCCTTGACATGTTCACTGGAATGGGACAAACGGCCAGAGAACCCGAAAAAAGAATACCCCCGACATGTCTTTGGTGTTGGGAATAATGGATTTAGTTAGCATGACATTTAGAATTGTCAAAGAAGTTCGTACACTTTTCAGGCTTTTTTTAAGCTCTGGAAAATGACCAGAAAATGGGGTCCAGCCTTTGTCCAGTTTGCCTTTCACTAATGAGATTCTCCTTTCAGATGCGTTCACAACAGCACAGAAATCTCCATCAAAGCACTTACTCCCTCGTGGTGAAATAATATCCTGATGTGTTTTCACACAGGTGCCTATGACTCAGACAATTGTTTTCTCACGTAGAGTCTCTATTGATCAGTTCAGGAGAATGTCCGGAGTTTAGTGCACGTCTGTGTTTTTTAGTCAATGTGAATAAAATACCAGAGATAGCAAAATGCTTCTAAATCTTAGAATTGTGGTCAAAAAGTGATAAGCAGACATTTCTGTGTTGCCAGGGTCTCCATTTTCTTCTCCATTGACATGTTGACCTTCACTGGTCTGACAGCAGTGAAAGGATTCTTCCCTGATACACTCACCTGATATTGTCTGAGTAAATGCAGATTTAAGCGTGAAGCCAAAGCGCGGCACAGAGGAGCCAGCATCAGCAATTTTGGAGGCAGGTTAGTTTCTCTATGACCCTCATTCTTTTCTTCACTCCCAGTCTCTCCATCTCTGTCTCGCAGTCTCCTTCCCCCCTCCCCGAGCCGGCCAGGACTTCTCTGTCCTTCATCCTCATTCTATTTCATGCCTCGTCCTTCTCTCGCCCCGTCCTCATCCATCAACAGCCGCCCCCACGCTGTGCTGCATACCCCCACCCCCCGACACACACACACACACACACACACCACACCTAGTATTCAGCCTGGCCAGATACAAATACAGCCTTCATTGCTGACACACTCCTCTGTGACTCATCACTTAATCGGACTCTGCTTGGCATTCATCACATTACAACCTCTCTGTCACCGTCCAGCTGAAACAGGCATCAGAAAAACAGTGACTCAAATCAGACCTATTTTATTTCACGACTCCATCGAGGTGAGAACACGTGTGCTGACCCACAACTAAAGGCTGCACATTGTTATGATACATGCAGCGGAGGTTAACGGGAAAAAAATCGACCATCATGGCTTTTTCATAGCCCAGACTCCCTGATCCCTCTTCTCTCTCTTCTCAATGTAATGAATCAGATAAATGGAGAAGAAAGAGCGAGAGATTTCAGTCAGTCCCTTCTTCAAGGCAATCATTGTGTTGTCAACGTGACGGACGCAGCAATCACCTGCACTCATTTGATTGGACAACTCAGTGGGAAGCAGGATGGCAATGTATTGCACTTCAGAAAAACTTGAGCTGGTTTCAGTTGTGTTGTTTGTTTGTTTTGCTGGATACTCACGCTCTACACTTTACTGTTTGAATGCATTATTGTTTCATGCACTGCTATTGTCAATGATAAACATATAATTACAGTGCATAAATACTGTGTGGGTCAGATTCTGATTCCACAGGTGCCAGAGAGCATGAACACCAGGAAAACCAGGTCTCAGTGCAGCCAGAAGCCCTGTGGAGCCCATCGACTGGCCTTTCCTGTAAACAGGCCTCGCCTCAGGACTGTTTGATGTGGTTGGAGGGGAGAATAAAAAAAGGCCACGGGATGATGTAATTCTAGCGAAGGCTGCGTTTGAGAGTTGCAGAGTTTCCAAGCCGCGTCCCGACTGCAGCTTCCCACACCCCAGCACCTCTCAAAGGGGCTGGGCATCCCTCAGCGCTCGCCCTGAGGAGCACAGCAGATGTGTAGATGCTCTGTGTGCATCAATTACCCATTGTCTTTCATCACGCTCGCTACACTCAGTGTGTGGTCCGTGTGGAGATAAGCAAAGTGATGTAATGCGCGACAGCAAGCAACTATAATCCCATACTCTGTTGACTACATGCGTGCTATATAGAGAGAGAACGCAGTCGTAAAAACATAAAATTTTCAAGAAGACACAATCTGTGAAAGTTCCCTGTGCTTTCCTAAAGGTAAAAACAAAAATACAATAATAAATTACTGTCAGAACTTAACTGTGATTAGAAAATATACCTGCCAAGGAAGCGGACTAGAGTTGATGATACAGAAACTGAATTTCAATGCCGAGTTAAAACTATCAGCATTACAACACCGTGTAAATCACAACCCACACTGACTGCAACACACCAACAGGCATTAAGAGTGGATTATGTGCTCATTAACGACACACATTTTATTAACACTTGTGTGTGGATTCTAAAGGTAAGATAACTGGCATCACAGCTTCACCCGAGAGGTGCGATGTTCATTTTCACCTTCCACTCAGGATGAGAGCTCCACAACAGGCTGAGCAGAAGTGGTGCTTGAGCAGCGATTACTACAGTAAATGGCATCTCAACAAGAAGTGGATTTAGGGATAAAAAGGGGGATTTTCTCATCAAATGTATTCACCACTCCGGCTTTTCTGTTCCGTTGGCTTTATCAGGGACCCTCTTAACCGCAGAGAAATGTGAGTCGCATTGAGGCGGCAAGAGGGAGAAGCCGACGCTTTCAAACCAGCACTCAAATACTCAGTGATTTCGAAGAATGCAAACGTGCGTTACACCTCTCCGAAGTGTAAAGAGAGCGCACTGTCTGTAAACGCTTTCATTGTTCGGTGTTGAGCCTCCATCAGGCTCCACTGATGGGCTGTGACCGAGGCATTAAGAGCAGGGAAGTTATTGGGACCGAGTGGAGTCTGGACGGGGCATGACTACAGTGACATGAGGGGTGAGGACCCCGATCACACCTGGTATTGACATCCATCCTGTGTGATCCGATATTATGTGGTCAGCGCTAAATTCAGGTCTGAGCGCACCCAAATGTGTCCGCATCATTTCACACAAACCACAATCACAGGTGGTATGGGACCCGTTTGGCCACATTATAATTACACAAATGCGTCCTGGTCCACATATGAAGGGCCGCCCACTTGGCTGACATCTTCTTATCCACTACAGTTTCACAATGAAACCGTGTCAATACGATTGTTTGTTTGTGGCCACCACCACAATATCTACATTATTTCAGTTTTTTTTCCTTCCTATGCGTAATGTTTTTCTTCATAGTAGATCTGTGGGCTGTGTATTAATTCCTTCATTCTGTCCCTCCCTTACTCCACTTGTTTCTCTCTGTATCTCTCTCTCGCTTGTGCAGACACACAAACGCAGGGACATCGGACACAGCTGTAAACTCAGATTAGGTAAAAACAACATTATTTGGCGGAACACAAATGACATGCAGAATTATTTGTTTCAGGTGTGAACTGACAAACTTAACTTAACTCCACTTGTGATCCGATCTCTCCGGACAGATGTTAATACCAGGTCTGAGTGATTGTGTATTCTCAAGTTCTGACTGTTGGACACTTGGAGACAATTCTGCCAAGTTATGTTTGTATCAGTGAGGCCTGCTGGTGTGTTCACCGGTGAAAGTGGATAAATGCATGGGGACCATAATGTGGAGGAGAGCAGTGATGTGTTCACCTGAAGTTTGGCTTGCATGCACCAGAGGTGGAGTAGCTTCTTGCTATGCAGATGGACAACAGTTCTATAAAGAGGATAACTGGCTTTGCAGCACTATCAGCCCATCCAGATGGTATACAGGGCAGCTTTGACAGTCCAGAACAAGCTCTCCAGCTGCTCTGCCACCCCCCAAATCTCCCTGACCTAAATCTGCTGCTCTCGAGCAGAGAAGAGAGACGAGGAGTGGACCCCTTCTAACTTCCCATTCAACACAGGGCAATTAAATCCCTCTCTGATGAAGCCTGAATGGAAACTGCCGTCCTTTGACAAGTTAGATGAATGTATGTGATGGTAAAACTCACTTCTCTGTTTTACATTTTACACAGGAAATATACAAGTGAAGCCTGCTGGATAAAATATGCTGAAGTGTGGGAACCCCTTCGGCAAATGTTGGTTTTTGAACTGAAGAGAAGTCAATACATTGCCTGCAGCAAAGAGAAATTACAAAATTTACTTTTCTTGAAATTTTAATGCACAGTTACTTCTTACCGAGACAACTTTTACACAACACTGCACATCTGCTGGGTAGAGAGGCAAATCTTCCTGCTGCGAAGGAGCTGTAGGAAGGTTTAGCTGACACAGAGGCGGTGATGTGCACAAACAGAGTCTAAATTGAAGAGTCATCAGAGGGAGACCTTGGCCGTGAGCTCATCACAAAAGTCAACACTTCTTTCTGTGTTTTTCTGTTTCAGACATGTCCACGGGAGAATCTCCAAAGAATTGGGTCTGGACTTTCTCCTTAGTTTGCCTTTCACACATGCACAAAGCACCTGAACACTCCTGCTGTGTTCTAACATTGGCTCCTCTGGATTTTTTGCAAACTTTATACTAGGGGGATAGACGGAGAAAGTCTGCAGCAACTCACCGGAGGCTCTCACTCGAACATTTTCATTCACACATACACCTCCTCCAGAGAAGCTATAGAGGATCTCAGCAGTTCAGTGCATGTCTGAAAGCAGCTCAAATTAAGCTGCAAATCAATATCTAGCACAAACCCATAGCACAACTGATAAATGGGAAAAGAGAATTGGGGAGGGGGTTGGGTTGGAACATCAGGGGGTAAATATTCTGCTGGTTTCAGTGGAGAAAAGAAACAATGTACATAGAGGGAAGAATTGATGTTATGATTTCAGTAAATTCTGGATACAAATGTCTAGAAGTCACTCGAAAAAGTGAAAGAGGCTGATCTCTACAGCAGGACATATGGAGGAGTTGTCTCAGAAAGAAAAAGAAAAAAAACTGGTAAAGTTTAGCATAAGTTGTCATCCTCATGCCATTAATCTTGTCTTGCAAGGACTCTTAATACTCTCTACAATGTGGACCACTTGGATCTTACACAAGTATATCATGATTGCAACATCTATTGCACTTCTGTCGGTCCTGGTCAAGGAATCCCTCCCGCGTAACTCTGCCTGAGGTTCCTGCATTTCTTTTTCTTTTTTCTTTAAAGTTGTTCCAACCCTACTCGAGAGCTGAGGGTGTCAACGATGTTGCACCTTTTGCAAATTAAAGCTACTCCCTATGAGGCCATTTGTGATTTGCGAGTATGGGCAACATAAATAAAATGTGATCTTACTTTTGTCTGTTGTCTTGTCTTATTCTGTGAAATCCCTTAAACATATGTCACAGTATTTCGCCATAAACCTGTCAAAAACATGGAATGTCATCCCACTCGTGAACATTGAGCATCAGGTTTCTGGAGCGCTTCATAAATGTCTTCCTCATCTTATTCAAACCTCTGCTTGATTTAATGTGACGGCCCAGATGTGTTTGCTGCCCACTGCACGATGAGAAGAGGCAAAATATGTGATAATAAACCCAGAGCATAAATTTGTAATTTATGTGCTCCAACTATTAAACTGAGAGCATAAATTATTCAATTGTAGTAATAACCAGCTGTGTATAATTTATATACAATAGCATTATATTTATCAGTGAGATTAAACAGCTCCGTATGTAGTCTATGTTCATCCATCACCAACATTTTAAATGAAGGCAAATTAAGGGGCTTTATTCTATCAAGAGAAAAATATTATAAAACATTTTTTCTAGGACACAAAACAAAGCTGACAAAGTTCAGGTCTGTTAATGAAATGTTAATTCAATTATTTCATCCTGTTTCAAGTGTAAAACTACTACAGTTGTGCGCAGGTTAATTTGAAATCTGATTAATAAAGATAGAAGCTATACTCAGCTTTTTTAAATCTTAAATCTTTTTAAGACCATAAGGAATGAAATGTCAGACCTTTGCAGTATCGTACGACAGATATGAAGAAATATTGGATTCCCAGAAATATAATATCCCTTGATATTTATGTCTCCCAACTACAGGCAGAAACAGTAAGTATTCATAGCCAACATTTCTCTTCTATAAATTGTGATGACAGACGTAGCATTAAATTAACTAAATCAAGACCTACCCAAACGTAGTGAAGACCTAAAATAGAATATTTATGACATATTAAATCTTGAACTATAGACATTTTTAGACTTTTTTAAGACCCTGCCAAAATCCGGTATAATGTGCCAGAGTCTCAAACTACAACAAATGACCCAGTCAAGGAGAGTGCAGAGCGAAAGTGTCAAAATATATTTGAAGCATCCATCTATACCAGCACTGCCATCTGACAAACACGTGCCTGGCACGGAGCCCAGAGGAGACGGAAAGACAACAGATGCCATCCAAAGCACACCATCCCTCCTCTGTGAGCCTGGCTGGGATACATAAAAAAACAAGTGCACCCCCAAGAGAACAAACCCAAAACCAAGCGTCACCTAGTTAGCAGTGGTTTAACATAAAGTTCTGCACACACGGGCCCCAGTTCTGACTGTACACACGCCATTTCAGAGCTCGAGTCTCTTCACAAACACATGAAAGATGGTGGAATCTGGTATTTTCGGTCACCTGCCTCTTCCCCTACGGAGCCAAGAGATGGTTTCTGAGAGCATTATTAAGAGGGACTACAAGGGGACTTCAAAGCTGAATTCCAGCACAGTTTGGTGGGTGGAGACTGAGTAAATTAAACCATATGTTGTTGTGAGGCCACTGCACCAAGTTCAAAAGGTAAAAACACATTTGTAGTTATGCTATTCGTAGAATCGTTTACAAGAAGAGTCATTTGTCCAGGCGACCAGACAAGAAGGCAGATCACACAGACATGGATGAGATTTTGACAGCAGAGACATTAGGAGACATTAGGAGACATATGACAGACTGCCCTGATTGTTATTCTGCACACTTCATTTACCTGCACTTTACATTTGTGGTCGAATTTTTCATTCAACGTGCTCTGGTCGTGCAACCAAAACTGCATAATGGGATGCCAGCTTCAGCAGCTCCAGCGGAAAATAGTCCTTCAACAAATGTAAAAAAAAAAAAAATAAGACATCTTGGCCGCGAAAATAATTTAAACACTCATCCCCCACCCAACTGAACATGTTGAGTACTTTCAAATTGGAAATAGTGAGAAACAGAACAGATCCATTCAGCCGCCGCAATCCTGTGCAAATTAAGAGAAGTGGCGATGTGCAATTACCACCCCGATAGTCAGTTCAATAGCCACAATGACACAGGCCCGGCTGTCACTGCTCGACAGAAGGCACCTATGGAAGTCCACATGTGCAAAGAAGGACGGATGAAGCTAGAGGAGCGACTTTTAAAGCCCTGTGGGCTGACATA